>NC_056618.1:7463291-7466943 GCF_018340385.1 Cyprinus carpio | reverse complement strand
ATTTAACAATATCTTTAACTTATATTCACATCTTTCTACTTTGGTCATCAGTTGTATGATATTTAGCTGATAAAGGGCACCTTCTGGTGTTTTTGTAATGAACAGCAGCTGAAGCAGCATCACAGCACTGTGAGCTCAGCTAGAAACAGCAGCATGTTTCAGTGAGTCTCTGACTTACAGCTTCAAAACTCTCACTTCATGTGAAGATGATACAGACAATATACAAACATTATATTTTAACACTGAGTCACAGCTCACTTTCAAACAGGCCACAATAATATTACATACATTTATATTGACTAAATTATTTATTAAATAATTAAAAATAACATTAACTTGACAATAATTTTGGTCTGTATTCTAAAGTTAGAGGGCAAAGGCACTGAATAACTAATTTATACTCACCAATGACCGTTAATACAGTTGATATTTTGCTAATACTGAATCTGCTGCTGTTGGTGATCTCTAGTGTATAACTTCCTAGAGTCTGTGGTTCTGGTGTTTTGTGATGGTCAGAGATCCAGTCTGATGATCCAGCTTCAGTATGTCTCTTGAATCTCTCTTTACACTCATCATCTGTACAGATTTCTCTCTTTGATCTCTCCAGTGATTTCAGCGATGGGAATGTCATTAAAATACCAAATCCCTTAATTTGGGTTTTTTACACTCCAGGATCTAAGTAACAGATTCTCCCTCCTTCACTGACTTTTGTCTTCATTTCATCTCGTTGAGCAGCAGAAACACCTGAAACACAAACCAACAGTTGCTGGAGGATCTTTTTGGAGAGAAAAAAAAACAAACTCAAAAAGATAACTGATTGATCATAACATAAGAGAAAAACTCGTACTCGTAAAACAAGTACTTCACAGCCTTTCTAGACTTTGACTAAAAATGCTAAATTTCTCTATATATGTTGTGCTTACGCTGAACACACATCCTGACAGCTAAACACAATAATTAAGAAAATCAGATGCACATAAACAAATGATAAGAAATGTGACCAGAGATGATTTCTTTCAGAGATTAGAAATGGAAATAATTATGTTTTTGTTTAATGATAAAAGAGGAGCCTCTGAATGTCACTGTTATAATAAACATTTATAATCTGTTTCTAAATACTTTTGAAGTTATATTCACCATGTGTACAGAAACACTGAAGATCTTGTCACCGTCGCGGCCGGTAAAGCTGATGATCTTTAGTTTATAATCTCCTAGAGTCTTCTGTGGTTCTTTGGTGTTTTGGTGATGATCAGAGATCCAGTCTTGATGATCCAGCTTCAGTCTGTCTCAATCTTCTCTTTACACCTTCATCATATGAACAGACTTCTCTCTGATCTCCAGTGATTTTAGCGATCAGGGTGTCATTAAAATACCATCTCATCGTTTCTTGCTGATTTGCTTCAATATTAGTGTAACAGAGGATCGAATTTCCTCCTCACAAACACTGACTCTTCATCTGCAATTCAACACCAGACACACACCTGGAGGAGAACAAATGAACATTTAATTCAAACTGTGACAGTGGGACCACATTACACAAATAACACCTAAACATCAGAACATGTTTCAGATATATTTCACTCACTGTCTGTAAAAGATTGTAGATTTAAATATGTCCATAAATCTGAATTCATCTACAAGTGCAGTAGACGATCAAAACTAGGACATCTCATGTCTCTCTCTGCTTCTAGTATGAGGGGTGAGATTCTTGATCAGTGTGGGCTGGGCTTTCTTAGAGATGAGGACCAATCAGGTAACAGTATCCACACAGCAGTTTTCTCCCATTGTTCCAGTCTATTTAGGCACCATATGGTATTTAATGATTTATAAAACAGCATTTAAAAAGATAATTCTTCTAATAAAACATTTGCACAGGGTTTTTCAAAGGGTAAAGTTTTTATTTTGCATGCATTTTAACCCCTACTGATTGTGACGAATCTAAAGCTCTTGACCAGCAGACATCACAAAAACAGTCAGAATAACTACATTTCTCAATCAGAGTAAAAGTAGAGGTTACTCACAGTTTTTACAGATGTTACTGCAATAATGAACAATGTGCAAATTTCTAAGAGACAAAAAAATGAATATTACTATTAATATACTCAGGCAACACAAACCTGTTGCTGGATTGCATTCAGCCTCACTCATTAGAACACACACAGAAACAAAGAAATATCTAAATAAAGCTTGTAAGAGTGGTTTCCCGGCCAGTGGTTTCAGCAGGCTGCAAGATTGCAGGCGACTCAAAGAAATGTCATCAGCACGATGGTATAAAACTGTACTCTCTCTTTCTTTCTAGTTCATCACCACCCACTGCGCAATTTTATACCGCTAACGACAGAAATAAGCACAGAAGAGAATAACTAAATATATGGAGAGCATTGCTATTAAGTGACTATATTGTATTATTGCAATATGTAGCACTTCAGTGTTAATACTGAATCAAGACTAGTTCACATAAGTTATAACTTCAAACAGGTTTAGTAACAGTATTTTTGTTGGTTTACAATTGAGAGTGGTTTTGAAATAGATGAATGATGAGTAAAGCATATAGTTAACTGTACCATAAAATTTTTTGCTAGAAAAAAAAGTAGGAAAAATAACATGCAAGTGTTTCAGAGCCGCAAAAAGCTAAGTGAAAAGAAAGTGACTGTTTATCTCACAGAGTAAGAGGCAGCAGCTTGTTCTCACCTCACTGGAACTACCAAAAACACAAGCTCATTTAACGCTTTTCCTACAGCCTGTGATTTACAAAATATAGATCCCCTCTGGGAATCCATACTCTGGTCTCAGGAGACCAAGTCAATCATTGGGATCCAGAAAGCATCAAAATGCCACAGTGTTACTAGAGGAAATTTTGTTGAGTACAGTAAGGTTCAGTGGTAGGTAAAATCCTATAAGATCCAAGATACTTAGTGCTGTGAAGAAATTTATGAGTTGCACTTTATCAATACTGGCTTCAATTCACACACGTGGTATATGCCATATATATTAGTTATACTAGTATTACATTGGATAATAGTGTTGATGTTGGATACCCCCTTTTTACATTTAGACCTACCTAGGAAGATCCACATCTCTGTACATGGATTGATTTTAATAACTTCAATGCACTTGAATTGTGCGCAAGCAATGAGAAGATACTGGAAGTATTGGATGGGGACTCGGTATCGGCATACACATAATATTCAATGACTCATCGAGGATTTTCCACGTTAACTACGATTACAAAAAAAATTCCTCGAGGCAAAAACTCTGCCTCCTGAAGCCTCGATGCAAATTCCTCATGATGCACAGGGATACGCCGCACACGGATCTGATTCACTGACACAGCCCAGGAAAGCACACACCATAGCGCATGATACATTTTTTGAATTTAGTTGGCACGATGTATGGAGAGTAAAAGATGTCTCATAAACTGCAGAGAATGTCCAAAGTTTGGGATCATTACATTCTTAAAAAAGGGTGCAATGTGTCTACTGCAAAGCAGACCTGGCATTCCACAGCAGTACAACTTCAATGATTCAGCATCTGAACCGAAAACATCCACTCCATGCTGTTTCACCAAGCGTCGCTGAAACAAGGTAACGTAGCCTAAAGGCCCGTTCACACCAAGGACGATAACTATAAAGATAACGATAAAGATATAGGT
>NC_056618.1:7436778-7462919 GCF_018340385.1 Cyprinus carpio | reverse complement strand
GAAATACATTTTGGTCCAAAAATAGCCAAAACTATGACTTTATTCAAGCTTTGTTTCTCTTTCCGGGTCTGTTGTGAGCGTGGTTCACAACACTGCAGTTTAGTGATATCCGGTTTCGCGAAACGAATCACTCGATATAACCGGATCTTCTTGAACCAGTTCACCAAATCGAACAATGATCGTTTGAAACGGTTTCGCATCTCCAATAAGCATTAAATCCACCAAATGACTTAAGCTGTTAATTTTTTAACGTGGCTGACACTCCCTCTGAGTCAAAATAAACCAATATCCCGGAGTAATGTCCCAATATCCCAGAGCTCTACGTAATGACTTCATTGGCACGATGATTGCACTTGATTCAAGCCCTCGGTTTACACGCGCTCATAACATTAGCACAGAATCAGTTCAGAATCAATCATCAAGAGAAACCAGTTCGGGTTCAGACACGCTGTGTGTCAGTCTGCTTCACGCTGAATCAAGCATGCACAGTATCATCAGCTCCTCGGTTCTCGAACCGGACACGTCCGACAGAAAAGGTTCTTGACTCGAGAACGAGTCAATCTTTGCGTTCGTTATCTGGCTCGGCTCCGGTGCCTCATCTTCAGTTCTCTATTCACAGCAGGTTCAGTCAGTGTTATGTTTGAGGTAAATGGGATTACTTCGGGATATTGGTTTTATTTGAACTCAGAGGGAAGTGTCAGCCCCATTAAAAAAAGTTAACAGCCTTTAAGTCATTTGTGGATTAATGCATTATTGGAGACGCCAACCGTTTCAAACTATTCAGTTCGATTTGGTGAACTGGTCAAGAAGATCCGGTTACATCTAATGATTTGTTCGCGAACCGGATATCACTAAACTGCAGTGCTGTGAAACGTGCTCAACACAACAGACCCGGAAAAGAAGACAAGGCTGAATAAAGTCGTAGTTTTTGCTATTTTTGGACCAAAAATGTATTTCGATGCTTCAAAAAATTCTAACGGACCCTCCTGATGTCACATGGACTACTTTGATGATGTTTTCTTACCTTTCTGGGGACGTGGACAGTATACCGTACATACCACTTTCAATGGAGGGACTGAAAGCTCTCGGACTAAAATCTAAAATATCTTAAAATGTTCTGAAGATGAACCGAGGGTCTTCTTACGGGTTTGGAACAACATGAGGGTGAGTCATTAATGACATAATTTTAATATTGGGTGAACTGAACCCTTTAACTGCTTAGAAAAAAAGTTGAGTTTGTGCAATTTTAAAATAAGTGTTTATTTATTTGACTCTTCTCACCAATTGCTCTAAACAGGGCGCTAGTTGATCCAGTAATTGACAGAGAAAAACAGAATCAGATTAGCTTTGTTTTGCCAAGTGTGCACAAATACGCAATAATTTGTTGGGTTTTTGAAAGGAGCTCTTGGTACATAATATATATACATACAGAGAAAAACAGGATATGTATAAAACGCCTAAAGATGACATAAAAATTACTAGACTAGCTGGAAATAACTACTGAATCTAGCACTCAGTACATGAGGTCATGATATCTAGAGAGATGCCAAAAATACTTTATTCTTGAAGATAAAAGAGTCATCACGGATCCTATACAATAAACAAAACAAAATTAATACATCCTGAAATAAAACAACAGCTCTTCTACATAGCAATTAAACATGAAAAACATACATTGCGAGAAATGTCAAAAAGAGCAGACAGCCAATAGTAGGGACAACTTTTTGAAAGCATATATAAGCACATTTAAACATCATAACTGAGGTCAAAGATTGTACATATATAATATTATATTTAAATTGTTCTGGGTTTATTATAGACTCTGTTCAAAAACACCTGTAAGATTTCAAGTATCTACATCATTAATGAGTTCAAGTGTAGTATGAATTATCACACCTAAATCCGAATTGACCAAATAGCATATTTTCCAGATACTGTGGTAAAACAGGGTTGGAGAAAGTTACATTTAAAAGTAATGCAAATTCAAAAAAGGCTATCTTTTTAAGTATGCTTCTTAAATGCCATATCTTGATTCTTCAACAGATACACAGTTATGCTATTTTTACTCAGCCATATACTTTAGGACCTATGCTAAAAAAATTGGAAGACCAGTTTTCTTCCAAAGACTCAACTTCAGTGTGGAAAAGGGCTGTGAGAGCCAATCACAACTACAAGACATCATCCCCTGCACTGAGTCAAATCAATGACTTGCTAACGACTGAGTGAGTTTTATTGTAGATTTTGAAACCCCCAACACCCATTCTGACCATCTCTCTACACAACCGTAACACCTCCTGGCAATCCCCTCTCACCCCTCCTGCTTTTCAAATCTGTGAGGTATGATATGCGCCAGGTCTTCAGGAAGAACAAAAGAAGAAGAAAAGCAACCAGGCCCAGATGGCGTAACACCAGCCTGTTCTGAAAAAACTGTGCTGACCAGATGGCACCCAATCTTTTCACAGATCTTCAACAAGATCTCTGGAGTTGTGTGAAGTTCGGCCTTCCTGCTTTTTAAACGCTCCACCATCATTCTCCCCGTTCCAAAGAAACCCAAGATACCAGGACTTAATTACTATAGAACTGTGGATCTAACGTCTGTCGTCATGAGCAGTTGTTTTGAAAAACTGGTTCTGGCTTATCTGAAGGACATCACTGGACATTACTGGACCCCTGCAGTTTGCTTACCAAGCAAACAGGTCCGTGGATGATGCAATCAACTTGGGATTGCACTTCATCCTGAAACATCTGGACAAAACAGGGACTTATGTGAGGATCCGTTTGTGGACTTTAATTCGGCTTTCAACTAAACCATCATCCCAACAGCCCTCCAGACCAAACTGACCCAGCTCTCTGTTCCTAGATCTATCGTCAGTGGATCACCAGCTTTCTGACCAGATAGCAACAGCTAGTGAGGACTGGGCAAATTCATGTCAAACAGCCACCCCACCAACAGTGGTGACCATCAGGGCTGCGTTCTCTCACCGACCTTGATCCTTTCTCCTGTACACCACTGACTGCACCTCTAAAGACCCTCTGTCAAGCTCTGAAGTTTGCAGACGACACTACAGTCATCGGCCTCATCCAGGACGGTGACGAGTTGCTTTACAGACAAGCGGGTTGGGGGTGGCAGCTGGCTGTCTGGTTGCAGTCTTAACAACCTGGAGCATGAACACTCTCAAAACAGTACGAGATGATAGTGGACTTCAGGAGAACCCCCCTGCACTCCCACTCACTAACCATCATGAACCAGGCACTGTGGCTGGCAGTGGAGTCATTCAGATTCCTGGGAACAACCACTCTCTCAGGACCCTGAAGTGGGACAATCACATTTGACTCCATTGTTTGAAAAGGCCCCCAACAAAGATTGTACTTCATTCGCCAGCAGAGAAAGTTTAACCTGCCACAGGAGCTGCTGAAACAGTTCTACTCAGCCCTCATTGAGTCTGTCCTGTTGCACTTCAATAACTGTATGGTTGGGTTCAGCTACAAAAATCAGACATCAGAGAGACTAAAGAGAACGCGTTTTTTCGGGAATGCTAGAAAGGATTATGGTACTCCCCTGACCAACTTTTTTTCCAACAACTGTATACATCCAGAGTGAGAAAAATCACTCATGGATCCCTCACATCCAAGTTACCACATCTTTGAACTTTTTGCCATCTGGCCAGGCGCTCAGAGCCGCCAAATACCAGGACAGTCAGGCACAAGAACAGTTTCTTCCCCCACGCAATCTACCTCAGAAACAGTTAAATGTTCCCTACTTACGAAATAATATGTGCAATATCCTTATATTTATTGTTACCCCTCCATCCTAGTACATCCCTGCATCTTACTCAATTAATATTCCATATATACTATAGCACAAATGTTTATACAAATTATTTATTAGATTTTTTTTAAAAAAAAATTTTGTCTGTGTGTTGTGTCTCTGTGCACTGGAAGCTTATGTCACTTAAAATAAATTCCTTGTATGCACCAAGCATACTTGGCAATGAAGTTCTTTCTGACTCAGATGTTGGATTATTTATCTGTCAGAGATCATTGATGGGTTCAGTATTTAGTGAAGCTGTTTTGTGTAGAGCAGAAGTCAAACTGTGAGCATCAGATGGGCAGGAATGGGAAAAACACCTTTAAACCACACGCTACTGACACATCAAGACAAAAACACACATAAACTGAATCAGCCACAAAACATCCAGAAATAGCATCTGTCCACCCAGCAGGTCAAACCACATCTCTTTACACTTAGATGAGATAAAAGCATAGTTCATTTTGACTCAGTATTTGATGATTACATCTAAATCAAAAACTTGACTGTGTACAAAATGTTTTGACAGACCTTTTTAGTGCCACTGGAACTGGATTAAAGTTTTGATCATCTTCTCATGGTGATGGGAGCAATATTCCACATTATCCTCCTCTTTAAGGTTCCTGTAAAAACACATCATATAAGATGTAATATATATCTGAATCGAATGTCAAATTAATACAACCATAACAGCAAAATTGTACTTTTTTTTTCAGAAGTAAACAAAAACAAAATCTGAACTGCATTTCAAGGATTCAAAGTGTTTATTGTCATATGCCCAG
This sequence comes from Cyprinus carpio, assembly GCF_018340385.1. Lineage (NCBI taxonomy): Eukaryota > Metazoa > Chordata > Actinopteri > Cypriniformes > Cyprinidae > Cyprinus > Cyprinus carpio. The sequence continues at coordinate 7,458,329 of NC_056618.1, read as the reverse complement.
TGATCGGTAAACAAGTTTCCATGAGCAAAGAAATTTTGCTTAAAACTATATGCAAAAAAAAAAAAAATATATTAAACAAATGACAAGCTGAATAGGACAACTTTTTTTTTTTCTCTTGTTAAGAAAACAAACAATAGAAACATAAGAGAATTCTAATGCTTTCACCTTCTACAAGCATTACAATCATCAGCTGTTGTTAGTTAACATTAAAACCATCACCTAATGTTAATCATTAAACATAATCTAATGTTTTCCAGTAGCAGGGTTGCTAAAGTCATAGTTTTGCCATGGAATGGGCTTCTTGTAAAACGGTTCTTATAAAAATTTCTTTGAACAAACTGTTACCCATTTTTTAGGCGTGAATAACGAGTGACGTGTTTTTTTTTTTTGACTTGACTTGACATTCTGAATCTTATGATTTGATTTAATTAATTGTTTAATTTGAGATTATAGTCTTGTATTGTAGTGAAAGGAAGTGTTGTGTTATATGAGTTATTTGATTTACCTACCATTTTAACATGCAAAAAAAACAAATTATATTACACTGGATGCTACTAAACATACAATTTTAAAAGATTTGATGAACTACTGATTCAAGATTTTTAACAGTGATTTGAAAGTGAAATCTCACCAATATACTTACCAATTTATGTGCCTTTCTTTTGTGGAATGTCGTCTCAGCATAAGTGATCTCTTCTTCATGAGTCTCAACTGTTTCAGTGATAATATATACATTAAAACAACATAGTACATAGTAATAATATAAAAAAGTATTATCAGGCCCTAAATGCACACAATTTAAACTTTTTTTTTTTTTTGGCATTATAATTGTTTTCACATAAAAAAAAAGTATGCAATTAGGGTAAGTAAGCAAAAGGTTATATATGGTCTTTACTCGTAAAATTACACTGAAGCCCGAAGGAAAAAGTGAAAACATCATCATTCACTGAAATACCCAGTAACTTGTGCCACATTATTCTGGTGTCTTTCCATTAAAAGTTGCTTACTGCTACTCAGATTGTGGAGAATAAAACAATGCTTACATAGTAGGACTAGTTACCAATTAAAATATGCAAAGGAAAAATTTGAAAAACAATTTTCAAAAAAAGCAGCAGTTAACACTTGCCTTCTTGGTCATTATGCAGCAAGTAACACTTTATTTAATGATTGGCTTTTCTGTCAATTTTCCTACGTTTCTTGTATGAAACACTTGCCTTTTCTGTCAATTTTCCTACGTTTCTTGGAGATGCAGCACATCAACAAAATGAATGTTTCAGTCTGACCTCAAATAAGACTTCTCTCAGAGTTCTCTCAGTGAAGGTTTGGTTTTGTCGACTATAATATTCACCACTATTGTACCTGAAAATGGCGTGACAGAGCTGAGTGATGTCCAGATGTGTGGTCTGGTTTCTGATGGGATTGTTGATCACACAGCTGTAGCTGTTTTTATCCTGATATTCCACCTCCAGAGGTAGAGGAGAGAGACTGATGCTGAGATCAGACACACTGATGCTGGACAATAAACTGTTTCCTTTGTACCAGGAGAGAGTCACATGACCCACATTCACCACTGAACACAACAGTGAACAAATTCTGCTGTGACGATGATGATGAGTTTTGTGAAAAATCTCTGGTAATATTAGGATTGGGCAGATGGGCTGAAAAATAGGAGAACAAGCAGTAATACAGATAAATGTAAGCATCAGTCTTTTTTTGGTGAAGTGTGGTGATGGTCACTGAGTGTTTCTTTCATTAAATAAGCTCAATCAACAGGTTTTGTGAAATAATGTTGATATTTACATTTTTCTTTTTCTTTCTTTCTTTCTATTTATTTATTTATTTAATTTTTTATATAACCTTGGTTACAGAAAGGCACGCACAATGGAAGTAAATGAGGCTGATCTGCAAATGTTAATCTATTTAGTCTTTCAGTACATAGGTCACAAGTGCTTTAACAATATGACTCTTAACATGAGTTTAATTTAAAAAAAATCTATTTATGTGTTAAAGTTAAATTAAAATTTACAGTATCATTGCCATAACATAATGCCGTAAACCCTAAAATTAATGTAAAAAATGATGGTTTAAACAGTTTACATCTCAACAATGTACGTTTTAACAGAATAGTTAGTGTTTTCTTTTTTTAAACTTCCAAATATAAATGGACAAATGATAAATGATCTCTACTCACCATAGACAGAAACACTGAATGTTTTTGTTGACCGTTTTGTTCCATTTATCTCTAATTCATAACGTCCAGCGTGTTGAGTTGTGATGTTTGTGATGATCAGAGATCCAGTCTGTCTGTCCAGCTTCAGTCTGTCTCTGAATCTCTCATCAGGGAAGATTTGGTTCTGTCTCTTGATTTGAGCGATCAGAGAGTTTTCAGCTCCGAAATTCCACAGTCTGTCATTGTCTTCATGTATTGCAGTAAGATCAGTGTTTAGAGTGACAGTGTTTAGAAGCACATAATCTCCCTCCATCACTGATAATGACTCACCAAACACACCTGGATAATGTAAAGAGAGTTTTACACAGATTAAGGCTCTTAATGGTTTACAAAGATGAATTCATTTGCTGTTTGTAACATTTTAAATGTGAACTGAAGAACATCCAGAACAGCAGTAGAAACTCAAAAGCAAATGTAAGGTGAAATTGTGTTTTTAATATTTTAAATTGAAGAATATGTACATCCAGAACAGCAGTAGCTTAAATTCTACAAGTTTAATTCTGCCTGATATTTTCAACACCCTTATTATATTAAAGATCATTAGACACACTTGATAAATCTCACTCTTGGTTTGCACACATACAGTATGTCCAATAAACTTTCTTTTCTTTTCTTTTCTTTTCTTTTCTTTTAATTTTTCTTTTCTTTTCATACCAATCAATTTGTGTTTGTAATCCTATGAATTAAGATATTTACAAATATTTAGGTATCTTTTCTAAAAAAATACACGAGGGTTGAAAGCAGTTCAGTGGAGATTTTGTCTTTCTGAGACTAGAAATAAAATTTAAAAAAAAAGGGACACGAGGGTTGTGAGTTTTTAAATTTTGATTTTTTTTACTTTTCCAGGCCTGGATATTTTGATTTAAAGTTCAGAACGGACACATGAATTTAAACTAGATGTCGCAAAAAATAATCATATAAAAAAAAACAAAGCCATAAAATGTTGTAATAACTTACCAATCAGGTGACAGCAGCACAAACAGAACAAAACAAACATATGAAACATGTTCTTCAGTTGTTCAGAGTCTGATCTAATAAGACTATCTGCTGGAAACACTGAACCTGATGTAAATCCTCCTCTGACAGAGTTTGACCCTCCTAGTTCACACGCTGCATTTGCATATGATATAATGTTATAGTGCTTCTGACACTAAATAAGACTTTAACTGCTCTTAATGGATTTAAAATAGTCTTTATTTTAATCATTGGGCCTATGTTTTGTAAGGTAATTATGTGTAAATATGTGACTGGGCTGGCTTAAAAGTATATAAATGTGTAAATTGTGGCTGAACTACATTTCATTTTAACCATCATGATTTAAAAAATGTATATATTTATTGAGTTTTCAACTTTTGTGTATGGAAAAATAAATAAATAAATAAATAAATGTACGTTTAAAACCATGTATGATCTCAGTTTACCAACGTTCATCTGAGTCAAACTGAAACCTGCTGCGGTCAGTTTTCTTTAGAAATGTGGTTTGATCTGTTTGTTGGCAAACTCATGTAGGTGAAAGTGGACATTCAGAGCACATGTGTTCAGTTTGTAGCTGAAGAGTGTCTTCCTGCCTCTGTGAGCTTTTTTAGACCCTTTATTCTACAGAAACAATAACAACTAAAATAATCAAATTTATAAGTTTAGAATAACATTAACAAGTTAAGAATCATTTTTTTGAATTTTTATTTGATTTCAAAGTTTTCATATTTGATGTGAATGTTGTGAAAATTATATTTTCTGTTATTACTGTGATATATTCGTGTAATTTTGGGATTGCATGCAATATTTTGAACAAAACGTAATAGTTTCAAATTAAATCTCTCCCTTTTGTTCAGGAAATATAGTGAACACTATTTGGTTGTATGTGAATAAGAAGGAGGATGTATACTTTCTAATTTATTGAGATGCACCTGTATACATGAATCAGGATGTGGTTTGTGTGATGTTTTTTAAAATGTACAAGATTATCCTTGAGACTCTTGTAGGTTTTTTTGTTTTGTTTGTTTGTATTATTTGTATGTTGATGAGCTCAGGCACTGAAGAGTGTCATGTTGTGACCGAAATGTTGTGTCGTTTTTTGATCTAATTGTTTAAACGTTTTTCGGTATTTGTGGCTTACAATACTTAAATACTTTCCTATTGTCTATATATTTGTTGTATCCAATACATTATCTATAAATAACTAATATTATTTACATGAAAAATGTGTAAAACTAGCCTTTTCCTTGTACGCTTATTGACTGGTAACATTCTAGCTGTTAAAACACATGCAATGGTAAAATATGTGATCAACAAAAAAAAAAGCCTAGGCTATATGAAGTAAAAATTACAAGGTGAATCACCAGTAAATGGGAACAGCTTTAAATCCCCCCTCTGCAAATCAGTTGAGCCGATATGTTTAATAGTTTAACAAACATTAAATATAAATGGCAAAACTGAAATTATACTTAAACCTTCCTCTCTTCTACATGTTGTACAGGCTCAGCACTACTGTGCTATCAATGCCACAGTGCCAGTACTGCAACGGTACTATGGAGGGGAGGACACTCGGCCAGACTTCAGGCGGGGCAGAGAGGCCATGCAGCAGCTGATGGTGGTCATGAAGACTGACAGGCAGCACGGATGGGGCCTGACCCTGGAGACACTCGGTGTTCCTGTTCTGGCTGGCAACCAGTTCAGCCTACAGAGTTGTCTCAAGCGTCTTTAGCATGCCTCTTCCCACAGTGCACAGAGTTGTCCACAAGATGGTGGATGAGGTGGTGGCTGTTGCTCCCCCAATTTGTGCACTTCCCTCGCACACTCCCACAGTGCAGAGTGGTTGGGGATGGTTTTGCTCGCTTGGCTAATCACCAAGCATTTGGCAAGGCAGCAGGGGCAGTAGACAGCTGCCACATAAGAATAAAATGTCCCGGCGGCACTGATGGTCACGATTACAACAACAGAAAGCTCTTCCCTGCAGTGGTGCTCCAGGCAGTCTGTGACCATCAGGGTCGCTTTATTGACATCTTTGTGGGTTACCCAGGAAGTGTTGCATGATGCACGCATCCTCAAGAACAGCCCCATCTACACTAGGGGACTTACCCTCCGCCTGGGTATTTTCTCTCCTAGTTGACGGGTGGCTACCAATGTCTACAGGAACCCCTGGCCCTTATCACACCATAAGAGGCCAGTGAGAGGCATGGCAGAGCAAAGGTTCAACTACCATCATTCCAAAGGTCGCACAATCATTGAGCGTGCATTTGGAATGATGTAAACCCACTTCAGGTGCATCTTTTTAGAAGCACTTGAAGTACTTACACTGTTTGTCCCTAAGGTAATAAATCATTGCAATACTTCTGTAGTGGATTTCTTAATCAAATCATAGTATCCTACTCAAAATAACAGTTAATGCTTAACAACTGCTAAAGTCACACTATCTTCTGTGTTCCTGTTTTTTTCATATCTCAACAGTCTTGTATCCTTTTGCTCTGCCTTGTGCACAGGTGGTGACGGGGTGTGTAATTTTGCACAACATTTGTGTTGGTGTCGGGGATGTGCTGGAAGAGGTTGTGGAGGAGGAGGACAACCAGCCACCTGGGGAGCTTGATGGTGGGGAGAGCCAGAGTGGAGCTGCTTGGCGGGCTGCGCTGACCAACGAGGTGTCTGCACTCCACGAGGCACCTCTTGACCATGACTATTTTTGCCAGGTGAATAATTAAGTGTGACTATGACCTGCTGCGCTTACATCCAAGTACATACACACCACAATTGGTAAACACCCATACAGTCTGTACTAGTGATGTACTGTTATTATGGTCTTTACTGACCATAAAAGTACATTAAGTATATTTTATTTACCTTCAGTGATACAATATTAAATATACTGCAACTGTTGTAGAATCAATTATCATCTTACATGACAGATTGGATTTACCACTGGACTAAGTTAACTTTCTTCTTCTGTCTGCAGCCTTGAAGCAATAACAGCAGCACCCGGCGGTGCTGTAGGCAGTGTGGCTGATGGCCACTTGTGTTTCTTCTCGTCTTGTTGTATATAGTTGTAAATGTTTTAAGTTGTTGTATATAGTTGTAGATATGAGAATGATGTTTAATGAATTTGCTGCTTCATGTATATAGTGTCAATATAGAAATGTTAATTTTTTTTTTTTTTTTATGTAACAAAGAGGAAATTAATGCTTTTTGTAGAGCTTGGAATACCGAATCACAAAACGTTGTAAATAAGGGTGAAGATATTGTTCAATATATTGTTTTGTTTTTCTATTACGGTCTAAAGAACAAGGTTTTTAAATAAATGGATATACAGTTTATATTAAATAATTAAGGGCAAAGACAAAACCAGTTAAATTTAATTGACTTTATTTTTTTCCCGCCAACCTCTCCAACAGCAAAAAAAAGCAGGTTTGACCTCTCTCTGGCCTCTGCTTCCCTTCTCTCATCTGCCTCCCTCTGGTATTTAATATCCTCCTTTAAAAGATGTAGGATTGGATCTTCTCGCTCCCTTCTCCTCTTCTCTCCTCTGTGCCCTGCTCTCTCTTTTGCTCCTGTCTCTCACTGTCTCCTCCTCCTCATCCTCGGCTCTCCCTTCATCTACCTCTTGTGCAGTGCTTGGCCCTGGTTTTTCCTCTTGGATCGAGGCAATAAGGCGAGGGGCGAGAACTGCTGCAGACTGCCCTAATGCCTCGTCCATGAGGGGCAAACCAGGGCCAATTTGCTGCCGTCGCCTTGCAATCCTCTGTCCCTTGACCTGTGGCAGGACACTTACATTCCTAAACAGTGAAGATCAAAAAGTTGTGATGATGTACACTACCGTTCAAAAGTTTTGGGGTCAGTACGATTTTTAAATGCTTTTAAAAGAATTCTCTTCTTCTAACCATGGCTGCGCTTATTTGATTAAAAATACTACAAAAATCAGTTATAGTATTAAATATTATTACAGTGTAAATCAGCAGTTTTCTATGTGAATATATAGTAAAGTGTAGTTTATTCCTGTGATCAAAGCTGAATTTTCAGCATCACCAGTCTTCAGTGTCACATGATCCTTCACAAATCAATATAATGTGAGGATTTGATGCTCAATAAAACATTTATTATTATCAATGTTGAAAACAGTTGTTGGTCTATCAGTTGTACAGTTTTTTTTTTTGCTTTTTTTTTTTAGGATTCTTTTTTTGATTGGTATTTTGGTAGTGGTTCATATATTTTATTTAATATATTATGTTATATTATAAATTTTTTTAATTTATTTTCATTATTATTTTTTTTTTTTTTATTATGGTATTGTTGTCAAATTTAATGCTTACTTGCTGAATAAAATATTCTCACTGACCCCAAACTTTTGAACGGTAGTGTATTAGTACTATTGTACACTACACTGCATATACTTACTGAAAGCAGGCCCAAGTCTGTCAGGTTTACATTCAGGGCTTACTTCAGAATTACAAGTTACATTAAAATGTGGATAAACAATTATTTCCATACTTGTCTCCCACCTTGTACTTGGTTTTTTAAATAGTCCCACTTTTTTTTGCCTGGGCGTGGGAAAACCCTCCCTTCGAGCCCATCTTCTCCAAAATAAGCCTATGTGAATGACGGGGGGAGAAATAAAAAGAAGATTACCCAGCTATCACTTCTGAACATTAAATAACATCAATAAAGTATTTGTATTTGTATAATTTATAATATCAATACAGTACTAATTTGTACTGGCATTTAAACGTTAAACTTTTACTTATATTTACTACAGTTATAACAAATGTTTGGTAACGTAAATATACTTACATTTGAAAGCATATTGCCCCGTTTAACGCTCCGACTCTGCTAACGTCCGACATTTTGTTTTTTTTTTAAATTTTTTGAACAAGATAGCAAAGCTGCGAGCATAGGATTGTGGGTGATTTGAGAGCGCGAAAGCGCGAAGGCTACACATATGATGCTAAATATTCAGCTTTGAAATCTCAATAAATTACATTTTGAAATATATTCAAATAGAAAATAGTTATTTTAAATAGGCTAGTAAAAAATATTTCAAAATTTTACTGTTTTGCTGTACTTTGGATCAAAATAATTGCAGGCTTGGAGAACAGAAGAGACTTCTTTAAAAAACATTAACAAGCTTACTGTTCAAAACTTTTCACTGGTAGTGTATACTACAGACCAGTTAAGACATAAAGTAGCAGTAATGAATTAAAAGAATAAAATTTGATAAAGTATTTTTTAAGATATTCAGGGCAAAAACTATTTTGATTTATTGTGAAAGGATAATTCTACTCCGCAAGCAGCACATAAGCAAAAAATTTGTTACGTCTCATTTAGCAAGTAGGGAGAGCATTTAACACACTGTTTTGCTATTGCATAGTGCTGTGATGCTATCATACAAAACACCAGAGTAGAAATGGCTAAATATGAGTCACTCATTCTCTAGTAACTGTGAAATAACTAAATATTAGTCAAAGATATTGGTAAAAAACAATTTTAAGTTTATGTCCATTTGTATTATAGCTTGTAGATTCCCTTGTGCTGCCTTGGACTCCACAAGATATCTAAGCATGTCCTGTGGTCTTTGGCACCAAGAAATTAACAGCAGTTTGTGTAAGTCCTGCAAGTTGCAAGGAAGGGCCTCCATGGATTGGATTGGTTCAGCTTGTGATCTGGGGATTTTGGAGGCCAATCCTGTGGTCTTTGGCACCAAGAAATTAACCTCCAAACCATTCCTGAACAGTTTTTTGCAGTGTGGCAGGGTGCATTATCCTGCTGAAAGAGGTCACTGCCATCAGAAAAAAAACACTATTGCTGTCAAGTTATTTCTTTTCGTGCACAATTTCCCCACTTGACAGGGACCGACACATCATCAACGGAGGCTTTAACTGGATTCCACTCTTCTTTTATTTTTCATCAGTTATGGTGAAAAGTGACAATTTGTAGCAGAAAGGTGAAAAACCTTTAAACAGAAGAAAAACAACACAACATATGTAAATGAACTGTAAATAAAGCTTATTAACCATCTGTTTCAGTTTTTTTTTTGTACATCTTTTGACATGAAGCACTTTCAAATTATATTATTTTATAAGCTTAATAAACTCTTTGAGTATAATATAGTAATATAATAATCTGCACCATACACAGTCCAAAAAATCAACGTGAATCCTTGAAATAACTACATGTGCATGTAAAATCAGATGAATCCTGTTATTTTAGCCATCTGTTCAATCACGTGCAAACTGAAGATATAATTAACATCCCGCTGTCATTTTCTCCCGCGATTAAATCGAAATACAAACAAGGATATACAGTCGTGGCCAAAAGTTTTGAGAATTACATAAATAGTTTTTCAAAAAGTTTGCTGCTAAACTGCTTTGTTTCAGTTGTTTCTGTGATGTACTGAAATATAATTACAAGCACTTCATACGTTTCAAAGGCTTTTATCGACAATTACATGACATTTATGCAAAGAGTCAGTATTTGCAGTGTTGGCCCTCCTTTTTCAGGACCTCTGCAATTCGACTGGGCATGCTCTCAATCAACTTCTGGGCCAAATCCTGACTGATAGCAACCCATTCTTTCATAATAACTTCTTGGAGTTTTGTCAGAATTAGTGGGTTTTTTCTTTGTCCACCCGCCTCTTGAGGATTGACCACAAGTTCTCAATGGGATTAAGATCTGGGGAGTTTCCAGGCCATGGACCCAAAATTTCAACATTCTGGTCCCCCGAGCCACTTAGTTATCACTTTTGCCTTATGGCAACGGTGCTCCATCGTGCTGGAAAATGCATTTGTTCTTCACCAAACTGTTGTTGAGTTGTTTGGAAGAAGTTGCTGTTGGAGGGTGTTTTGGTACCATTCTTTTATTCTTGGCTGTGTTTTTGGGCAGAAATTGTGAGTGAGCCCACTCCCTTGGATGAGAAGCAACCCCACACATGAATGGTGTCAGGATGCTTTACTGTTTGGCATGACACAGGACTGATGGTAGCGCTCACCTTTTCTTCTCCGGACAAGCCTTTTTCCAGATACCCCAAACAATCGGAAAGGGGCTTCATCGGAGAATATGACTTTGCCCCAGTCCTCAGCAGTCCATTCACTATACTTTCTGCAGAAGATCAATCTGTCCCTGATGTTTTTTTTGGAAAGAAGTGGCTTCTTTGCTGCCCTTCTTGACACCAGGCCATCTTCCAAAAGTCTTCGCCTCACTGTGCGTGCAGATGCGCTCACACCTGCCTGCTGCCATTCCTGAGCAAGCTCTGCACTGGTGGCACTCCGATCCCGCAGCTGAATCCTCTTTAGGAGACGATCCTGGCGCTTGCTGGACTTTCTTGGACACCCTGAAGCCTTCTTTACAAGAATTGAACCTCTTTCCTTGAAGTTCTTGATGAACCTATAAATTGTTGATTTAGGTGCAATCTTAGTAGCCACAATATCCTTGCCTGTGAAGCCATTTTTATGCAACGCATGATGGCTGCACACGTTTCTTTGCAGGTCACCATGGTTTAACAATGGAAGAACAATGATTTCAAGCATCACCCTCCTTTTTAACATGTCAAGTCTGCCATTCTAACCCAATCAGCCTGACATAATGATCTCCAGCCTTGTGCTCATCAAACATTCTCACCTGAGTTTAACAAGATGATTACTGAAATGATCTCAGCAGGTCCTTTAATGACAGCAATGAAATGCAGTGGAAAGGTTTTTTTGGGATTAAGTTAATTTTCATGGCAAAGAAGGACTATGCAATTCATCTGATCACTCTTCATAACATTCTGGAGTATATGCAAATTGCTATTATAAAAACTTAAGCAGCAACTTTTCCAATTTCCAATATTTATGTAATTCTCAAAACTTTTGGCCACGACTGTACATATGAATGCACCAGTAACTCAATACCATTAATATTTACAATACAAACTACCATCAGCATGAACAGCCTCGTAATGGACAGTTAAAGTCACAAAATATTTCCGTGCCAAGCACAAACAGTTGCTGCGTCACAAACTGAATTGGTCTTCCACTACCCCAGCATCATTTTCTTCATTTACCGAATAGAAATTAAAGTTCTCACCGGCTGCCACTCCGGGATATGATGACGATTTTGATGTTTGTGCACTTTCCTTGCGTCCAGCTTTAGGTTTTGACAGAGAAGTTGCATCCGTCTCATCTCACGCAACAGCAGACTTTTTTTTCTTCCGCCCCTCACTCTGATTGGCTGACGAATTATTATTATTTTTTTTTTTTTTTCCCCAGTTATTTAAGTTTGACTTGACAATTGTTACACCAAACTTCCAGTCCAGTTCTGACACTTATATGTCCATTGTAAGTGCTTTCAGTGTTTGACTGGAGTTTTTAATCTGCTGAATGTGACTACAGAGCATAAAGGTACAAACTTTAACATCATGATTTTCTGTGAAGCTGCTTTGAAACATTGTGTAGCCTGTTGTAAAAAGTGCAATAAAAATAGCCTAAATTTGACTTGGCTTATATGAATTGGCTTTAATGAATTTATCATTGTGAATGTGATGTTCTTAAAAATAGGCAGTATTCAGTAGATTCAGGAGATTTAATAAGATTTAGTGTGTGCAGTGCAATGATCAGTTACGATGTCATTATTGAGTCTTTACTAGTGATTCCTCTATGAGAACAGCAGCATGTGTTTATAGCGCTCTACAATGTCAACTATTATTAGAGATGTGATTTCTGCTTTGGACACTAGAGAGCGATGATGTGCTTGTGCTGAATTTGAAAATGTCCAACAGAATGTGTGTAATTTTGTAAACGCAGTGCAATGCACTCGATATTCAGTAAAATTTCCTACAAAGAATAAAACAAAAGCAGTAACTGACAGACAAAAAAGCACCGAAGTGTGGGATCAACGTTTAATAATGACTGTTATGTACATTTCTATATTAGTATCTTTTGTAATACAAATAGTGAAATGGCCGGAATAAATGTGAACTAAACCAAGAGGGTGTGTGCGAGGTATTGTCCAGTATGAACTCAGTTCTAGATATGGTGTTTGATCATCATTTTTTGGGGACATTTTCATACACAGTATCCGTCTTTGATTTCTGCAAGGAAACACAAATACAATCAAGAACCTTGTGAATATGACAGAAAATGACTTGCAGCCCAACTTAGGTTTCTGAATTTCTAGGTCTTCACATTTCCACAAAAATTTATTTATACGTTTATAAAAATAGATTAAGCTTTGCACTTAAAAAAAAAATAGGAACATTTAAATGTATGTATATGTATATTATGCTGTCAACATTCACCCAGTCAAGTGATCACTTAGCAGGGAACTTGCCTTGCATAGTACTGACACCACACCCCACACTGATTTATTGGCTAGGAAGAACAAAAGAGAGCAAAATGTAATTTCAGATTATCGCTTCATAATCCAAACATTACACTCAGAGCAGGGGTGGGTTTAGGGCTTCTCAGTTCCAAATCCAAATGTTTCTAGTTTTTGATATTTATTGGTAGCCATTTTTTTTTATTGATTTATAGTTTTTAATAGCCAATAAATTGTGTGGCATCACTACTATGCAATGTTGGCTTCCTGCTGAGTGATCACTTGAACAGGTGAATATAGAGCTGGCAGATATCAGCTCCCCACTGAAGGTCATAATGATGATGGTTAGGTTCACAGCACTTGAACAGGTGAATATAGAGCTGGCAGATATGATATTTTCAAATATTTTGATTTGATAACAGTAAGTAATGATCTTACCATTTTTCGTGTTGTTGGTTTATGCTATGCTGCATCCATTCTGTCTTCCTCTTGGATGTCGACTGCATTAACAATAATACACTGATATGTTAAAACAACAAAGCTTTATAGATCTATCTATCTATCTATGTATCTATCTGTCTGTCTGTCTATCTATCTATCTATCTATCTATCTATCTATCTATCTATCTATCTATCTGTCTGTCTGTCTATAAATGTGTGTGTGTGTGTATTTGTGTACATGTTACAAATGCATTAATTGTAATTAATGTTTGTGGTTAATAATTGTAATAATTGAATCCCTGACCTGTTTTTCTACATTTCCTGCAGTACATCACAACTGCAGTTACAATCAAAAGAGATTCAGCAGCAGAAATCAAAATGATTTAATTGTAAATGGTAGGCCCTGATCTAAATCAACAGAGATCCAGCAGCAGAAATCAACAGAATGTAAAACAATGGTAGGCCCTGATCTAATGACAAAATTAATCTGTCAGTCAAAATAACTGTTACTTTACCTTCTGATCACACAGCAAAAAAAGTTATGTTCTCCATCAGTATTTTATTCCAGCACAATTGTCTAAAGATTTTTAAATCAAGATACATTTAGTATAGAGAAGCAAATTGAATGAGAAAAAAAATTATCTTTTGATTAAAACAAGAACAAATAGCAGTGGACTCAAGCAATTCACTCAATCCAAAGGAAAATAAATTTTTCAAAACAAATGTTCAAACCCCATTGACAGATATTTGTTATTGTTTTAAGCATAAACTAAATTTTGTACAGTTTTTCAGAAAGCAATATTTCATTTCTTAATTTTGCCTCTCAAGTGAATGTATCTTGAGAATGTTTGGATATTATGTTTAGAATATTCAGCCATCACATACATCACTCGCCCTCATGTTATTCCAAACCATCTTAGAAAAACAAATGCAGGTATTTTAAATGATATCGGAGAGATTTCTATGGCCCTATGAAATCCATTTTATTTATTTTTAATTAACATGGATTCCCATTTTTTTTTTTTGTTTTTTTTTTGCTAGACTCTGTTTTAATGGTTAATTTTTAAAATATTAATCAAAAAGCATGTCTAATTAATTGATATCATGAAATTTAATGTTACAACAGGGGCAAAATTTTATGTTACATACAACAATTACATTTTTAAGGCCTTATAAATATTTTTTCTCTCAAATTCATTATTTTATTTTATATCAAATTTTCTATATTCCATTTTAATCGTTTCATTAAATTGTAATAATCAAAAGCATCACTAATTATATTATTTCCTAAAAACTCTCAGAGCAGTTCTTGAGATCATGTTTATGTGTGTTCAAGTAGGCCTACTGGTATATTCAGGCGGCAGATGCTTAGCAGGGTTGTGTGTGGTAAACAAAACCACGCATACGCCATTCACTCACACAGAGACATCCCGCAAATGCAGGGTTCATAATTAAATACTATTTTTTGGGCTGACACAGTATTGTATTTTGATGTAAACCTAGTAGCCTACTGACCTACTTTTGATTTATTCATCCAAAATCTGGCAATTATTTGTCATTTTATGACTGGATTCTGCGATTCTGTCTGCTTTTTCTGCACCACTGAAATCATGGGCCCTAGATTTCTGTCACTCCGCTTTCTACACAACTATAACTTTGACGCATAGAAAAGTCAATAGATTGTTAATAAAAGCCTAAATAAAATCTGTCCATTATATAAAGCGATTGAATCTCTTCAGAACATTTGGACTAAACCCTTTTGAGTTATATATGGATTAGTTGTTTAATCCATATGAATTAGTAGTTGCAGACTGTCAGGGAGAGACACTTCCACATTACTTTAAGCTTGTGTTAACTTTCTTTTCATGTTTACCTTTGTCACCTTGTATGACGACAAAACAACTGTGAAAAGAATAAAAAAAGATGATCATTCAAAATGTTTATTGTTTTTTTATTTACATTAATTTCTTAACAACAAATTACACATTTATTAGTTCAATAAAATAATATCTACACATATAACATCATACAGGAATTTAAAAAATAAATCCTGTTTGGAGGGGCCTGGGTTTCCAGCCAGAGCCTGTTGGGTGGGGCAGTGGTCACATAGAAGAACAGACCAACATCCAATTCATTTTTTAGCAAAGAGATAACACCAAAGGAGCCTTGAAATCGGAAATATTTATCTTCTGGTGAACTATACATCGAAATAAGACGTGTGGCGCAGTTTTCAAGTGTCTGGGTTTACAGCATGGCCTTTAGGGTGGGGCAGTGTTCACAGAGAAGAACATTTTATCATCGAGATGACAGCAAAGGAACCGAGTGATACAATCATCTGCTATATTTTATGTATTTCTATATTTTTTTAAGAATGCACTTACAGATTTTTCTTCGTGTTTTCTTTTCCTCGCCAGTGGTAAGACTTTACATATCTCTTCCGGTTTAAGATACTACAAGCTGTAATTACTTTTTATTCGACAGAAAATCATTTATTATTTGTATTTTGTTGTCAGTGTGTTTTGTTTGACTACTGTTTGACATGTATTTGTTATAATTTATCTTCTGGTAAATTATACATCGAAATACGCGTGTGACGCAGTTTAAAGTTTAGCTTAGCTTAGCTTTCATTGCCGTGAACAAAAACGTAATGAGCAATTTTTTTATATATGTATGTTCACTTTGTAGCGTACCTTCTCCGAATGATGGCCAAGACTTTCGTGATCATTATGCGATGTTTTATTGTACATCACATTCATAGGTGTCTGATCGGTTACAGAAAGTAACCGGAAAAGCCAGAATTTGTATACATTGAAGTCACACATATCACAAAACTACATATAGTTTTTACTAACATTACTTCTATGGTGCAATTATTATTAGCACACTTGGCATAGTTTATATAACGTTATATATATATATATATATATATATATATATATAACAGAAAACTCCGACAGACCTCGTTTGTATGTGAAACAAACAGATTTTCCCTGGCTCTGAGTTTTCAAAATAACAGTCCCACATAACAGAAAACTGCAAACCTTTCAATACATATCAAAATGCGCATAAACAAATAATTTTATTAACTACACAGTGATTTGGTTATGATACATGTTACAGAGTGATTTGGTATAATAATGCTGTCTAAAAAGTAGCATGGTGTGCATGTAAATTAAATGTTATATATTTTACATCAGTAGACAAACTACATTCAGTTCCGGTTTAGTTCAAGCAATAGTCTAACTGTGCGTTCGCCGGCGTCCGAGAGCGACAAAAATCGCTCTGGCCGCTCTGCTCACAACGCTGCAGAAAGATTCGTGAGCGCTCTGACGCTCAAAATAACCATGTTTTTATTATAGTAAAACTGTAGTAACCCATGGTGATTTTTTTTTTTGGCGTGTTGACTACCATTTGTACAACCACAGTTTTACTACAAATACCATGATTAAACTATGGTTAGTGCAGCAAAATCATGGTTAATTTGTGGTTACCATGGTTTAACTGTATAGTAACCATGGTTTTTTAGTTTTCTTTGTAGTAAAACCATGGTTAATTTTCATCAAGGGATCTGACGTAGATCGAATGCTTATCGTGAATAATGCTCCGGTCGACTTCCTTGCCCCCTGGATTAAACCAAAGAGTATAGAAGGCATCTATACTCTTTGATTAAACGGTACACTTTATAAAATGGGTAAACGTGATACGGGAAGGTGTACATTTTGTGTGGCAAGAAGAAACTGTGGAACATGTTATGATATACTGTCAGAAATACGAGTTTGAAAGAAGGATTTTAATAGAAAAATTTTTTAAGAAAAATAAAAATGCCGATTTATACTAGGGGATATTTTTACAAAATAAATCTGCCTGGAAATTAATGTTATAGTTTTATTTTTCAGTATCTTAGAATAAATAATTTGTATGAGAGGATATAAAATGTCATTTTGATCCACACTCCATACCAGTTGGTGGCGGTAATACACCATTTTTGTTGCTTGTCAACCGCCAATAAAACCTTAAGAAGAAGAAAAAGTGAAGACGCAGCAGAAGCTTTTCCAAGATGAACACAGGCTTTAGTTACTTTCGGTTTACTTAGGTCTACTTATTATTCTGTAGGGGGTGATATGGCGTTCCCATTACGCTGTGTTATAAATACGGAGCTTTTATTTCCATTATTATTATTATTTTTTTGTAAAGCCGAAAACCGGTGAAAAATGAATCCCGTTTTTGTGGGCGTTGGTGAATGTTTTGCTCGTGCTTGGTAAGACATGTATTACGATCTCTTTTCCGTGTCATTTTGTATTTCCATTGAATCACTTTATACTCGACAGAAATTGATGTATTATTGATGCTGTTTTATTAGCTGAGGAGTGAAGATGGCATGCTTTATGTTGTTATAGTTTTAGACGCTTTTCCGAAAGAGGAAGAGGACGGCAGGCAGCTAATGAGTCACATTATTAAACAAAGAGAGCTTTTTAATGAATCTTAGTTAATATTTTAAATAATTGTGAGCATTATGTTCGCTTTTTTAACAATGCATGTCAGCGTTTAATTTAAAGTCTGTTTTTCTGTTCTGCATCTCTTCCTGTTTAACATGTTATGTTGTTTAGCACGATTTTGTGAAATGGACTGCTCAACTTTCTAATGGCAGATTTGAGGCGGGGCTTTGCCAACGCGACGTTCCTGGGAGGGCGTTTCACATTGCTTTATTTCCCCGTAGAACAGATTTTTTTTGTTTCATTTGAATATAACAAACGGGCCAAGTCTTGCAAAATGACCTCTTTATGTTCACAGGACTCAACACCAAGGTTTTAGGCGGTTTTTACTGCTTACTACCAGCCTTGCCAAAAAAACAAAAATAATAATATTTTTAAAGACATGTAAACAGTTAGTAAAACAATAAGACCTAATTACCAAGCAATAATACAAATAAATAAAATAGAACAAAGATACAAATAAATTAGGTATGAGATACTATGATGTCTAGATTAGCTAATCCTTATTAAGGCTAAAGATATTAAGTTCACAGAATATTTGAGCAGAGTGATTTTTATTATTATTATTATTATTATTATTATTTATTCATTTATTGTTCTTAAACATTAATGACACAAGACAACTTTAATGGATGGATCATGCACAAAATCATTTTCACAGACTTTTAAATGAACTGTTCCCTCCTGGTGGAATGATCTGCCCAACTCAGTCCCAGCAAGTCTTAGCCATTTCAAGAATCAGTCTTAAAACACACTAGCATCTCTTCCATCTTTATTTGACCCTCTAACTCTAGCACTCTCTATTCTAATTCTATTCTTTATTAAAAAAAACTAACACTAGCTTTTTTAAATCTTTTTGTGTTCTATCTATTTGTTTTCTTTTTATTTATTATACAATTAATAAACGCAAAAAAAGACCTTTAAAACTAGCTTGCTCAATTCTTTTATTTATTTATTATGTAGTTAAAAAAACTTGGCTAAGTGTACTGCATTAAGCCTAACTGAGACTTGTTATAGCACGTGTTCTATCAGTTTGCTCTTTTGTTGAAGTTTGACTTTGCTTACCAGTGTCCTTATTTGTAAGTCACTTTTGGATAAAAGTGTCTGCTAAAAAGACTAAATGTAAAATGGTTGCATCATTAAAAAAAAAAAAACAAAAAAATATACTATATATAAGTCCTAGTATGATATATCGTATATATATATTAATTATTATCTCTCTATATATAATTTCTCTATAAGACTGTTATGGAGGTCTACTCACCACAGGGCATTTTGACTTCATTTTGTAAGCTAAGGATGTCCCGATCAGGTTTTTTTTGTGCATCCTATCTAGGGCTGGCAGCATCAATTCTGTTTTTTGTATTCGATTAATCTAGCACTTAATCGATCGATTAATCGGATAATTTTTTTTGTGTGTGTTGCCTTGTTTTTAAAACAACAAAACAAATAATGCATAACAACAACTGATGTGGCTGTAAAACTGATCCAAGCATTTGGCTTTTTTATTTCAAAAAAAAAAAAACAGAGGTGTGTATTTGTGTTTGTGGGTGTGTGTCCGCGTGCAGTGTGTGAGGAGCCAAGTGATGCCCCAGTCAGATCGCAGTTGCTTCAATTGCAGTTTGGGTACGCAGAAATACATAAATGATTTTCAATAGAACGCTGGCATTGGCTTGCTCACTTGGCATTGCGGTGCATTTTAGGTGAAGCATCCGTTCAAAAATCGCGTCACAACATCCCGTTCTCGGGGGGGTTCCCGTTATATACAGTTGAATACATGCTGAAATTATTGTTGCTTGGGTACATAAGTTTAAGCATATGTGATGCATTGCCGCGATTAGTATGACTAGCACGTGAGAGAGACGAGTATCAACTCAAGCTTTTTACTAAAGTAAAAGTTTAAAAGTACTGGTTTCAAAACTACTTAAAGTATAAAAGTAAAAGTAATGTTAGCAAAAAAAATGCCATTAAGAAACAAAAGCTTAGCCACAGGGGCCTATTGTGCACTACCCCCACCTCTCCTCAAAAAAAACATTTTTCTAAAGGCCATAGGCCCATAATGACTATAATGTTTATAATAAAATGTTCATGTTGAAAAATTTGGGATGCACTAGCTACCTGTTTCAGCCACATATATGCCACTGAAAATGAACGCACTTTAGTACCAATGCCAAATACTAGAGATATGATGATAGTTGCCTGTAAGTATTGTAATGGTGCAAGAAGTCAAACTTCAGAGGCATGTCATCCAACCAATATAACCTTTAATGGAATGTAAATGTACATCCAAGCTTAGCTGCAGGAATCTGTGAGGGCAATGAACAAGAAAATTGGTGTACCCAGGGGCAGGCTTAGTAACAATTACCCTTGTATGGTTGTCTATTTACAAAAACATTAGTGCTGTCCAAATAAATGACTACTCCAAGTGATTAATCAAAAAATATAAAATGAAAAATACTCATAATCCTAATACCTTCTTGATTAATAGCTTCCTGTATTCGCTACATACGTCTGCTTATGTTCAAGTGGGGGTTGCTGTAACAACCTACAGTAGCTTAATTTCGGAGGAAGAAGAGAAAGCACCCATTTGATAAATGAGCCAGTAGTGAGAAAATAATGACTTTCAAAAGAGATATTGTTAAAATTTTTTTTTTTTGATAAACGAACCCCACACTGGCTATGTCCTCGCTGGAGTGTGATGTTATTTGTGTCATGTGCATGTGCGATGGATCGCGTACAAACCAACCCAGGTGTCGGAATGGTATATATGTTTAACTTTCTCAATTCAACCACAATCAAATTCAACTTCATCCGGATGGGCGCGGATTTATCTGGAAAGGTTTTGTTTTTTTTTTTTGTTTTTTTTTTAATGATGACTAGACGGAATGAAAACAAGGCGAAATAGCATGTAACAAACCTATTTTTAAAAATGTAAGGAGTAGAAAGTACAGAATAATCGCGGTGAAAATGATACTGGAGTAGAAGTAAAAGTCGGCTGAAAAGTACTTACTCCAGTACAAATTATAGATTTTTTACCCAAATTTTCTACTTAAGCTAACGAAGTATTTGTACTTTGTTACTTCACACTCTGCTTGCAATTGAAGTGTGAATATGTTTACTACTTCAAAAAACATCAAAGCTAAACAGCATATCTAGTCAAACCGCATCATGACATCGCTATACCACAATACAGTACTGGGATTAAAATCATTGAACATCAAGGTATAGGCTTAGGCTACGTTTACCTGTGTTCAGCGACGCTTGGTGATTGAAAACAGCCTGGAGTGGATGTTTTCGGTTCAGATGCTGAATCTTTGAAGTCCGTACTGCTGTGGAATCGCCAGGTCTGCTTTGCAGTAGACGACATTGCACTTGTTTCTCTTCTTTTTTAAGAATGTAATGATCCCAAACTTAAGACATTCTCTGCCGTTTATGGACATCTTTCACTCTCCACCATAGTGCCAACTAATTCAAAAATGTATCACGCGCTATGGGTGTGCTTCCTGAACTATTGAACAACGGTCCTTGTGAGGTTTCAGATCCCTGCGCGTCATAGGAATTTTACGAGGCTTCGAGGCCAGAGTTTTTGCCTTGAAGAATTTTTGTAAGCAAGTAACTCTCGCTGAGTCATTGAATTTTGAGTATCTGCCGATACCGAGTCCGATCCAATAACTTGGATTTTCTAGCTGCTTGGTGCACAATTCAAGTGCATTGATGTTATTTAAAATCAATCCAATGTGTACAGAGAGATGTGCAGACTTTCTCAGGTGCAGGGATCTCAAATGTAAAAAAAAAGGGGGGGCATCTATCATCATCACTATTCTTCATGTAATACTTCATACTACTATATACAACATACTAACATGTGTGTGAATTCCATTGCCAGCATTGGATAAAGTGCAACTCCCTCACACCTTTCAGCAACTATAGATCCCCATAGAAGAGCTTCAATATTCAGTTTGTCCTTTCTTTTCCTTTCTTTCTTATATTAGTGCTGTTTTAATCCATTCCTGGGTCTATTCTGTTGCATTACTTGAAATTGTTTTTTTTTTTTTTTTTTTCGTTGTCCAGTTTTTATTGCTAATTCTGTCTGTTTTTTGTGTACTGTTTTT
>NC_056618.1:7435932-7436093 GCF_018340385.1 Cyprinus carpio | reverse complement strand
TATTTCACATCATTCAGAGTTGTTGATTTTATATTTTTCATTTGGTGATCCATTAGTTTGATCAGTTTTATTCCGGTGAAGACCAGATATTTTCTTATCTGTTTAAATTAATCTGTTTCTTAATTATTGGGTTTTAGTTCTCCAGGAAGTACAAAAAGTTG
>NC_056618.1:7434638-7435779 GCF_018340385.1 Cyprinus carpio | reverse complement strand
AATGAAGAGAAAGTCAGTGAAGGAGGGAGAATCTGTTACTTTAGATCCTGGTGTAGTAAAAAACCCAAATGTCATGACATGGTATTTTAATGACATTGTCATCGCTGAAATCGCTGGAGATCCCAATAAAACGTGTAGATGTTCTGTGTAATAAAGGTACTGAGAGATTGAGACACAGACTGAAGGTGGATTATCAGACTGGATCTCTGACCATCAGAAAGACCAGATCCACAGATTCTGGACTTTATAAACTACAGATCATCAACAGCAACACCAGTATTTCCAGAATATTGACTGTATTAACTGTCACTGGTGAGTAAAATTTAGTTTTTCAATGTCATTTCCCCTATTTTTAAAATACAGTTTAGTATTATTGTTTTCAGTGTGGTCTAAAAATAATTTAGGTCTCTATTAGTTGTCACACTGTAGGTCAGAGACATTCTGTTCCCAATTATAATAGTATTTACATAAAAAAGGCATACAATTAGACATTTACACAGTAAAGGCTGTTGTTTCCAGCTCGCAGTGCTGTAATGCTGTATGAAATACTATTTCTAAAACATCCTCCAGATGACGCCATTAATTAGTCAAATCAATATCATACAACTGATGACCCAAGTAGAAAGATATAGACAGACTTTGGAAAATACTGGATGGATTATCATTCACTCCCTAGTGATAAAGACTGTTTCTCTTTATCATTGCAGATTCAGGTCTGTCTTCAGCTGCTGTAGCAGGAATTTGTGTCAGTCTCATTCTATTTTGTGTGGCTGCAGCTGCTGGCGTGGTTTACTATCACAAGCGTCGTCAAGCAGGACAAAATAGTGAGTATTGTGAAAAAACATGGAAATATGTGAATGGTTGTGTGAAAAAAAATATTTAAAAGATGTGGAAAGAATATTGAAATTTATAATCATGTTTAGTAAATGTGTTTATTTGTGTTTTTTTTCTAATCAAACAAAGTTAATTTTTTTTATTTGGTTTTTTTGTTAATGTGTTTAGAAGGTGTAAGAATATTTATTTTTTTTGTTATTATGTGAAGTTAATGTATTTTACATTACTGAGGGGCTATGCAGTGTTATTTTAGTATAATTGAGATTTTTTACTTTTTTATTAATAGTCTGAATTTGGCTATATTTTA
>NC_056618.1:7428804-7434276 GCF_018340385.1 Cyprinus carpio | reverse complement strand
CTTTTTTCTATTTTCATTAACACAGCAATGTCATCCCTTGAGAGCTTACGGAATTAAGAACCATACAAAGAAGGACCTTTCTATTTATGAAAAAAAAATAAGGAACTGCCTGTATGATTTGCATCACCAAAAAACAATATCATCGGTCTATCATACAAACAGGTAAGCCAAGAATAATATAAATAATTGTATAAACATTAATATGGTACCTTTGAAACTTTTGGGGGGATTTTTTTTTTTTTTATTGAACGAAGTGTCTGTCCTTTTTATGCCTCAGAACCAAGGCTGTTTATTGATACCGTAAAAAACATATATACAGTAAAAGATCAGTAACAGTATGAAAATATATATTACATTTTTGTTTTTAATAACTGTATTGTATAGGTGTTTATGAGTCATTAAAGGGTATTATGTTAATTTCCTACGTGTTTGCAAAGACTGGCTGAATTGTCAGGCATTATTGACTTTCATTCTCATAGACATCTACCAGTAATGCTATTTGCTGTACTGCAAGAAACTATTTTCTTATTATTATACAATTGTTGATAACAAAAAGGGTTTAACATCTGAATATTTTGTAACCACACATACAAAGATTTTGATTGGGGATTTCTTGATCTTCCGGAAATTGGCTATTGAATGACTTTGATGAAAGGTAGTTCACATTGCAAAAAACAATATCATTGCCATTAAACTATATCTTTGGATTTTAAAGCAGTATTGTAACCTCGAACGATCTCAAAGTCAAGAAAAGAGTCGTTTATAAAGTCTGATTTTTGTGGTGTAATTAAAAAACAGTTAAATTTTTATAACCTTAAATTCAAGTGATGAAAGGATTTGCAATTCTAACAAGTAAGGTCAGTGTGTTGAGTAGCTACTGTAAGTTTTAACCCTGCTGTTGTGAAAATAATAACCAGTTAAAAATGTTTTTTTTTTTTGTAATAACGTAACTGAAATGTACGACGTATGTTATAACATTTTAAATAGGGTACGTTGGTAATATTTTATACGCTATTACATTCCAAAGTACACCTTCCCAACCTGGTGTAATCAATTTGGTTCATATTGTTAATTATATTCTTATTTTTTATTAGTTTCTGCTTAAATGTTAATTTCTGCTAGAAAAAAGGGTAGTAAATTTGTAGCATTTTTGTTATTTTTTTATTTGTAGTTTGTAGTCGTTTATTATTATTAGGTTTTTTATGTATTATTTATTATTGATTATTATTATTATTATCTATTATTATTATTATTAGTATTATTTCATGTTTAGTTTAATATTAGACACATCAAGTTCAAACTGGGAAATGAAAATGATAAAGTGAGCCTTGGAAACATAGCTGGAAATAAAATGGTTAAGGTTTTTGTATTTTATTTTCAGTTTAAGATGTTATTTCAAGTAACTTTTTGATTTGCATTTTAGTAACTGTATGTAGTGACACTGGTCTGAGTGTAACCTAAATGTACATGTAAGCAGTTTTCCTTTTCATGTTCTTTATTATTACCACAACGGAAAGAGATCTTCACATGGGATACAGTGCCAAATTAAAAATTCTTAATGTATCTTAAATACATTGAATTGATATTTACAGAGTAAAAAGTACAACTTTATAAGAAGAGTAAGTAAAAGTAGCAGTATTGCTGAATAAAGATCACCACATTTTTAAGACATTGTTTAATGTGTTTTCTGAAAACATTTCCCCAAAAATGTGGCTAAAACAATTCCAGGTCTCTTGTATTTCTTTTATTGTGCAACTCAAACATCAAAATTTATTTTACCTTATTTGCATCTGTTTTATTACAGGAGAATGGTGTGACAAACCCATTCATTAATCATACAGACAGGCTATCAGAGACTACTGCTAATGGGACGTCCCATAATGGAAATGAGAGCACCGCGGTGCAGCGAGACATAAACGTGGCAAAATTGTTTCCCCCCAATTATTGTGGGTCTTTGGTTGAACACAAGATAGCAAGTAAAGGAGGGAAGGGGTTCGTTTTGACAACTCTCGTTGCCAAAACCTGGCCACTTGAACACAAAGTTTACCTGGTATTAAGCTTAAAATAATGTTAAAGCACAATTTACGTTTACAAATTAACTTGACATAAAGCAGTTTACTTGACTTTTTAAAAACTGTATAAGTTATTTTCTGTACATTTCTTTGTGTTTGAATCCATAATATTATTATAACACCTATAGCTTTAAATATATATATAATAGTTATTTTTTTTGCTAAGTTATTTTCATACAGTCTTTCTGTGTTTTGATCCATCATAGTTATTGGTAACACCCATCTTTAACTGTGTTTTTTTTTTTTTGTGCTGTAGAAAAACTTGAAGGGACCACGGAGACTTTCTACATTCCAGGGAGCCAATCAATGTCATAAGTGCATATCAAAAGCTACGAATCAACAAAAAAACAAAGACAAGCTTAACCAAACCATATAAAGCCATTCACAAAGCAGGGGAAAACATGGGAAGATAATGAATATATCAATCTGCAAAAGAATTCATCATGGAGTCATGGTCATAGCCTGAAAAAAAAATAGGTTGGTTCGATGAACGGAGGCATAAATCTTTTTGGTCTAGATACTGTTTGTAGTTGCATTTTTTTCCACAATCATACATGAAACCCTCTGCAGATTAAGCGAAATATATACATATTCACAATGTTACCATCCTTGCATGCATGCAAAGAATGAGTACCCAACTTACGTGTTGAATGTAACAAGTAGTTCCTCAAATTTCAGAGTACAAATTTTAGTCTTATGAGTGTGTCAAAATTTGAAGAATTTGTGTCTTTTTGCTCTTATTCCTAAAATACGTATGAAATTCATAAAAGTATGTACTTTTTAATTGATCTAGGTCTTAGATTTAAATTATTTAAGAGTGCTGGGAGGATTTCACAGACACTATGAGAAGTGATCTCCTTCTCTAGATTCTTATACTTTACGAAAGTTTGCTTTCAGTTTCTCTTATAAAAAAACATAAATTAAAAAAAGCTTTAACTCTTAGAAAAAATCCTGCTTTTTGCTAAGATGTTTTTTTTTTTTTTTTTTGACTCCGTAACGTACACAAACTTACTGTAAGACTATTCTTAAAATCATATCTGGACGAAGTTTTTATGCATATGGCCCCAGGACACAAACAAGGGACAAAGGTAAGGTTTGAGGGTAGCTCACTGATTATAGAAACGGTTCCCCTAATGATAAAGTTAAAAATAACATGCCACAGCAAAATCTACTGGGTGTCTGGGACTAATGTGAGAGTAAGAAACTATACATTATCACTTCATTGTTAAAATGTGCAAAAAAATTAAACATTAAGTCAGATAGTAACATATCTAATTGTGATGAATTCCATTATAACAAACTAAACCATATTTATCTTTGCAGATGAACAATTGAATGCCATTCATTATATATTAGATATAGATTCTAAATGAAGTTAAATGAGAAATTATAAAAAGTTAGATTCCAGAAGAAATATTCAATCTTGTTCAGCTTTTCTGGATCTGATGTCATAAACGCACAACAAACGGCAGCAGCCACGCCCACCAGAGCAGTGACGACCAATCGGATCACAGCTTCAGTAGAATCACAACCACAGACAGAGTCTGAAGGATAAAAACATGAATCTGAGATCAACTCATTCACAGACTAATAAACTCATGCACTTTAGACTTACCTTCAGACGTGTGACAAATTTGAGGAGTGATGTTGAGATGTGTGGTGTGTGCGTTGGTGCGTTGATGACTTTGAATTGTTGATCACACAGCTGTAGGTGGTTTTTTCCTGAGATTTCCACCCTCCAGATGTGAAGAGACCTGCTGATCACAAGTCAGACACAACACTGCTCAGCTGGACAGTAAACTGTTTCCTTTGTACGCCAGAGAGAGGTGTCACATGACCCCACATTCACCATCTGAAACACAACAATGAACTAATTCTCGTCGTGCGTGATGAAGCATGATGAAGTTGATTGTAGACACTTCGTGGTACATGTTAGAAAGTCACCGGCAGATGGGCTTGAAAAATAAGAGTAACAAGCAGTAATTATAGATAAATGTACACAACAATCTTATCTTTCAGTGTAGCGTGTTGAAGGTCAGTTAGTGTTTTTGTCATCTCACACTTTAAATGAGGTAGTTTAAAGAAATAATCTGTGTTCATTACTAGTTAAACTCAATCAACAGCATTTGTTCCTTTTCTTCTCTTCTTTCTTTCTTTCTTTCTTTCTTTCTTTAATGGTTACATTAAGGTAAGTACAATGGAAGTGAATGGGGCTGATCTTCGAAAATTTGAAAAATCACATAATGTATTGTTAAGTTAAATCCAGTCTTACAATATTATCATCATAACATAACATACAAGTTGTAACAGAAGAGTTTATGTGTGTGTGTGTTTAATTTACTTGATTTTTTTTCTTTTTCTTTTCTTTTCTTTTTTCTTACTCTGATTCCGACTCCATTTCCCATCATCCCTCATACCTGGGACTGATCACTTCCAATCACACCTCCTCACTCTCCACACCTGCACCTCATTTACACGCGCGCGCACACACACACACACACACACACATACAGAATAAGCAGTAACCAAACGCTCAGTCACTGCGAAGTCTTGATTTGCCCCGGCTGTCTTTTCTGAGCGTTATTACCTATGTTTGTTTTCTAGTGTATTGACCTTGGAATGTTTCTCGATTCCCTGATTGTTCTCTGCCTGCCCCGACTCGGATTTCCTTCCCTGAACTCTGTCTGTCAGCCGCCTGCCCTGATCTCTCGCCTGGTTAAGGTTATGTCTAAGCCTTGTCTCCATTGTTCTGCCTTGCCGGTATTTGACCCTGTATTGTCTGACTATTCTCAATAAAAGCTGCAAATGGATCTGGTTTTACAAAGATGAATTAATTTGCTGTTTGTAACTTAAATGTGAACTGAAGAACATTCAGAACAGCAGAAAAAAAAAAAAAAAATCAAATGTAAGGTGAGTTATACAAACAGACAGATGTGTGTCAACTAAATATTTAATCTTTAATACATTTGAATGCTATCTGCTAAATATAAGTACTCCATGATAATTACAGCGTATACACACTTGCTAAGTCTCACTCTTGGTTTGCACATAATGTCCAAATAAATAATTTCCTTTCTTTTAATAGTCATTCATACAACGGCATTTTAGTGCCACGTTGAAAAAAAAAAAAAACTTAGATTACGAGAATAAAGTCATAATACTACGAGAATAAAGTTGAAATGTTTCGAGGATTTAAATAGTAGAAATTAAAGTTATATTATTTTGAGAGTGGGCCTTTATTGCGCATGTAAATGTATTAAAGTTATATTATTTTGAGAGTGGGCCTTTATTGCGGATTGATTTGAATATTGTTGCATCCGAGCTGCCGCATCATCTTAGTGAGATCGCGGAAACATCTTAATATCAAGAATATGATATTTATTAACAGACTGAACAGGAA
>NC_056618.1:7415493-7428587 GCF_018340385.1 Cyprinus carpio | reverse complement strand
CGGGGGGGGGGGGGGGGGGGGCGCTGTAGCTCTCTTATTATAAATATATTTGGGATTATTAGCAGAAATCATACCATGTGTCATACTCGCAGGGACAGTAAGCTTGGAAATAATATTTCATATCTTTGATTGCATTCGTTATTTGTAGAGCGCCAGCCACCTGATAGCAATAAGATTCATGCTTCTGATAGACCTACTTTTAATGTCCCAGCTTTCAAAATCAGTTGTATAGTGAAACACAAATTACAATAATGTGTTTTTCAAGCTCTTTAATTATCAGATCGCTGTATATAAAATGTATTCTTGTAATATTTCGACTTTAATCTCGTAATATTTCGACTTTATTCACGAAATATTTCGACTTTATTCTGGTAGTATTATGACTTTATTCACGAAATATATCGACTTTATTCTCGTAGTATTACGACTTTATTCTCAAAACATTTCGACTTTATTCTCATAATATTTTGACTTTATTCTTGTAATATTTCAACTTTATTCTCGTAGTATTACGACTTTATTCACAAAATATATCGACTTTATTCTTGTAGTTTCACGACACGTAATATTTCAACTGTATTCTCGAAAAATTTTGGCTGTAATATTTCAACTTTATTCTCGTAATATTTTGACTTTATTCTCGAAACATTTCGACTTTATTCTCGTAATATTTCAAATTTATTCTCGTAATATTACGACTTTAATCTCGTAATCTTAGATTTTTTTTTTCAACGTTTCACTAAAACGCCATCCTATAGGATGTATACATTCATGACTAGTACCAATTGAAAAAAAAAGAAAGACACGACGGTTGAAATCAGTTCAGTGGAGGTTTTGTCTTTCTGAGACATTACCTGTAGTACTATAGCAATTTCCTGTTTGCTGCTGCTGTGTGTATTGCGTTTGAGCTCCATCACATTATTTTTTATCTTTAAAATCTATTATATACACCATTATTTTTGTTTAACGTGTGAATATATCCTCTATCGTATTCTACAACAAAAACAATCAGAGAGCCTAGTTATCACTAGTTTTATTTTGATTTCCCGGGTCCGCTATTTAGCTTATAGCCTGTTAGCAATGCCAGCGTGGTAGCCGCAAATCCCGCTTGCATTGCTAATACTCTATTCACACACATTACCATTGCTTTACTTACTGTTACTTGCTTTAATGGCGGATGTATGTCTACCTTTGATTGTAGGTGAGGACAAGTTCGAGCTGCATTCAGTGAGGTGAGGACACGGTCGTGCTTCACGCCGGGGTTAACAACACCATGCTGTGGCAGACGGAGACACTGAAGAGGGACTTCAGGAGCCTGATCGAGACGACAATCATCGTGTCAGGACCACTGCCCACGTATTGACGAGGACACAAAAAGGTTTAGTAGACTTGTTGCTTTAAATGAATGGTTATTGTCATGGTGTAAAGAACAGAAACTGCTATTTGTTAATAATTGGAATCTTTTCTGGGAGCGTCCTAGGCTTTTTCGCGCTCATTGCCTGCACCCCAGAAGAGTCGGAGCAGAACTTCTCTCGGACAACATCTCCAGGACACTTCGCTCCATATGACTAGTAAGCCAATTCTCAAATAACTGCTATGATGACTTTTGTTCTACAACATCTCCAGATAAAAGTACTTGCGCTGTCCAATCTATTAAGACTGTGTCTGTTCCCCGAAAACTGTATGGCTACATTGAAGAACAGTTAAATGCTGGACATGGTCTAAGAAAATATGCAGGCGGCGATGAAGTAGGCGAAACAATTTCTAAAGTTTGGGATCATAACATTAAGATAAGCTCACACTAAGCAGTTATTGGCAAATTAAATGATCACAGATAATAGTTTGATGTACTCTGCTTGAGCTGAAACCCTGGCTAAAACCGAATGGTTATATTGGTCTAAATGAGGTCTACTCCACCAAACTACCAATTTATAAAGCTTATGAGCCCGATCAATTTGAGTGAGTGGGGAGGTGTTGCCACAATATATATAGTGATATTCTCGTCATTGTTACCCAGAAAACAGGATAAAGAGCTTAAATCATTTGAAATACTTCTGCTTAATGTTACACTGTCAGATATGCAAAAAAGAATCTATAAGTGTCTCTTTCTCTGGCTACTGTGTATAGACCACCAGGGCCGTATATAGAATTCCTAAAAGAATTTGCAGATTTCCTCTCAGACCTTTTAGTTACAGTTGATAAAGCGCTATTTGTCTGAGATTTTAATATTCACGTTGTCAATACAAATGATGCATTAGGATTTGTGTTTACTGACCTAATAAACTCTTTTGGAGTCAAGCAAAATGTCACCGGGCCCACTCATCATTTTAATCATACACTAGATTTAATTATATCGCATGGAATCGATCTTTCTGAAATAGATATCATACCTCAAAGTGATGATATTACCGACCATTTCCTTGTATCGTACATGCTTAACTATATGGCTCCGCGTTACCGTCTGGGCAGAACTATTGTTCCAGTCACCAAAGACAGATCCACAAATAACCTGCCTGATTTATCTCAACTGCTGTGTGTACCCATAAATACACATGAACTAGACGAAATGACTGGCAACATGGGCACTATTTTCTCTAATACATTAAAAGCTGTTGCCCCCATCAAATTGAAAAAGGTTAGAGAAAAATGTATTGTGCCATGGTATAACAGTAATACTCATTCTCTCAAGAAAGAAACTCGTAGTCTTGAGTGCAAATGGAGAAAAACTAACTTGGAAGTTTTTAGAATTGAATGGAAAAACAGTATGTCCAGCTATAGACAGGCCCTAAAAACTGCCAGGGCCGAGCATATCCACAAACTCATTGAAAGTAACCAAAACAATCCAATGTTTTTATTTAGCACTGTGGCTAGATTAACAAATAACCAGACGCCCCCTGATTCAAATATTCCATCAACGTTTAATAGTAACGTCTTCAAGAATTTCCTCACTGATAAAATAGATAACATCAGAAATAGAATAACAAATGTAGATTCTACAGCATCTAATACTTCAGTTTCATCCATCGCACCCAAAGATAAACTGCAGTGCTTTACAACCATAGGACAGGAAGAGCTAAATAAACTTATCACTGTATCTAAACCAACAACATGTTTATTAGATCCTGTACCCACTAAATTACTGAAAGAGCTGTTACAAGTAGCAGAAGAACCACTTCTCAATATTATTAACTTGTCGTTATCTTTAGGTCACATCCCAAAACCATTCAAGTTGGTGGTTATTAAGCCTCTTATTAAGAAACCACAACTAGATCCTAGTGAACTGGCAAATTATAGGCCCATTTCAAATCTTCCATTTGTGTCTAAAATTCTAGAAAAAGTTGTGTCTGCTCAACTGAGCTCCTTCCTGCAAAAAAATTATCTGTATGAAGAATTTCGGTCAGGTTTCAGGCCTATACAGGTATTCAAGGGCAGGCTCTAAGATGGTTTAGATCCTACATGTCTGATCGCTACCATTTTGTTTACTTAAATGCGGTATCATCTCATTTATCATCAGTAAAATATGGAGTGCCACAAGGATCTGTCCTAGGTCTCCTTCTATTTTCAATATACATGTTGCCCCTTGGAAATATTATTAGAAAATAGGGGATTAGTTTCAATTGTTATGCTGATGATACTCAACTATATATCTCAACGAGACCAGATGAAACTTCTAAATTATCTAAGCTAACAGAGTGTCTTAAAAATTTAAAAGATTGGATGATCAATAATTTTCTCCTAATAAATTCAGATAAGACAGAGATATTACTTATTGGACCAAAAAATAGTACACAGAATCTAGTAGTCTACGGTTTGCAACTAGACGGATGTACTGTTACTTCCTCTACAGTCAAAAATCTGGGTGTTTTATTAGACAGCAACTTGAAAACCATATTTCACATGTTACAAAAACAGCATTTTTCCATCTTAGAAACATTGCCAAGCTACGAAATATGCTACCTGTTTCTGATGCAGAAAAGCTAGTTCATGCATTCATGACCTCTCGACTAGACTATTGTAATGCACTTCTAGGTGGTTGTCCTGCATCTTCAATAAACAAGCTACAGGTAGTCCAAAATGCAGCGGCTAGAGTCCTTACCAGGTCAAGAAAATATGATCATCTTACCCCAATTTTACAGTCTCTGCACTGGCTACCTATTAATTTCCATATCAGTTATAAATTATTATTACTTACCTATAAGGCCCTAAATGGTTTAGCTCCTGCATACCTAACTAACCTTATACCACGCTACAACCCATCACAATCCCTAATGCTACAATCATCAGCTCCCGAAAGTTGTTCATTAGTAATCCCGAAACACTGATTGGCCTTGTTCAGAGTGTGTTTAAAAATTAGGGTTGGAGGCTAAACCGCTGGCAGGACATTTGGCCTCCGACAAAAATGCCCCCCTGAGAATAGTCTTCCGATAGGTTTTTTTTTCAGGTTGTCAAACCCACCACTCCCTCCCCCGCCCCGGGTGAAAATCCTAGATTAATTGACACACTCTCCCTTTCGCCAAGCATTCAAAAAAATATTAAATCTCATAGTTCCCCCCCCCCGGGCTCGAAGTTTTTTTTTATATCCTGATTCAAAATGGCAAAATCTTATTATTTCCCTTTTAAGCTTTGTTTTAACTAATTTTAATTTTGTTTTAAACCCTTTGTTGGAACAGCAGCTACGCTAATTATGTCTCTATTTGTTTCTCTGTTTTGCCACGGGATTAACATTACATTATATACTTATAAGCTACTACTAAATATTGTGGAAACTTAATTTTCTGTAAAGTTGCTTTGCAATGATTTGTATCGTAAAAAGCGCTATACAAATAAACTTGAATTTAATTGAATTCTGTAAAGTTGCTTTGCAATGATTTGTATCGTAAAAAGCGCTATACAAATAAACTTGAATTTAATTGAATAAAAAAACCTTGATTTAAATTTAGTAGATGTTGCAAAGATAATTCATCTAAACAAAGCCATAAAATGTTGTAATTACTTACCAATCAGGTGACAGCAGCACAAACAGAACAAAACAAACATATGAAACATTTTCTTCAGTTGTTCAGAGTCTGATCTAATAAGACTATCTGCTGGAAACACTGAACCTGATGTGAATCCTCCCCTGACAGAGTTTGACCCTCCTAGTTCACACGCTGCATTTGCATATGGTATAATGTTATAGTTCTTCTGACACTAAATAAACTAAATAAAGACTTTAACTGTTCTTAATGGGTTAAAATAGTTTTTATTTTTATCACTGAGCCTACTTTTTTGAAAGGTAATTCTGTGTAAATATGTGACTGTGTGACTGGGTTGGCTAAAAGTATATACATATTGTGTAAATTGTGGATGAACTACATTTCATGGTGAAATAGAACAGAACCATCATGATTATAAAAATGTATGTTGATGTTGCATATATTTATTTTGTGTATGGAAAAAAAAACAAAAAAAAACAATGTAAGTTAAAACCATGTATGATCTCAGTTTACCAACGTTCATCTGAGTCAAACTGAAACCTGCTGCGGTCTAATTTCTATAGAAATGTGTTTTGATCTGTTGGTGGACAAACCTCATGTAGGTGAGAGTGGACATTCAGAGCGTGTGATCAGTTTGTATGTGAAAAGTGTCTTCCTGTCCTGCCTCTAACAGCTTTTTGATACCCTTTTTTATGAAGATTTTATCTAAAGATGATAAAATGTGTGTGACACAGAGGCAGAGAAACAGTTTGTATATGAAGTATGTATAACAAGTTTAGAATCTCTTTTTGAACTTTCCACATTTTGCCCAAAATACATATTTGATGTCAAAATTTTCATAATTCCACTTACTTGTTACTGTGTTTTATTCTAATTGTTATTGCTATTTTCTTAAGGTTTTAGAAAGTTTCCAGCGGCTTGGCCGACTTACTAGTTCAGATGTGGCCAAATCTCAGAAATGGACCGAACTATTTAAGTGTATCTGTTAAACAGATGCTAATGACACTGATATATTCACATAATGAAATATTTTGAACAAAAACATGTAATAGCATTCAATTAATTATCTCCACTTTGTTCAGTTAAGTGAACACTATTTGTGTGTAAAAGAACGAGGGTGTATATGAAACAGGAAGTGGCTTGTATGTTCTATGAAGGGGGTCATATGATGCGATTTAAATTTTTCCTTTCTCTTTGGAGTGTTACAACCTCTTGGTGCATAAGGAAGATGTTAAGTTGCAAAGACTAAAGCCTCAAATCCAAAGAGATATTCTTTATCAAAGTTAAGAGTCAACCACACCCCCATAAAACGGCTCGTTCTAACATGCCCCCACATATCTACGTCACTATGTGGGAAGATTTGCATAACGCCGCCAAATGTTCACGCAAATAAATAAGACATAACTTTTATTCCCACTATTGCTGCCACCATGTTGTGGAGAAGCTGTGTGTTTCTTTGTGAAAGTGAAACTACTTTGATTGAATCAACTTGGCGCTGTGGATTGCCGGATTGGCTTTCACTGTGGATGAAGCTCACTCTAGCCGGCCTCCGCTCACTCGACCCGGCCTCTGCTCATTTGAGCTGGCCTGAGCTCACTCGAGCCGGCCTACGCTCACTCAGCCCAGCCTAGCTCACTCAGCCAGCCTCACGGCTCATCTGAGCCGTCCTCCATGCTCACTCGGAGGCGGCCTCACGGCTCATCTGAGCCGGCCTGCGCTCACTCTACCTACCATGTGTGACACCTCTGTTTCACTGTGAAAGTGAAACTACTTTGTTTGGCCTCCAAAGAGGACAAAAACTAGAAATCAGTGATTGGTTGATTTTTCAACACTGTTCCAGAACAGTTCAAACCAAATATCTATATGTGTAATGCAGTTTATGGAGGACTGTTTCCGATCCTGAGAGTAGACTACAATGCCTCTGTTCAGACTCACAAACTGTGGCACGCTACATTTAAATAATGCCACTGATAATTCAAATGCAAGTTTTAAGTGTATAGTAGGCTTCTTGTTTGTTGTTTCTCCAATCACAAAATGTAGACATGGTTTTTATGTTTTACAGCGGCGCGTTATGCAATGCAACGCGTAAAAAGACAGTATAAGTCATTATAATCAGTAATTATGTCCCCACTGGATGCAACAAATGGCTAGTTTGAAATGGGTTTTAATGTTTTTGTCTGGTCATGCTGGGACTCTGTATCACAGTATGGTGAGGGACATAACATTTCCGTCACACGCTTGAGGCATTTGGCCAATTACAATGCACTGGATAGCTGGCCAATCAGGGACACCTCGCTTTTTAGAATGATGAGTTTTGTAAAAATGTACGTGTTTCAGAAAGGCAGCGCATAGACGAGCAACAATAATGTACAGTATGTGGAAAATAATGTGTTTTTTTTTACCTTAAACCACATAAACACATTTCATTACACCAAATACACAAAATCATGTTCTTTTTAGCAAGATCATATAACCCCTTTAAGATGTACAAGATCATCCTTCAGACTCATGTAGGTTTGTCTGATGAGTAAATGTTTAAATCAGAGATGTTCTTCTGCTGTTTGTTTGTATTATTAGTATCTTGTAGGCAATGAAGAGTGTCATGTTGTGACTGAAACGATCAAACATTTTTCATTCTTATAGTTTAAGGGGCATAGTGTATTTCCCCTATATTGTGACTTACATACTTTCCTGTTGTGTATATATTTGTTGTATTCTATACATGATCGATAAATAACTGATGTTATTAACATGAAAAACATGTAAAACTAGCCTTTTCCTGTGTACACAGTATAGTGTAATGGCGATCCGAGCCTTGTTCTTCACCATTTCCATTAAGGGTATGGCACAAAGGATTTGACGCGTGAATCAAAAACTTTGCTTGTAAATGTTTACTTTTTCTTTGTCTTGTTACATTACAAAAGAAATTCAAAAAGAAAGTCTACACTTATACCAGTTTCAAAATCGAGAAATTTTCACGGTCAAAAGACTGTCTAGTTCCAACCCTTCCATCCTTCCGTATACTTATTCCAAGTTTTTACGCATATGTAATACATATATAACTAGTCAAAGTCATGTGATAGAAATACAAATAATACAAAATACACATTTTTTCGAAACATAATCATTCTTAATATAAGGAAAAAATATTACAAAATTATTAATATTGTTATGGCTCTAACACTCTGGCCCCTAATAGTCTATGTAGGATCTTATGGTAGCTTGAATTTCACATCTCTTGTTTGATAGGTGCTGTAGTATTTCCTTCAGACGTAATATCCAAGCAATAGCCCTCTTCAACCTGTACCATTCTGAATAATAATCAGTTTATCCATAGGTTTCCCTTTTCCTGTAGCACTGACACAATTTACTACAGCTGATTTTTTTCAGTTCTACATCCATTGCACTTGCCTGATCTGGTCGCAAAGGCCATTCATTCTCATGTTTGCAAAGGAATTCTGGTCCTTTGATCCAATTTTGCTTTTTCATAAAGTTTTCTACTTTGATGCCTCTAGATGCCATGTCTGCTGGGTTTAGTGATGTGCCAACATATCTCCACTGTGAAGGCTCAGAAGCTTCTCTGATGAAGGAAACTCTATTGGCAACAAATGTTTTAAACCGGGAGGCTTCATTCTCAATGCTTTGCAATACTGTGAGGCTATCAGTCCAAAATACAGAATCTTTAAGTTGTTACTGAAGCTCTTGTTTTAACATCCTATCCATTTTCGCTGCCACCACTGCTGCAGTCAACTCCATTCTAGGGATTGTTACCTGTTTCAGCGGCGCAACTCTGCTTTTACCCATTACGAATGAACAGTGTTTTTCTCCATGCTCATTTGTGAGTACTAGATAGGAAACAGTTCCATATCCATTTTTACTTGCGTCTGCGAAATGATGTAATTGGGCAGACTCTGTGGGTCCAAAGTTGTTTGGCTTGAAGCATCTGCTTACACTGAAGTCTGACAGTTGTTGTATGTCCTTTTGCCATCTGAACCATTGTTGTGCTTGCTTTTCTGGCATATTCTGATCCCAGCCCAGTTTATCTTTGCACAGTTGTCTTAAAATGAGTTTCGCTGGAAGGATACAGGGTGATACAAGACCAAGAGGTTTGTATATAGGGCTCACTACAGAAAGCACTCCTCTTCTCGTAGCAGGTCTCTCTTGTACATTTATGGAGAATCTGAATGTATCTGATTCTGTGCACCACTGTACTCCAAGAGCTCTTTCAACTGGCAGATTGCTTTTGTTGAAATCTAAGTCCTTGACTTCTTTGGATCTTTCCATTTCTGGAAATGAAAACAGTACTGATCTGCTATTGCTCACCCACTTTGACAAGTGGAATCCACCTTTAGAGCACATGGATATCAGACTTTGTGATAATTTGATTGCTGCATCCTCAGAGGCGAAAGATTTTAAGCAATCGTCCATGTAAAAGTTTTGGAGAATAGCATTGGCGGCTTCAGCTGTTTCCTCTGTTTTTCCATCCATTGCAGCCTTTCGCAAAGCGAAGCATGCACAACTGGGAGAAGAGGTTGCCCCGAACAGGTGCACCATCATCCTGTATTCCTCTGTAGGCTTACTTAGATCTCCTTCAGGCCACCACAAAGATCGCAAAAGAGTCATGATCTGGGACTTTCACTTGGTAGAACATTGATTTAATGTCTGCCATGATAGCAATTGGTTCTTGTCTGAAACGGTTCAGTACACCTATAAGAGTGTTGGTTAGGTCAGGTCCCTGCAACAATTGATTATTCAGTGAGAAGTTCTGGTAGGTCGCAGTGCAGTCAAACACAACTCTAATTTTGTTCTTTTTTGGGTGATATATCCCGTGATGTGGAATATACCACACTCTGTCTGTGCGTTCCAGTTGTTCTGAAGGGACTTTTTTAGCATAGCCTTTATCAGTTATGTCTGCAATAAAAGCTTTAAAGTCTTTGTGAAACTCTTGGTTCTTGCTGAGCTTTCTTTTAAGACTGATGGCTCTCTGTTATGCTATGCATCTGTTGTTTGGCATCTTGACAGGATCTTTCTTAAGGGTAGTCCAATACAATTGCTGTCCATGCTTTATGCTGCTTTGCGTTGTTCAGCAATTGCATGAACTAGATCCTTCTTGTGACATTTAGAATTTTTTATTAAGCTGTAATTCCGTTAAGGAAAGTCTGCATTGAATTGCTCTACCAACGGTACCGTGTGGGCACAAATCCCTGTTCACAGTGAAACTTGGGTCCTGACCTGGTCTGATTCTGCCTCACATCTGTTCGCAAGGTCTGTTAACAATCCATCCAAGTGCCATCATGATAGCATCACGGTCAATTTCCTTCACTGTTTATTATTTGCCACAGTTCTATGGCAATGCGCGTGGCGTAATCAGCTAGCCTACCTCGGCACTGAGATGAGGGAAGGTGACTTGTCTCAAGTATGGCCATTTTTTCCTAGGTCCTGATGATGAGGGATATTTTCCTTTTTGGAATCTCTTTCTAGTGAAAACCTTAGGAGTTCTATGTAGTCTTCGCTTTCCAAACCACTTATTTCCAGGTCTGGGCCGGGAATATGACTATGTACAGGTTTTCTTGTCCCATAGTACGAAGAAGAATCTCCATTTTCTGCCTCTCAGAGTTCAAATCTCTCATTAAGGCTTCGGTGCAAAAAAGTAGCCCGAACTTCCTTGATCAATGAGGCATATGTATTTACTATTTTGTTGCTTTTCTTTGACTTGATCTTCACTGGAACTATGGCAAGAATGCATTCACTGCTTCGACTGAGTGTATCCACAAATTTAATGGTCTATGGAAGCTGTTCTCCTGCTAGGTTTGTTCTCATCACAACTGCTGGATGTGAGACTGTTCTCGCCATAATGTGCAGAATGCTGGTGCTTCTTGGAACATTCTTGACAAGTAAGTTTTTTCTTGCTGTCTTTGCTTAAGTGTCCTTGTGTGAGACACCCAAAGCACAGTCCTTTATTTAAAAACTCAATTTTATCTAAGTGTGCTTTCCGTCTGCAGAACTTGAAAACAGGAATTCAAGGCATGGTTCTTTTGACAGAACAAGCACGCGGCACCAACGTGTTTTGTCAAGTTGAGCTTTGTTCTTTCTTGCTTGTTTCACTTTCTTTTTGCTGTTAAGTAGGACACTTTGTAACGAACCTACTGCCCTTGGTAGTAACCTTTTTGTGTTAAAAATCAGAAAGCTTGTTTTTCCCCAAAGCAGCAATTGTTTAATCATGATGTCTCCAAACAAGGGTCATTTTTTACTTTGGTGGACGATCGTTGTATTCCACTAAGTCTGAAAACCTAGCTCTTCTGCCTCTCCGTTCATGAATATTCACTATGCCACAATTCTTTCTCAGTTCTCTCTCATTTTGTAGGGAAGTTTGAGAGAGTTACAACCTCATGTTAGTAGGTTGCCATTTCAGACATGTCTCTACATCCCTGCCATAGTGTTGTGGCATTCCAATCAGAAAAGAGCATAATGAACTTAGACTTCCCATCTCCGATTTAATCTGAGGCCATTTTAGGCCTTCTCAATTCGCTGACGCAATTTGAGTTCGTCACCTAATGATGTTGCAGTAGCTTCTTGCTCTGTATATATTTTCTACCACCATATGTCACAAACTCCTACCAGTTTGGGTTCCCCACTGGTAATTGCTCCAAATAGAACAGTTTGTCATGTGTTCTCAAGTTTTACTGTCTATGCTATTGTCAAGGCTCGCATAAACGCTCTGAAGTTAGAGGATCCGCCAAGGACAATTGGGGGACATCCATTTGTGGTAATGGGGACAAGGTTTGTGCTTTAACAGCATTGTGTGATTCATTTGCTTTTCATATTTGAAATAAGTTGTCCTAATTTTCAGATTTTGGAAAAATTTGACTGGCATTAGTAGTCGCGTTGGTCAGTAACAGGTTTGTTTTCTTCTGGTTGAAGTTGAGCACCGAACTTCCATATCAATATCTTCCTAAGTCCCTGCTCTTAATTACTGCAGCTTTGGTTGAACCTATCCTATGCATTGATTCACCGAACTTTCATGTTCACCACCTACACCTTCAATTTTGCATCTAGAAACTGCAAATTGCTGTTTTGCGCCAAATTCTAATTGCTCCAATTTGGCTTTCAGGTTTATCTCTTCTAACTGCAGGGCTTGTTTCTTTTTTAAAAGAAGCAGCTTGGCCAACAGGGCAGCTTTCTTCAGCCTCTCTTTCTTAGTAACCTTGAACTTGAACTACTGGTGTAATGCGACAGCAGAACTAGTCCAGCTGACGAAACTGCTCTTACTCTTCTTTATTAATGCTGACAGCAACTCAGGACCCTGTCACCTGGCTTCAATGCTCATTTTTTGCAGCACTACATCCTTTACGTTTCAATTCACTGTCAGTAGCAAGAACAAAATCCTGATTTTTGATGATTTGGGTTCGAACCAGATACGCTGATCATCCTCTTTTTCATCATCCAGCAAAAGGCTCTTGGTGTTTCCATTAACTCAATGAACTCTTGGTACAATTTAGTGAGCATGTTAGGAACTTTCTGTTCTATCTTTTCACATTCTCATCATTTTATCTTTAGCTTGTCAATTTTCTTTCATATGAATGGAATCTGAGCATTTTGCTTTCTCAAATTGGACGAGTCTGTTCAAAACGCTCCTCTTGCGCTTTATGCGTGTACTTGACGCCCTTTGTGGCCACTTTATTGAGTCCGCAATTCTTCTGCGTCATCCAGTAATTCAAAAGCGAGTCAATATCAATTAATGAAAAATACGTGTAAAGTACCTTTTAAGCTGTAGAAACGTCCAATTCCAACTTAAGAAACAATTTTGAATGTTCTAATCCAAATAGTCCGATTGTCGTGATCGCAGCATTGAATAGTTTACTTTCACTTTCGTCCGTGCGTCGCAATAATCACAAACTCGCCGGTTTCGCCGCTCACACATCCACGTAATGGTCATGACCTTGATGAAACCTCTTCCCGGGTAACCATAGCTCAATCCTGGCAAATCAGTTTCCACTTCAAGCAATCCATGTTAAAAGTCTTTGACACAATGTAATGGAGATCCGAGCAGCCTTGTTCTTAACCATTTCATTAAGGGTAGCACAAAGGATTATGAAGCCGTTGAATCAAACTTTGCTT
>NC_056618.1:7414327-7414589 GCF_018340385.1 Cyprinus carpio | reverse complement strand
AACAAGTGCAGTTTCTGTGCTATGATGGGGCCTGAAACCCGACTGAAATTCTTCATAGAGATCATTTTTTTGCAGGTAGGCGCACAATTGAGCATACACAACTTTTTCTAAAATTTTTGACATAAAGGGAAGATTTGAAATGGGTCTGTAATTTGCCAGTTCACCAGGATCTAGTTGTGGTTTCTTAATAAGAGGCTTAATAACCGCCAGCTTGAATGATTTTGGGACATGACCTAAAGATAACGACGAGTTAATAATATTA
>NC_056618.1:7412498-7414009 GCF_018340385.1 Cyprinus carpio | reverse complement strand
AAATGTGCTTTGATGCGCTTGTTTGAAAACTTGTGATTAAAGCGCCACTCAGCGGTCAAAAGACGCCGCAGCGGCAGTACGAGCGGCGGTAGAAGTAACGTTTTGGATGTCCACCTACTGTACATCCAGCCTTGGCAGAAGTGCCATCAGAATTGTGGGCAAAACACAAATATGATGTGAGTTTAATTAAAGGATGCGAACCGGTTGTGATCACCCCAAAATCTGATTACAGACCGTGTCAACATCAATATCCTCTAAAACCAGAGGCAATTCTTGGTATAAAACCAGTATTTGAGTCACTATTGAAAGAAGGAATAATAGTGCCATGCAATGATTCCCCTGTGCGCACTCCAATTATTCCTGTGAAAAAGATAAGAGACAAAGGTCAACCCACAGAGTGGCGGTTTATACAAGATTTACAGGCTGTGAATGCTGCTGTCAGACAAAGGGCTCCATCAGTGCCAAATCCATACACGATTTTGTCACAGATACCACAAGATGCAAAATTTTTCTCAGTGGTAGATTTGGCCAATGCATTTTTTAGCGTGCCAGTCGATAAAGACAGCCAATTCTGGTTCGCATTTGAATTTGAGGGCAAAGGTTACACTTTTACTCGTATGGGTCAAGGCTTTTGTAATTCTCCAACCCTGTATAATGAAGCACTTAGGAGAAGTTTGGAACCTTTGACCCTGACAGCAGGAACAGCTTTGCTACAATATGTGGATGATCTTTGTTTGTGTGCTTGTGATGAATCTACATGTGTGGCTGACACTGTGACTCTCCTGAAGCATCTGGCTCAGGAGGGCCATAAGGTCAGCCTGACAAAACTGCAGTTTGTGAAACAGCAGATTACATTCCTGGGGCATGTAATAACACCAAATAACAAAGCACTGTCTGAAAAAAGGGTTAGAGCTATTAAAGATGTACCGAAACCACTCGCAAAGAAACAAATGCTTTCATTTCTGGGAATGTGTTCCTATTGTCGAACATTTATTCCAAATTATGCGATTCTTGAGCAACCTCTGAGAGCCCTAACAACAGGAAAGGGGTTGAAGTCAGGTGACAAAATTGAGTGGACAGAGAAGGCGGAGGAGGCATTCCTGAACATGAAAGTTCAGCTGTCTGTTGCGCCAACTCTGGGACTGCCGGTACCAACAAAGCCTTTTGTTCAGATGGTAGATGAGAAAAATGGGTTTATGACTTCTGTACTGTTGCAACATCATGGAGACAAACTGAGACCTGTGGCATATTTTTCAAGCAAATTAGAGTTGCACCAGGCCTGCCACGCTGTCTGAGGGCAGTGCCAGCTGCTGAACAGGCCGTGATGGCGTCTAGAGAATTTGTGGGTTATTCTGACCTGACATTGATGGTGCCTCACGTAGTGTCCATGATTTTGCAAGAACAAAAAACATCACACTTATTGACAGCTCGGTGGTTACGATACCACGCTATCTTGCTTGATATGCCTAATATCACTGTTAAGCGATGCACAACCTTGAATGCTGCTACTC
>NC_056618.1:7407137-7412135 GCF_018340385.1 Cyprinus carpio | reverse complement strand
TTTGTAAATGTGCAGCACATACAAATAACAAAGATTTTGTATCTACAGGAAACGCCAGAGCAGACACAGCAGCGAAGGCCGCAGCATCTCAGCAGACAACAGCACCAGAGTGTACTTTGTTATCTGAAAATAACCCTGACATTTCTTCATCTTTACAGGACATGCAGACATTTGCCTTGGGGCAGGAGAAAGATAAATGGAAGCAGTGTGGCTGTAAAGTGGTGAATGGAGTATGGATGAGCAAAGATGGCAAGCCTTGTTTACCTAAACACTTCTTTCCTCACTATGCAAAGTCGATGCATGGGAAAGAGCACGCATTGAAAGGGGGAATGATTATGCAAAAGGGGGAATGCATAGTTCCAGGTGCTTCTTACCACTCACACGGCTGTGAAGGTAGCGGAGAGAGCAACTTGGATCCACGCCAGCCACTGCAGAAAAGTTCTACGTGCATCTCAGGAAGAGGAGCGGAGGGAGTAAAAATCTGGAGACACACATGTCAACAAAGGCCAGCATCCAGCATAAACATCAAGTGTCCTTATCAGAGGAAGAGCAAGGTCAAGACTGAAAAACAGCATGGAAGCAGCCTGAGCACAAGTGAAAAGATAACAAATATCAGCATAATAGTTGGGTATATCATGTTGTTTTCATATTCCAGACTATAGCGACAACGTTGCCAATATAATTGCCCACATGAGAATGGCCGTAAAAGAGCCTGAGCGCACACACGATGTATGGGGAGAATGGCTGACAAGCATGTGGGGAGGATGGGGATATTGGCTGTGCAACACTGTGTTACCAATTGTAGCGGTAGGATTTTTGCTGCTATTATGTTTACCATGTATTTTTCAGTTCATATCCAGCTCAGTACAGAGACTGGTGAAGTCCAGCGTTTCACATCAAATGGTTAAACTAAATGTGTACAATGAAGACATTATTATGGATTTGTGTAAGGAGAAAACTGTCGATGAAGAGACAACCAGTAGTGGAAGCTACAGTGAAATGTGTTAAATGCATGAAGAATGAGAAGTAAGGGTTAGGCCCATCTAAGTCTATACTGTTTGCTTGCTTAAAATAGGGGCTATCCCCAAACAAAAAGCCTTAGCATGTTTTTCTAACTTCTTTCACAAACTTAAGAGAGTGATCATTTATGCGAAAATCAGAGATGAAGAGATTTCAGAAAGTGTGCAAAGACTTCACGTGCACACTTTCCATAGCATGGATTTTCAAATACTGTTCTAAGGAAGGGCTCTTGTGGCACTCTGATAGAGCAGCTCATAGATGGAATGGTGCATCTCGAAACAGTATGTTTGAGAGTCATCAACTCGATCTGTGGAAATAATGCTGGAGCGTTCTGGGGAAAAACAGTGAACTCAGTCTCATATGAGAGGAGAACTCCGAATCCAGAGTAGCGCGCTCATAGGTGACCCTTCTTGGAAAGGGGGAGCGCTGCTAAACTACCACGAGAATTGCCCAAATAGCCCCTCATGTTGAGGGAAGTGATGCTTGAAGTGTATAAACGAATACACACTGGCTGAATG
The DNA here is from genome assembly GCF_018340385.1 of Cyprinus carpio. Lineage (NCBI taxonomy): Eukaryota > Metazoa > Chordata > Actinopteri > Cypriniformes > Cyprinidae > Cyprinus > Cyprinus carpio. The sequence continues at coordinate 7,410,597 of NC_056618.1, read as the reverse complement.
GAGCCCAAGGAACCAAGGTCTAATCATCTCAAGAAAGGGAACGAGGTGGAGCACACTGACCACCGTGTGGTTTTCAGAAAGTACACAGAGCTTAGCGTGTGTACCTAAAGGTTCCTAAGCATCGCAGAGGCGCTGAACCACACGGGAGAGGCAAGCTCAAATTTTACAAACCTCTAGCGAGGGGAGCATCACCTGAGGCAGCATATACAAGAAGACTTCTGTAACTGCCACCTTCACTTCCCGCTGGATGCGACAGCACAGCTAAGCGGCCAGGAGACCCCTCAGGGTGACCTGGCTAGACATCCATGAAATTCCCTGCAGTGCTGTGCCAGGCCTGATGATCAAGGAGGCTCCCGCAGAAACCTGTGATGTCAGCCGCCTAATACCGGAACATGAAGCCGGATGGCTGGTGCTAACGAGTGTTTAGTAAACACTGTAACTGAACACTGCAAAGGAAACTCACAGAGTTTATTAATAGACACATAACCACAAGCAATTTACACATAAGTATATACAGAAACGGCCCGACCTCCCCGCTCATAAAGGGGCGCCTCCATTGTTAGTGGGGTCCCCGGACCACAGTTCGGGTGGTTTGCCTATGAACAGGAGGATAGAACCAGCCAAAAACCTTATAGGGTTCCAGTCAATAGTAGACGTTATGCGGAGAGGTTTCCACCTAACCTCCTCAGTGGAGACTGGTGGTTACAGGTGGAATTATGAAGGGGGAGGGAATATACAAAGCAGAAGTTAAATTCCAGTAAAGGGAAACGAGTAGATACTCCTGTATCACCTTGACTCAGACGAGAACGCTGCCCCGTCTGGGATCAGCATCCCTTAGGCCCTGCTTTCTACCCCCCCTGTGACTCCATAATTCCCTCCCAACTCCTGCCCGGGCAGGCGGGGGGAGGAGCGTGAGTCAGCGACACTAGCCTTCAGCCCGCCTTGATCCTCTTTCAGATCGAGACAGGCCAGGACCCCTATGTTGTTCGGGCTCAGATCTGACCTTTGTGGAACGGCTGATCTGAAAGCAGCTGAGTGCGCCATCTCCCAACTTCTCGATCACCGCCTCAACGTGAAATACCAAAGTTCAGAAGGCGAACCTGAGCATCGGTAGAAGAAAGCCTTTTATTTCTTCCCGATGTCTGCCAGGTTCATCCACAGAAGTCTCTCTGCTACCAACATAGCCGCCATAGTCCTGCGCATGGCAGTGGCGGCCTGCTTGGTAGCCTGGAGAGAGATCTGTGGTGCGGCGCAGCTCGGCTACCTGATCAGGAAAAAGGCCTTCGCCTCTATCCAGGTCCCTTAGCAGATCAGTCTGATATGCTTGAAGCACCACCATTGTGTTTAATAAAGCCACAGCCTGACCTGCTGCTGCGTATGCCTTGCCATTTAAGCGAGATGTATTTCTTGAAGGGGCTTAGATGGCAAGGAGGGTGATTAAGAGAGGATGTCTTCCCCGCAGAAAGAAAGCTCTTTCTACAGGGAGCATCCTCTCATAGCCGTTTTCGCGCATCGCCTCAATGTCGGCAAAACTCTTATGCCGAAACCAATGGATGCGAGAAGAAAACGGCCTCTTTCATTTCCTTTCGATCTCTGTATGGAGATCAGGCACAAATGGAAGGCTCTCCTGAGCTGGAGGGCTATGGTCGGAAAGATAACGCTCATTGAGGCGGCCTCACGGCGTCACCTTGTTAGCGTACTTTCATGGCAAGTCCAACCTTGCCGTGGCGCGATCAATAACCTCCAACAGCTCTACATACGCAGGGCAGGAGAATTGAGAAGGCTCAGCCTCAGCTTCTTCACCATCCTCAAATATCTCCTGCTTTTCCTGGGTAAAAACCCAGCAGAGCACTAACCTCAGTATCAGAAAGTGTTAAAGATATAACATCATCCTCCCGAGGCTCTCTCTCGTCCGCCATCATTATGAGCGCGAAAGGAAAAGTCCCTCCCTATGGTCAGGTTTTTCTCTTGTCCCATAGTACGAAGCAAATCTCCTTTTTCTGCCTCTCAAGTTCAAACTCTCTTAAAGACTCGGTGCAAAAAGTAGCCGACTTCCTTGATCAAAGCAGGTCATAGGTATTACTACTTTTGGTTGCTTTTCTTTGACTTGATCATTCCACTGAACTATGGCAAGAATGCATTCCTGCTTCCGGCACCAGTGTAAGCCATACAAATTTAATGGTCTATGTCCTCTGTTCTCCTCTAGGTTTGTTCTCATCACAACTGCTGGAATGTGAACTTTGTCCTTCGCAATGTGCAGATGCTCGGGTGCTTCTTCTTGGACATTCTTGACAAGTAAGTTTTTTTCTTCTGTCCCTTTGTTAAGTGTCCGTGGGTGCGACAGCCAAAGCACAGTCCCTTTTGCTTTCAAAAACTCAATGTTTTTACTAAGTGTGCATGCTGCCGGGAAACGTGAAAAGAATCAAGGCCATGGTTCTTTGGGTTTCTTTCTTGCTTGTTTTACTTTCTTTGTTTGCTGTTCATAGAAGACAACTGTAACGAACTACTACCCTTGGTAGTAACCTTTTTGTGTTTAAAATCAGAAGCTTTGCTTTTCTTCCCAACACACTTGTTTGCTCCTGAATGTCTCCAAACAATGGGTCATTTTTTACTTTGGTTTGACGGTCGATGTATTCCACTAAGTCTGAAAACCTAGCTCTTCTGCCTCTCCGTTCATGAATATCATATGCCACATTTCTCCAGTTCTCTCCCCTTTTGTAGGGAAGTTTGTAGGGTTGTCCATTTCAACCATGTACTCTAAATCCTGCATAGTGTTGTGGCATCCAGTCAAGAAAAGATTATATGCACTTAGCATCTTTCCGTTTTCTGATTTAATCTCAGGCCATTTTAGAGCCTTCTCAATGTACGCTGACGCAATTTTGAGTTGGTCACCGTAATGATGTTGCAGTAGCCTTCTTGCTTCTTTATATCCATTTTCTACACTCATATGTCCACAACTCCTTACCAGGTCTTAGGGTTCCCCACTGGTATATTGCTCCAAATAGAACAGTTTGTCCTTAGCGTTCTCAGTTTTACTGTCTATGCTATTGTCAAAGGCTCGCATAAACGCTCTGAAGTTAAGAGGATCACCAAGAAAGATTGGGACATCCATTTGTGGTAATTGGCACAAGTTTTGTTGCTTTATAGCATTTGTGTGATCTCATTTTGACTTTTCATTATTTGAAATAAATTGTCCTCTGAATTTTCAGATTTTGGAAAATTTTGACTGGCATTATGTAGTCGAGTTTGGTCAGTAACAGGCTTTTGTTTTCTTCTGGTTGCAGCTTGAGCACCAGAACTTCCATTGTCAATATCTTTCCTAAGTCCCTGCCTTCTTTCATTTACTGCATGCTTTGGTTGAACATATCCATGCATTGATTCACCAGAACTTTCAGGTTCATCGTAAACTTTCAGTTTTGCATTAGAAACTGCAATTGCTATTTGCAATTCTTTTTATTTA
>NC_056618.1:7403732-7406365 GCF_018340385.1 Cyprinus carpio | reverse complement strand
GTAAGGGTCCAGCATTTGCAGTTCTTTCAATACATCGGCTATCTGGATAGGAGTAAAGGAAAAATGTGTGGAAAAATGTGTGAAGGGAGCTGAGCACAGGGGTGTTGTGACTGTAGGGCAGCTAGCTTGAGGGCGAGTATTTCGATGAAAAGCATGGCCGGCTTCAGTGAAATGCTTATTAAAATTCTCTAATATCTTAACCTTATCTATAGTAACAATATTATCAAATTTTAGAGCTGTAGGAAGTTGGGAGGGGATAACTTTGTTCTCCAGAATTTTAATCGTGTCCCAAAACTTTTTAGAGTTGGTGTGACAGTCAGCAAACTTCTTTTTAAAGAAGTGGGCCTTTATTTCCCTAACTACCTGAGTATATCGGTTTCTGGCTTCTTTAAAAAGTTGCATGTCGCGGGGCTTGTTTGAGGCTAGCGCGGTACGCCACAGAGTGTTTTTGTGTTGATTGAGGGAGGTCAGTTCTGTGGAGAACCACGGACTATATCTATCTTTCGTTCGGAACTTTTTAAAAGGGGCATGCATATTTAGGACAAAGAGAAATTCACTTTTGAAGTACAGCCAAGCGTCCTCCACTGACGGTATAAGACTGCGTCTCCCAGATGAACAAGAGAAAGAAAAGAAAATAAGAGTGTGGCACATGGCTTTAAGGACTGGGCGTTTAGATTGGTGAGGTAGCATTATACGAACTGGGTATCAGATCATAATACCTAACTGCAGTGCAGTGTAGAAGCTATAGATATGGCAGTATAAGTGTTCAGCTGAGGTAAACCTAAGTGTAAAGTGGTAAAAAAAGAGATTGCATCTCTGAACAGATCAAATATGCCTGGCTCTGTCGTCAAAATAAAAGAATTAGCATAACTGAAGCAGAGGGGGTTGAATATTCTACATGAGAATAGGGTAGTGAAAGAAAGCAAAAACAGCAAAAAACACGACATAATTTACTATAAACAAAAACAGGGAAATCACAGATAATAGTTAATAGCTAGGACTGAGCAAGGACAGTAATCAGTGTTGGGACCTGGCCCAACAGACAAAAACAGTACCGTGATAATATGTTGTTATTGTCCTCCGGGCGATGAAATGCTACCACGGCTTAATCGACCAGCCGGGATAAGCTAGCTGTGAATGCTCCGGCTGTGTAATGAGACAAAGGTCCAGTAAAAGTCCGGTGAACACGTAGAGTAGATTAGTAAACAATCGCTGTGTTGAATGGTTAGCCAACGCTATGAGCCAAATCTGGAACAATGCCGCTAGCCGTAGTTCGTTAACCGTTTGTCGGATCCAATTCCAGGTAACTGGCTGGCTGTGATGATCCGATGATGCACGGCAGCCAATGTCCAATATTGTATTATGAAGAGTCCGATGGAGCAGTGGAAAGACCTAGGACCCCAGGGCTGGTGGTAATGTGCTGCGCGGATTAGCAGGCGGACCTGGGTTCTGAGGAAGCGATCCTGGGGAGAGAGCTCTCCGGCTGGTTCAAAACAATGAGTGGAGGCCGCTAGCTGTAACTGGTTTTGCTAACTGTTGAAAGCTTCTTTAACGCTGGTGGAAGCGTTAACAAAACGTATGTTGCATAGGAAAAATAAATAAATAAATATCCCGCCAATAACAAAAAAAAAAAAAAAAAATGTTTACGAGCAATTGCTTAGCTCGCAGCTTATACAATCATAAACGAAAATGAATACAAGGACAGAGACAAAACACGTCTGCACAGTTACGCCATCTTGGCTTGGCTCGCAGCTTATACAATCATAAACGAAAATGAATACAAGGACAGAGACAAAACACGTTTTAAAGAAGCAGCTTTGGCCAACAGAGCAGCTTTCTCAGCCTCTTCTTTCATTCGTAACCTTGAACTTGAACTACTGACTGATAATGCGACAGTATGTCCAGCTGACGAACCTGCTCTACTCTTCTTTCTTAATGCTGAAGCAACTTCAGAGACATTGTCACCTGTTTCAATGTTCTCATTTTTTGCAGCACTTACATCCTTTACATGTTCAATCCACTGTTCAGTAGCAAGAACAAAATCCCTGATTTTTGATGATTTAGGTTTGAACCAGCTACGCTGATCATCCTCTTTTTCATCATTCAGCAAATGCTCTTGAGTGTTTTCATTTAACCAGAGGTGGAAAGTAACGAATTACATTTACTCACGTTACTGTAATTGAGTAGCTTTTTTGTGTACTTCTACTTTGAGTAATTTTTAAAATCTGTAAATTTACTTTTACTTAAGTACATTTTGTTTGAAGTATTGTACTTCGCTACATTTTAAAACGCATTTATTACTGAGTAAAAAAAAATCGCTCCCTGGAAACTACTTCAGTAAATAATGGTCACGAGAGCAAACTGGCGCTAAAATCACAAGAAAGATGCAGGCGGACAGACAGGCGTTATGGTGCAGACACCGCTGAAAACGAAACCCTGCAGTATTCTGCTGAAGTTGAACTCGAAGGAAATGAAATGAACTGAACCCCTGGCCATATTTATACTCTATTATGCAGTGTAGCCTAAGCTGTGTTTGCCTGCAGGAGACCAAACTAGCAGCTTATAAGATCGACATCAACCCTTTGCAAGCATGTAGAGGTAAGGTTGATACTTGCACTGTTGCTTTGGTGGGT
>NC_056618.1:7403121-7403390 GCF_018340385.1 Cyprinus carpio | reverse complement strand
TAAAATGAAGCTTTGACAGTTTAGCAAAAGGTTTTGCACAAATTAGCCAAAAAGACAGTGGTGCGGAGTGTGCGATCTGCAATAATATCGTAATTGTTGTTTTAATGATGTGCGATTTGACATTATCAGTATTTTGCCAAAAATCAAACCATACACTCTTACAGAGTGCTGCGATGTGTAGTAGATTAGACTATTGCGCGCATTTAAAATGCGTTCTTTCACTGCCTGATTTAGTCTGTTAAAATGCATATAAAATGATCACAAAATTA
>NC_056618.1:7396730-7403021 GCF_018340385.1 Cyprinus carpio | reverse complement strand
TATTAACAACAGTTCAATAAACAAGACGTTAATTAGGAGACTTGCGCTTTAGACACCATGTTGCTTGTTTTTTTAGACAACAGCACACACAGCCACCATAGCAGTTTTGTGTGTGTGTGTGTGTGTGTGTTTTGTTAAATTAAGCTGATTTTTAGGCTAACAGACGAACAACCCACTACATTTGAGAAGCACCCGGCTGCAGCCTGGAGATAGATGATGGGATGTGTGTGTGTAGTTGGTGTTGGACGGAGTATGTTGTTTAAAAAGCTATAAACGCCGTGCAGTTTTACAAAGCCTTCATTAAAATGCAGAGAAGAAAAAAATAAAACATTAGCCTGTAACTCGCCATGTCCCTGAAATGATTGTTTACTTAAATTAAGCTGATTTTTAGGCTAACAGACCAACAACGCACTACATTTAGTAAATGAATTGGGTTGATTATCCACAGAGGTAGGAGTAGGTCTTCAGATAGAAGAATTAAATGTTAATTAAATATTTTTTGAAAATTTGATTATTTCATATCATAATAGTATGAGATAGGAAATGAAAAGGATATATCAGTATTGTTTTAATTTATATAGCATGACCCTGTTTTTATACACTCTATAAGCATGACAAGACAATTATTGTTACATATAAATATCTGTCATGCAGTTGATAAATGACACCGCATGTATCTGCTGTGTGCCATTCATATTTTTATAAAACTTTAATTTTCTTTACTACATTGCAAAGTAAAGACTTTTTCTTAAAATGCTTAACGAGTAATTAAACGCATTGTGTTCGTATTCTAGGCTCATATCTGCTTGTCTGTGAATAGAATGCTTTATTAATAATTTGTTAACTGAGTTTGATCTTTTTAAAACACAGTTTTAACGCATTAAGCCACGTACTTTCACGTTAAGCATTTCAGAATGTCCAAATGATTTATTTGTGAATTCGACTGGTCCAGAAGATTAAACTTGCAGCAGCTAACATCTCGTGATTTAATACATCAGACATAGTGAGACAAGTTAACAATAAACAATTGTACATTACAAAACTGCACAGCGTTTTTAGCTTTTTAAACAACAGACTCCGTCCTACACCAACCACACACATTTCTTATCATGTATGTCTATGAAAGACGATTGAACCAATCAGAATAGGTAAGGGGTGGGGCTGCATGTGCAGCCCCGCCCCAGATGCAGCCCCGCCTCGATCTGCAGGCTGCAGCCGAGTGTACTTGTGTGTGTGTCTCTAAGGAATGACGGTGTTTCGTTCCTGAATGAATCAACTGTTTAAAAGATTCGGTTCAATCGCAATGACTCACTTATTAACAGTGACTTGCTGACACCTATTGGCCGAATTTAATTTCACATTTAATGTATTATTTTTATTATTTTATAATTTCAAATGAGTTCTCAACATTTTATGTCTTCTATATCAAAACATTATTTTTTTGCATATGTAACTGCAGGTTAAATGCATTCATGTCCTGCATTAAACAGTGTGTGAATACATCTAAATGCCGCTTCAGATGCAGCTTCTCTGCGATAAAAAGATGATTTTGTTGATACTGGTAACAGCCCAAATGTCTTATTATTATAAAACTTGAAAGTTCCCCTTCCCAGCACAGTTTGGGATTTAAAGGCCTATCTCACACAGATTGTCAAACTCCCGAGATTTACTTTGGAGGATTAGCTGGATCAGATGTGTTTAATTAGGGTTATATCTAAACTGTGCAGGGGCATGGCCCTACAGGAACTGAGTTTGACACCTGAGGTCCCATTTTTGCCTACCGCCCACTGTTAAAATGTAACTAAGTAATTTTTAAACAAGTAAATTTTAAACAAGCTATTTTTTACTTGTACTTGAGTAGATTTTTAGACTGGTACTTTTGCTTGTACTTAAGTAAAATTTCATTCATGTAATGGTACTTTTACTTGAGTAGAATATTTTCTTACTCTTTCCACCTCTGCATTTAACTCAATGAACTCTTGGTACAATTTAGTGAGCATTGTTCTATTTTTTCCACATTCTCATCATTTTCTTTGAGCTTGTCAATTTCTTTCATTTGAATGGTAATCTGAGCCATTTTTGACTCTCAAATTGACAAGTCTGTTTAAACGCTCCTCTTGCGCTTTATGCGTGTATTTGACCGCCCTCTTGTGGCCAACTTTATCTGAGTCCGCAATTTCTTCTGCGTCATCCATAATTCAACAGCGAGTCAATATCAATTAATTGAAAACGTACGAGTAAAGCTGCCTTTTAAGCTGTAGAAAAGTCCAATTCCAATTTAAGAAACAATTTTGAATGTCTCTATCCAAATAGTCCCGAGTGATCGCCGCATTTGACTAGTTTACTTTCACTTTCGTCCGTGCGTCGCAATAATCCCAAACTCGCGGTTTTCTCCGCTCACACATCACGTAATGTTCATGATCCTTGAAATCCTCTTCGGTAACCATAGCATAAATCCTGGCAAATCAATTTCCACTTCACGCAATTCCAATGTGAAGAAGTCTTTTGACTATAATGTAATGGCGATCCGAGCCTTGTTCTTCACCATTTCCATTAAGGGTATGGCACAAATGATTTGACGCGTGAATCAAAAACTTTGCTTGTAAATGTTTACTTTTTCTTTGTCTTGTAACATTACAAAGGAAATTCAAAAAGAAATTCTACACTTATTCCAGTTTCAAAATCGAGAAATTTTCACGGTCAAAAGACTGTCTAGTTCCAACCCTTCCTTCCTTCCGTATACTTATTCCAAGTTTTTACGCATATGTAATACATATATAACTAGTCAAAGTCATGTGATACAAATACAAATAATACAAAATACACATGTTTCGAAACATAATCATTCTTAATATAAGGAAAAAATATTACAAAATTATTAATGTTGTTATGGCTCTAACAGTTTCCTGTTGAGAGCACATACTGGTACTTTTTTTAGTTGGTGTTTTTAGTACTCATATTTCACTGATTCCATTCAAAAAGTGAAACTTGTATATTATATTCATTCATTACACACTTATTGGTATTTTTATTTTTTTTGTTTCTTTTCGTTTTGCTGATTATAATTGACAACTAAGGAAAATCCCAAATTGAGTATCTCAGAAAATTTGAATATTTCTTAAGACCAATACAAAGAAAGGATTTTTAGAAATCTTGGCAAACTGAAGAGTATGAACATGAAAAGTATGAGCATGTACAGCACTCAATATTTAGTTGGGGCTCCTTTTGCCTGAATTACTGCAGCAATGCGGCGTGGCATGGAGTTGATCAGTCTGTGGCACTGCTCAGGTGTTATGAGAGCCCAGGTTGCTCTGATAGTGGCCTTCAGCTCTTCTGCATTCTTGGGTCTAGATTTTCTATGGGGTTAAGGTCAGGCAAGTTTGCTGGCCAATTAAGAACAGGGATACCATGGTCCTTAAACCAGGTACTGGTAGCTTTGGCACTGTGTGCAGGTGTCAGGTCCTGTTGGAAAATGAAATCTGCATCTCCATAAAGTTGGTCAGCAGTAGGAAGCATGAAGTGCTCTAAAACTTCCTGGTATATGGCTGCGTTGACCTTGGACATCAGAAAACACAGTGGACTAACACCAGCAGATGACATGGCACCCCAAACCATCACTGACTGTGGAAACTTTACACTGGACCTCAAGCAACATGGATTGTGTGCCTCTCCTCTCTTCCTCCATCTGGGACCCTGATTTCCAAAGGAAATGCAAAATTTACTTTCATAGAGAACATAACTTTGGACCACTCAGCAGGAGTCCAGTCCTTTTTGTCTTTAGCCCAGGCGAGACGCTTCTGACACTGTTTGTTGTTCAAGAGTGGCTTGACACAAGGAATGCGACAGCTGAAACCCATGTCTTGCATACGTCTGTGCATAGTGGTTCTTGAAGCACTGATTTCAGCTGCAGTCCACTCTTTGTGAATCTCCCACACATTTTTGAATGGATTTTGTTTCACAATCCTCTCCAGGGTGTGGTTATCCCTATTGCTTGTACACTTTTTTCTACCACATATTTTCCTTCACTTCGCCTCTCTGTTAATGTGCTTGGACACAGAGATCTGTGAACAGCCAGCCTCTTTTGCAATGACCTTTTGTGTTTTGCCCTCCTTATGCAAGGTGTCAATGGTCGTCTTTTGGACAACTGTCAAGTCAGCAGTCTTCCCCGTGATTGTGTAGCCTACATTACTAGACTGAGAGACCATTTAAAGGCCTTTGCAGGTGTTTTGAGTTAATGAACTGATTAGAGTGTGGCATGATTTCCCTTGATTTGATTTTTAGTCACGTCTTACAGGAGTCATGTGGTTCCAAGTCTGGCAGTTATGGTGGGCTTTGGCTGGGTGAAATCAGCGGGTCCCATGTAGGTTTTGTAGTATGAGTCCCACATAGGAAGCCCATATGAGCTGATTACATGGGCCCCATAAGGGACAGGCATGGGCCAAGTGGGCATGGGTTTGATCTGGGAACACATATATGGGTCTTGCATGGCATATTTATGGGCCAAGTGGGCATGGGTTTGAACTGGCAATACACATATGGGTCCTGCATAGAAATTTTATGGGCTAAGTGGGCATGGGTTTGAACTGGGAACACATATATGGGTCTTGAATGGCATATTTATGGGCCAAGTGGGCATGGGTTTGAACTGGGAATGCACATATGGGTCCTGCATAGAATTTTTATGGGCCAAGTGGGCATGGGTTTGAACTGGGAACACATATATGGGTCTTGAATGGCATATTTATGGGCCAAGTGGGCATGGGTTTGAACTGCGTACATATAAACCGGTCCTGCATGGCATATTTATGGGCCGAATGGGCATGGCTTTGATCTGGGAACACATATATGGGTCCTGCATGGCATATCTATTGGCCAAGTGGCCATGGGTTTGGGTGATTGGTTCAGGTCCAGCAATATTATGTAATGCTCATCTACAAACAAGCATCAAAAATAAAATAAAATAAAATAAAATAAAATAAAATAAAATAAAATAAGCTTAACTTAGGATATCAAGGGGAGCCTTATCATTCAAGCTCCTCTTGGCAAAGCAAAATCTGCTCGTCACAACATGGCAGACAGAGAATCATTCTGCTTGCTTCGATGCTGGACAGGACAAGAGGAAAAAAGAAAAAAAGAAAAAAAGGACTTGCAGGAGGCCTCATCATCAATCTGTCTGCCACTTCTGTGTTGTTAGATGTCCTTGGACCAAGGAGTAGCATGTGTTTCTATCAAGGTGTAGCTCATACACCAACAATGACTGATGTGTTGGCTGTAAAAGGTATAGTAGATCTGTTTGGTTAGGCTATCTGAAGATCTTCAGGATGCATTGACATATACATGGTTTATGGTTTAAGACGGTAAAGGGAGGGGCTGAGGTAGTTAAAGAAGTAGGCCTGTAAGGACAGAGGCCCTTTCAATTTAAGTAAAAGAATAAAGCTGCAGAAAGCCTTCCGACAGTGCATGGAGCATTCACATAAACACTTTCATTGGTGCAGTGACCCAGATTGGGACAGATTTATGGGGATAAGTGTGAAGGAGACAGCATTGCTACTGCTGGCATTTGAATATATACAATATTTATATTGTATGAATATTTTGCTAACTTAACATAAGTTGCTTATAACATATAGTTGCCTGTAGAATGTTGGGTAAATCCCTCCCTGATGCCTCATAGGACCCATTTTGCTACCCAATTGGCTTTTGGTCAGTTTGCACATCCATCTACCACGCCGGATACCCAGATTCAAGACCCGCTTGGGGAGTGGTTTCTGGTATCAGAGGTGGAAGTCATTAATTACAAATACTCAGATTACTGTAATTAAGTAGTTTTTTGGGGTACTTGTACTTTTATGAGTAGATTTTCAAGCCTGTACTTTTACTTGTAATATTCATTAATCCATGTAATCTACTAAGTTACTTTTAAAAATCATAGTTGAGTACTGAGTACAATTTTAATTCATATCCAAACCTTTTATCTGCATTTTTGTAGCCAGTAAGGTGATTTGATAGCAAACAAGCCGATGAAAACCGGGTCATGAGGACGGAAAACAAAACAAAACAAAAAAAGGACGTTAATGATTGATCTTTCATTGATTCTGAATGAAGAATTTAACCAGTTAAAAATGTATTCATGGATATTTAATCAATAGTCGTGGCTCCTCGTGTAATTTAGTTTTTTGTCTGCCGGAGACATTTGCTTAATAAGGAAATAAAAACTTAAATGAGAAAAAAATGAGGGAAAAACACTTGTTTTGCATCTTATCAATTATTAATGATTAATAGATTGTTGGC
>NC_056618.1:7376745-7396671 GCF_018340385.1 Cyprinus carpio | reverse complement strand
TTACAAACTGTACTTTTATTTCAGTATTTCTCTAACACCGGTACTTTTACTCGTAATTGAGTAATATTTTAGCAATGCACTTAATTGTACTTGTAGCGGACCCCGTCCGAATGATGGCCGAAACTTTACCTTGATGATTTGAAGTTTTAGATTACTGTGTCCTTTAGTCTACGAAAATCTCTATGCTTAAGAGCTGAAAATGATAGCGATACAGAAAATGTACATTAACTATTATTTAGACATAGTCAAAGCGATTTGTTCACAAATACTTGTTTTTTAACTAAAGCACAGTATGAATGAAGTACACACAACATTTTCAATTATCTTATGCACCTTTTATCGGGATTGTTTATATAAACACTTACACCACCCATCCAATCCGTCATGCTTTATGTTAAGCCGTCAGAAGCGTTCGCTCTCCATGCACTTTACATTACTCCACTGAGGATTCCGGATTCAAAATAAAAGTTCCCCATATATTGGCAGGGAAATAATATAATCTTCTTACCGACAAGTTTTAAAACATACAAATATATCACAGGCAACCACAAAAATAAAACAGATGTGAAAATTCGTAAGTTGATAATCTGGATTTGACATTTTTACAAGCCCCTCACCCGCCGTTAACCAGTCTGTTATACTCCCACCAAATTAAATTTCACATGTTTCTGAAACCCCTCTGACTAATCGCTCCACAATCACATACCCTAACATTTGTGTGTATTGGTAGAAAGGCAATTAAGGACGATCCTTTTTAAGATGCATTTACTTTTACTTTACTCCACTTTTTACGTAATCTTTACTTACTCTACGCCCTCTCCTCCACTATCCAACAAACAAGAAACTCAACAACTTCCCCTGATCTGGCCGCTTCTACTATTGAGATTTTATTGAATCCGTCTCTTCTCTTCCTTCCTTTCTTGCTTTGTTTTAGTCTTTTGGTTGGTGTTCACCACAGTGCTACTTCTTTGGTGGCCTTTCTTCTTAATACTGTCTTACCCAGTCATTCCATCTCGGGCTCCATAACAGTTCTCTCTCTCTCTCTCTCGTCCCCTCTACAATCCTTCCTAATCTATCTGAATCTCACATCCCCTTAACCTCCTTCCTAAATCTCATGTCACTGCCCTTTCCATCCTTGGATACTGTGTCAAATCCATGTTGTCCCATGGATCCTGTCACCAATTTGTAAAAGTTCCTTTATTTTGGAGCATCGCCAGCATTGTCGAGCAGACTGTTGTGAAGATAACTACTCTATTTTCCTTCTGTCTCCACAAACTGTGTCGTTAATGTACTGCCCAGACGTCTCCATCATCTCTTTTTTTTTATTATACACAAATCCTCCTCTCTATGAATTTTTTCCAGGTGGTGGTTAGGGAATGTGGTAGATTTCAATGGTAATCATATGATTAGGTTGTGAGCGGTTCGAAGCTGCTTGGGGTCATTCAGCTCTTGCGGGGTACATTCAGTTGTCCAGCTGTAAGGGGGCCACTATTGAAACCTACTTACTTACTTTGTACTACTCTACTTACTTCGACCTACTGCCATGGCTTTGTAAAACCAAGTGTGCGGGGCAATGAAGCATCATCAAGCTGGCCTGATGAAGAGGGTGACGGTAGCACCGAAAGAATGCTCCTTACAAGTTTTTTTGAATTTGTGCCAGCTCCCATCACCCCAACCCACTGCAATGGCTGGAATGAGGGGGCCTTCAGAACAAAGTCCACTGAAACTGTTTCTAATTTGTCAGAAAAGTAGTGAGGCCTTACAACTTAACGGGATCAAGTTCCCCTTAGTGCCGAGTTCAGCAGTTCGTTCTTTTTCTTCTTTCTTTTTTTCTTCGCCGGCGACTGTTACAAAATTGTGTACCGATGGTGGTCTATCGTATTTGGTGTTAAAAAACCGGGGTAAACCTCCCTAATTGCCACAAATAAAGCACCATTAGACTGTTAAATAAATGGCACTCTGTGGACATATCTCTTCTGACTTTCTCTCTTCGAACATTTCTATATTACATATAGCTCTTGAACACACGGCATTGTTTCGATAGCAGCCTGGTATATTTTTTTGGTGATTTTTTCTCTTCCTTTCTTTAGTTGTGAATAGACCAAAGCATGTCCATTACCAGCCAATACTATCAAGGGGTTGGAGAAGGCTCTAATACACAACATTCGAGGGAGGGAGATCACTAGCATCACTCATCCTCTGTCCTTCAGCAGAGTTCTTCCTCAGCCTTCTGCAAGTTACACAGTTGCGAATGTAAGAGTGACCGGAAACTGATAGCATAGGCTTCTGTTATCCAATAGCCACAATAATAGCCAGCATAATCCTTGATTTCATTAATGTGAAACCTTGACCTTGATGCTTACGCTTTCATATTGATGACAGTGTGCAATTATCAGCTTTGTTACAGATGCTCTTTAGGAAGGATCTAGTGGATGGCTGTTAAATGAATGAGTGTTCTTGGAGTGACCTGACTTAGTCTTTCCTCCCACCTTGATCATACCATCCTTTGTCTATGAAGCAATCCGAGTGATGAAGTTTACTGTGAATTGGAAGTTGTTTTTCCTCGACTCAACACATCAATCTCTTTTTGATACATTTGCCTTTGTTACTCCTTTTAGACATCAAACATTTAGCATTCTCCCTTGTTCACGTACAGAAGCCATAAATTTGTTTTATCCCTCTTAATCCATCTCAGAAGGCAGTGCGATGGCTTTGATAGTTTTAGGACCAAGACGAAAAACTTAGACCAAACAAGTCTACAAGAATCTTTACCTTCTGTTGCTATCTTGTTTAGCAATGTCTAGAATTCTTTACTTCCTGGATCTCCTCGGGCAGATGGCTGGCACCAATATCTGTGGTCACATAAATTCCACATTGTTCTCTAAAAATCCCACAACGAATGAGGGAAGACCAGAGAATTCCAGTTAGATGAGAGAAGTTCATTTAATTGTTCTCCCTCTAGGAAGCATTGTCTGCTGGATTCTCATCCATTGGGACATTACAAGCCATTGTGTGGGTTCTGTGCTGTGATGTATCTTTTGGACTCTATTGGCTACAAATGTGGTGAAAAACGGAGGGGCTCGGTATTTATGGTAAACCCCAAAGACCACTTTGAGTCGGTCCAAAAGAATTCATCGCATTGGTGAGTGTTTTAACGCGTCTTCTATGAGTATATTGCTCATTCTGACTGGTACCACAGCTGCCGTCAACTTCTAAGATAGGTATGTAAATATTTGAAGGAGAAACCGGGCTTGCCAATGATAAAAGTGCAATGAATTTAATCATTTATCATTTTATCCTTCTCATATAGGACACTGACCGTAAACACAGGGTACTTGCATAAGAGAAAATTATGTTATTTCTGTTTTCAAAACCTGCCAACTTCAGGAGGTACATAACATAGTGCGTCTATGTTCACTTTTTCAAATTGGACAAAGTCATTTGCAATCTCCTCCACCGTGGTGCGCTGAGTGTAGTGGGAGCAGCGGATCATCTCCAGCCCGTCCCCTTGGCGTACAACACTTTCTTGCAGAATTCTCTTGCCATTGGAGAAACATATGGAGCTACATAAGCCTAAAGGAATCATATATATGGAGGGCAACAGTTGACAAGTAAGTGCCACCAAGGCATTGTAGGTTGACCTTTTAGTGGGATATGAAATAAAGCTATACAGACTGCTGTATGTTCCAATGAATACCCAGTGCTACTCTTCAAAGCACGGCATGTCCATGAAAGGTGAGATCTTTTGTTTCAAAGCTTACAGCACGTTCTGATGCTGGTATGCTCTGCAAAAGCAGTGTCGTCATTTTGATACAAACTTATGACAGCCGAAGCCATCCCCTTGCACATAACTCCCCTGCTTCTTTTGTCAACCGGAATGGCCTTCTATCTTGTCTCTGACACTCTGTAAACTCCATCATCGACTGATAAAAAATCTCTCTATGATGAACTGAGCGCCAATGCATGTGATTGACTGTACTCATTGACTAGGATATCTTAAATCCATAGTTCGCGAATCAAGGGCGAAGACACTGCAGCCGAATAGATGCGCGAATGGCATTCATTCGCAATCTTTGAAGCACTGAACTTTGGGGCGTCCGCCAATCTGTTCCAAATTCATAGAAAAGCGCAGATAATCACAATCCTTTTCTTGGACGTGGAACTGATGGAACATTTTTTCAATGTCACAAGTTACTGCTACAGAATGCCTTCTGAACCTTACAAGTACTCCTATTAGATTGTTTGTCATGTCTGGTCCTGTTAAACAAATGCTCCATTGAGACTCTGTACCTTTCAATTTCTCATGAGCAAAGCCAAAAAACAACCCCTGTGAGTTTATCTTGGCTTCTTTGGATGGTAGATGCCATGATGTGGTATGTGTACCAATTGTCCCCATCGGTTGGCATCATCATTCACTGATTTTCTACGATCACCTCTGTTCACTGATGTACTTCATGTAAGTAACGAAGTCTGTCTTGTACTTCTCATTTTTACAGAATTTCTGCCTAAAATGATTGGAGTCTGATCTACTGCAAGTTCTTCGCTGTCAGGCAAGTATGGTCACGCTAAGCTTAAATGGACGAGGCATATTTTTCTTTTATTCCTTCTTGAGTTTGTTTAGGGGGGGGGGGTAACAAGATATCCTCTGGAAACTGTCTTGTCATCTGCGTGACATCCTTAAAGTCTGAATGAGTATATACGAAAAACTGCATCCACAGGTTGTTCAAGCTGGTAATCTCCTTTGTGGCTATTCTGTGACAAAGAGTGAATCTATTATTAATTGATACTTGGGTGCGGAGAAACCCACAATACTCCATCCTAAATCGTTTAGAATCTAGAATAGCATAGGTTTCCTATCTTCCTAGTAGGACTTGCCCGGTGCTAGCACTCTTGGGCGTTATAGCCGAATTAGTAAACCACTTCAACATTACTGAGAAGTTGTTGGCATTTTGTCTGTAATTACCTTCAGATGACTCCAGTCTCTGCTGATGCTGCGTGGTTATGTGATCCCGATTAACAGGAATACACTCCTTGTTTAGATGGAGGGAAGACTGATATGTACTGATGAATTGTAACCTCTTACACGAAGATCAGATACTCTTTTACTCTTAATGATCACACTGTCTCCTACCATGGTGGTTAGTTTGAGTTTCACTGGGTGACTGGCCACTTGCAGTGCATTACTGATTTCTTCGTCAATGAAAGTAGTGTCACTCTGTGTGTCTAGCAAAGCATACACAAGCTGTTCATTGGAAGGATTTTTAACTGACGACACCCATACAGGTACGATCATAGATGTAATGACTGACTGACCTTCACTTGTGATATTAAGTGACATGGCATTAGTAGTTTCACTTTCAAGTGCATGCACATTGCTTACCATGGGCAATGGTCGTTCTCTATTTCTGTCCTTGTCATAGCTGTAATCATGAAGACATGTGGGATGTCGTAATTTGCATACATCACATGTGTGTCGACGACGACACTCCTTAGCACAGTGACCTGGTTTTAAACATCCATAACAGAGTTTGTTATCCTTAACATAGGCCCTTCTGTCTTTCAGAGACTTTTCCCATGAATTATCGAGGAGAAGACCAGTATGAAGATGTGAGAATTGCTCTTGACACCACATGCACTGTGCTTCAGTAACTGTTCGGTTAAGTATTGTTTGTCTACATCATTGTGGACCATTGGCTGTGAGTGACTTAAAGGACACAACCGACTATATGGTTCCAATTTCGGAGTTCCTTTAAGATATTCTCCTTGCCGGGGCAATTCACGGAGGAATGAAGCGCGTAGGCCGTGATGGGAGTATTGGCACATAATTTCTGCACTCTGTCAGACATAAAATTGAAACAAAGTCCATGAAAATTTGGGAAACTACTCGCGATCACATGAGGGAGCTGTTGTGACCTGGCGGTTTCCATCGAGGAGAGAAGCTGCCCGAGTCAGGAGAGGAGTTTTTAAGGACCAGCTGTCTGGATTCTCACTGCTTGATCATTTCAAGACTATTTCCCAGACCTTGTAGCGTGAGGTATGGCTTGCAAGCAGGCATTTAAGGAGAGTCTGAAAAATGATTCTCAGACCTTCCAGCATGTCTTGTGGACTGTATTTTTGGAGCCACTTGAGACAGCTTTTCCCGAAAGCAGCTCTTGACTGATAACTAACAGAAAGCTGGCCCGTACCTTTGGTTCAAGCTTGCAATCCCAGAAAAAACATCTTTGTAAGGCTTCTTCATGCGTTTTTTCGATAAAAAAGTGCCTCAAGGTATTTTGTGTGCTGGGCACTCAAATACTTTTTTTAAGTAATAGAGTTTATCAGCTACTGAGAATGCACTGCTTCTATCTATTCTTTGATATAAATGATGATACTTTCCACTCTACAAACTGCATAGGGTCTCCAGTTGAAGACACTGTCATGGAAGCTCTCCCAGGTACAGGTAACCTGTTTATGGCTATGCTGTCAGGAGCTTTACTTGAGCAAGGTGGGACACTTCACTTTAAGGGGAGGTTTTTGACTGAACAACTTTTTAATGCTGATGCTTAACATTTCATTTTTCTCTGCCCTTGATGATCATTGGGTATTGATTGACTTTTTGTCTCTTGTTTTATTTCTTCATCACTTAGGATTTTTATTCTGGGCTCCAGGCGACCTCTATATCCTTTTTCTACCTGCAGCTAACTCTCTTCTGAGCTGCTCTTGTTCTTATTTTTTCCTTTTGTTGCCTTTCTGTTTTGTATCATCTTGTATTCAGCCTCTTTTGCAGCCAGCTCTGCTGCAGCATCTTCTGCAGTTGCTTGCTGTACTAGAGAAGATCCAGAATGGCTACTGAGCACTTTGTTATTTTTTGAAACACTGGAACCATATATAGAAGCGAGGCATGGCTTATGTGCTTTAAAAAGTTCCACTTTGCCAGCCATAACCCCTTTCTGCGTTCTGCATCAAACTCACAAATCTGACGTTGCCATTCTTTCCAGCACTATTTTGATGATATCATTGGTCACAGCTTCACATGCATCAATTTTACGTCTTAAATCTGCAGTAGGTGTAACATATTCCCTTATGTCACTGAAGAGTTTCAGAATATTATTCTTTTTGTCCTCTAGAGAGTCAGCCATTTCAGCCAGCTGTTTATCATCATGTTATGTCAGTTTTAAGTTCTGCCTTGCTTTGAGCTTCGCTGCTGCTCGCGCCTGGAAGTAGTTTAATTTTTTCTTTCTTACAGCATTCATCTTTCCGATAAGCAAGCATTTTCTCCGTGGGCATATGCGGACATTCTGAGTCGAGTGAGTTCTTTACTGTCTTGCTTTTGACACTGAAATTCAGGTGTATCTTTATCCTTACGTTTAACTGCTCCATTTTTATCCTTTTCACCTTCTATTTCCGTCTGAAGCAGGCTTTCAGATTCCTGTTCGTCCGTATCCATTTCCATAGTGAACTCGTTGACTACAGCGTCTCTGCTCCGTAGACCATCACGCTGATTCGGACGTGCAGCTATAAGTCACGTTGCCATCTTGAGCATGCACGTGCATCGGGGATCTGAACCAGCGAAGGTGAAGCTCTTACTGTAGCGGACCCCGTCCGAATGATGGCCAAAACTTTACTGATGATTTGAAGTTTTATTACTTGTCCATTTAGCCTAGCAATCACCGTAAGAGCTGAATGAAGCGATACAAAAATGTACATTAAGATTATTAGACATATTCAGCGATTTTCACAAATACTTGATTTAACTAACAGTATACAAATACACAAACCTTATGCCTTTTCGGGGGGGTGCTGAATAAACTTATAAACAATCCTTTCGTGCATGAGTTCTGTTAAGCCGTTATGAAGCGTTCGTTCTCCATGCCATTTCTCATTACTCCCACTGAGCAGATTCCGATTCAAAATAAAAGTCCCCCATAAAGAACGGAAATAATATAATCCTTAGACAGTTTTAAACATACAAAATATATCAAAGGCAACACAAAACAAATAGAGAAATTAAGGATAACTCTTATTAAAGTCTGTTACAGTACTTGACTACAGATTTTCAGTACTCTCCACCACTGCCTGTTATGCACAACAACACCTAATTAGGCTCATTCATAATGAAGCCAGCGAAGCAGTTAAGTTGTTTGTTAAATCTCTCACATATCCTTTAATTTACGAATTTTACTGTATTAAATTGTTATTTGGTCAGGCAGTTCGGACATCTCTGGGGCCTGTATGCAAAGGCCGTGTTTTGCGCTCAAAACGTTAATAGTCCATTCGGATTCGGAAAGCAAGCTGGCTGTGACTTGGAGGTGAAGTGCATATTTCTTCCGACCAACGCCGAATTTCCATAAAATTAAGGTAAGTTGAAATATTATGTTGCCATAAAAATAACACTGCAGATTGTACAGTAGTCTGTATTTTTGGTTTGTGCTGTTTAATCTGATGTAGAATCTAAGCAAAAGGAAAAACAGCGGGTTTGGTTTAGCTATAGGGCTGGACAATAATTCAGTATCAATATATCACAATATACTTTTATTCAATAACAGTGATATGATATAAAATATATTCATCATTATTTCACTTCAAATTCATCTGAGTCAATATCAGATTCAGAGTTTGGTTCCGTCCCGAACCCTTCCTCATGCTTTAAACATAAAAACATATTGCACATATTGCATAACACATACTTCAAAATATTGCACTGTCCCCACCTTTTGCTCTAAGAATAAATTGGAACAAATCAAATCAAATTAAATGTGTAAGCAAACAGTCTCAAATGTTTTGGGCTTGTAAACATCATAATGTCGGTCTCCCCGGTCTCCCTGTGCATCTTGCTGGCTTCTATCGTTAGTTGTAGTGTTGCAGTGTTGCAGTTACAACTGCACTAGCAGCTAATACAAAATGAAGGATAAATATTGACTAAGGTTGAATTTTGTTTGCTTGCATAACCCAAAGAGCAAATATAGCTGCAGATATCTTATTATAGTAAAACAAGCACAGCCAATTTGATGGAGCTGAATTAATATCAGCCTTATGACTCCCAGGAACATCTGAGTGGTTTGGCATCATGAGCATCAACCGTGATGTTCCTGGGATAAGGCTGATATTAATTCAGCTCCATCAAATTGGCTGTGCTTGTTTTACTTTCATATACTTAAAATGTAGGTAATTATATTATTATTATACAATTATCATTTATTTAGCTCCTTTGTCAGAATATTTTACGAGTTTTAATAATTCTTATATTTTTACAATAAGATATCTGCAGCTATATTTGCTCTTTGGGTTATGCAAGCAAACAAAATTCAACCTTAGTCAATATTTATCCTTCATTTTGTATTAGTGCAGTTGTAACTGCAACACTACAACTAACGATAGAAGCCAGCAAGATGCACAGGGAGACCGGGGCTCATCCCCCTTTTTATGTAGGTAAAACATGGCCGAGAGGGGAGAGGAGGGAGAGATAGGCCGATTCATACAAAAAGTAAATAAAAATGTAAATCTAAAACCAATTAGGCACAGTGTTCGGTCAGTATAGACATAAATCCATAAACAAATAAACATATCCATTTTTTAAGGACAGGCTAATGTGTCTTATAAAAAAATTAATAATAAATTAAAATCAAGTGAACATGTTTCCTGTAAACCAAGGGCAGGCACATAGCAGCAGTTAAACAGTGAACACAACAAATATTAAGTGAATTTTGTGATGTACATTCAGTGGACAACTGCACAGTCTGTTGCAAAAGAACTTTACAATTCTCACCAGTCTGAAATTATTCACTGTATCCAGGCTAAAAAGCTCCCAAACTTTAGCTGCTGTATAGGACACCGCCATTACTGTACGCTACCGCTCGGCAGAGATGCTATTGTGCATGTGCAACTCACGGCAGAGATTGTAGTGAGATGCCTGTTACAGATCAAAAAGAAAAATGGATTATGATGACAGTCGTTGGACTAAACAAAGTTGTTTTAATTTGATAGTAGGGGGGGTTGGAGTCTCATGGAAGTAACAATTCAAATGACAGACAGATCTGTGGACATCATAGTGAAGAGTTTGGGTCTCAAAGTGATGAATCACATTCTGAAGTTGTTTCCAAACACAGTTTTGAAGCCACAAATGATCAGACTGATTCGGAAAGCACAGGTGACAAATCAGACCCTTGTAGGAAATTGGGAGACTGGGCAGTAAATCACAATATTTCACATAGTGCCCTGTCAGAATTGTTGAACTTATTAGTGCAGTGTGGCTTAGAGTTACCAAAAGATCCAAGAACTCTTTTGTCAACCTCAACAACCTACGAAATCAAAGACATCAGAACTGGATGCTACTGCCATATTGGAGTGTCTAACTTATTAATTTCAGCGCTGTCAAAGGAAGCACATTCCTCAGTAGACACTATAACACTGCGCATTAACTTTGATGGTATACCCCTCTCAGGCAGCTCTAAACAGGAGTTATGGCCTATTCTGGTTAAGATCAAGGAACTTCCCAGAGCTAATGTTGGTGTCATTGG
The DNA here is from genome assembly GCF_018340385.1 of Cyprinus carpio. Lineage (NCBI taxonomy): Eukaryota > Metazoa > Chordata > Actinopteri > Cypriniformes > Cyprinidae > Cyprinus > Cyprinus carpio. The sequence goes on along the minus strand of NC_056618.1, from coordinate 7,386,175 downwards.
TCTGTTTGCAGGCCCAACAAAGCCTCAATCGGTTCATGAATACCTGAAGGATTTCATTGAGGAGTTGAAGCTATTAATGCGTGATGGTCTAGAATACAGTGAAAGACATTACAATGTTGCTCTTCCAGATGCATTTATTTGTGATGCACCTGCTCGTGCCTACTTGAAATGCATCAAAGGTCACACTGGCTACAGCTCCTGTGAGCGATGTACTGAGTATGGGGTTCATTTAGGTACAGTTGTGTTTCCAGAATTGACTGCACCGCTTCGGACAGACTTGACCTTTGATCAGCAGCTTGATAGTGAACATCACCATAATGATATAGTCTCACCGCTACAAGAGCTTGGCATTACAATGGTCTCAAGCTTTGTCCTTGACTATATGCATTTGGTATGCTTAGGACATGTTAGAAGAATTGTACATCTTTGGACCAATGGACCTTTCAGTAGTCGTCTTTCTGCTTCCACAATCAACATGATTTCTGATCACTTGGAATCAATCAGAGCAAATCTCCCACAGAATTTTACACATAAGCCAAGGTCACTTCGAGAATACAGAAATTGGAAGGCCACTGAATATCGGCAGTTTCTGTTGTACACAGGTCCTGTGGTACTGAAAGGACGCCTACCAACAAGGCTGTACAAAAACTTTATGCTACTTTCAGTTGAAATGAGGATACTTCTCAGTCCAGCCTTGTGCTCTAAGCACTGTGAATATGCAGACAAGCTACTGAAATGTTATGTGACAAATTTTGGACAGATATATGGATCAGAGCAGCTAGTCTATAACACTCACTCACTCATCCATCTTGCTGATGATGCCAGAAACTTTGGTGCCCTAGACAACGTGTCATGTTTCCCTTTCAAAAACCATCTGGGGACTATGAAGCGGCTAGTGAGACGGCCCCAAGGCGCAGTTCAACAACTCGTAAGACGTCTCAGTGAAAAGCAGCGTTCACTCTCCCTTAAAAGTGGAAAAGAGAGGGCAAATAAGCCTCTACAACCACATTTCTCAGGTCCGACTCTCCCTGATGTTCCTGTCCGCATGCAGTACATGAAGTACAGACATGAGGGCAATATCGTCGTGAAGGCAGCAATTGTTTTAATGTTAAGGGCAAAGTTGCTGTGGTGCGGAACGTTGTTGAGTTGGTATCAGGGGGTATGTACGCAGTCTGTCAGTTTTATGAAAAAGAAGGCAGCTTTTACAACTACCCTATTGAGTCAACGTGTGTGGGGATTAGAACAGTGACACAGCTGTCTCACCAGCTGCACGGTGTGTCAGTCACAAATTTAACTGAAAGACTAATACTTCTGCCATTGCAGGATGGAGCTGTTGCATTTGTCCAATTACACAATCAGTAACCATTACGAACTTTGCAGCATGCCCCTGTTCTGTGTTGTCGAGTTTATTGACGAGACCTACGATGGCCAATCTGTGGTGGATATAATTCCAACATGTTGGATGACCGAAGAACAAAATGAGTGTTTCTGGCCATCAGGCCGTAATGTAACCAAGGCTGTGAAGGACCGACAGAAGCCAGAGGAATCGTGGCCGAAATACTCCATCAGGGTAATTGGATGGGCAGGTAAGAGGTTCTTTTCTGAATTTGACAAATACTCTGTCTGTCATCTGTCTAGCTCAGTGTCAATAAGACATCAATTTCTATAAGTGCCAATAATGTACTTTTCAAATTTAGGCTGTAAAATTGTGATTTCTATATTCAGTTGTCTTTGTCTGAACCAACATCAGTCATCATAAATGGTAAACAATATTTTTTCATGTTTACTCAACTCCAGGCATTTGAGATTATTTATAGGTGCAAATACCAAAATGATTTTTTTATCACGGTCAGTGTAGATTGCATACTAATACCCTTTTTCCTTTTGTTATTAAGACACTTTCAAGGCTGCTCGCAAAAAAATGTAAAAAAGCGGAGGCAACGTCTGACTTACAGACAGATAATGTAATATACAGAATATATAATGTTTGTGGCGTTGCAGAATTTCTGGCATTAAAGGAAAAGTACTGTTTTTTTTAAACCTTGTTTATAGCATGTTTCTTTCATAAACTTACCCGGGGAAGTTTGGAGTCACTTTTTGTCCTTGTTTGTCATCCAGGCATTTTAAAAAGATTTGTCAATACGAGCCGATGACGTCATTGCCGTTTGCCACCACATGATTATTTTATTTCAGCCTTGTACACTACATCCAATGGCCTGCTAACTTGCTACTGCTAGTACAATATAGCAGAGGATATGTTGGACATCTTCATTGTGCACAATTTTGTGGAAGTGACGTCATCGACGTCTTCTGTCAACCCAAAGCTATCTAGAACTAACCTTAAGCTTGTTTGCTGAATTTTTTAAAAAGCCCTGGAAGACAACCAAGCTGCTCCAAAGTCAACGAGGGATAGCACTAGCAATGTATAACTACATATTGGTGAAAAGAAGACGTGTTGTTACTGATAATGTTTTATTTAGGCTGTAATGTTACTGGCCCTGACCTCTACCGTTTTGCTGGAATAGCACTCACTGAGATGGATGTAAATTTCTCGCGAACAACATCAGGTTACTCCAAACTTCTCCGGCTGAGTTTATGAACTTATTTCGTGCTAGAAATAAGGTCCAGGTTCAAAAAAACTTTTCCTTTCCCTTTAATTTCCATTTTTCATTTACGTCAAATATGGCAGTTGTTAGAAAAATTCCTTGAGCCACATACAGTATAAAAAACTCCTTTCGGTGGGAATATATCATAAAAAGCAATATTGATGCCAATATTTTAGAGTCCAAAACTAGATCAGTATGCCTCTTACAAACACCGGTAACAAAAACTGCTTTTTTCAGTGTATTCTGTTGTAAAAGTTTAAATGTATGCTTTTAACTGAATATAGAGCACCAAAACCCCTGCTGGCTTCCAGTGAGGAGGAAACGGACATTGAGGGAGATGTCTTGCCACCTACCCCTCCCGAGGCGTTTGTGTCTAAGAAAGTGGGGTGCAGGTGAAGCCCGGACAAAAAACAGGGTTATTGATTAAGTGTGTGAAGTGATTAAGGGCTGGTTCACACGGGACGATTTTAAAATTGTCAGCCGATTTTCCAAACCTGAGAGACCCCACACACGGCGATAAAAAATCACGGGTCTAACGGTTTTGGTCGTACAGTGTGTGGTGTGCAGCCACACGGCAAAATCAACACATCACACATGAACCGATTTGACTCCCGAGCATTCCCATGTCAGACGGGAAATCTCGCAAAATCCCTCGAGATCAAACGTGACTTCAGAGTAAACAATCATGGCGGACGAAGAGGATGCAGTGGCCATAGTTTGTGCTTTGTTTTTAACTGAAAAAAAACATAAGAAAAACAAGAAAAGGCGATGGTCAAAGAGGTGGAGACAACGCGAGCATGGACTATACTTGCTACATCATGATATGGAGGTAAGTTGTTGTTTTATCTCATAGAAATGTTGTTACGTACTACACAGATTAATAACCGTTGAAATAAACGTTCATATATTCGTTTCCATGTACTCTGGTGGACTGCAGTTGTGGATGTAGTTATGCCCATCGACTTTATTTGTATTGTTATATTTTACAGGTTTCTGACAGAGAAGGGGTCAAGGAGCTACTTCGTATGAGTGTGGAGGAGCTTGAGTTTGTCCTCAATAAAGTAGCCCCGTTGATCACAAAGCAGGATACAAACATGAGACTGTCCATTTCTGCGAAGGAGAGACTGGTGTTAACACTATGATTTTTGGCAACAGGTTTGTTTGCAACAGCCTGTTTCATTTATTGTGTTTAAATCGGCTGAATGCCACTAATTTTGTTTCTTTATCTTGTAGGAGAGTCCTTTACATCCTTAAACTTCCAGTTTAGAGTTGGAAAGTCAACCATCTCCCAGATTGTCACTGAAACATGTGAAGCCCTGTACCGAGCACTTGCTAAGGATTATCTCAAGGTAATGTCTAAAGTACATTACATTACTAATGAAATGTTTGTTGTAGTTTTTTAAATACACACACCTATTTAGATGGGTAACGTTACTGTAGATAAACATTACCTGGTATTTCAAGTGCAGCAGCAATTTCTGCCCAGTTCCTCTCCTTGTCATTTCGGTTATGATATTCTTTACACGAAACGTTGTACAAACATTCACGGTGTTGCCACAGGTCGACGAGTTGGTCCTCCATCTCCGACGTCCACCGGACTTTCTGGTGCGCCATGCCGCCGGCTGTTTTGATTTTGTTTCCCGGTACTTCCTCACCGCCTCGTCACCTCGCTTTCTGATTGGCTACACGCCACAGTCCACAGGCTGCGTGATCGTTTGTCCTTGGGGGACACCACACACGAGAAGAAATCGGGCCAAATAAATCCAACAGGTTGGATATCCCCGATTTGAGATCGGAGCGGTCCCGATGTCCTTCCGAGCAGAGGAGAGCAGTCTTAACACACCACACACGGCAGGAATATTTGATCAGATTATTTTACGATAATCGGAGCATCCTAAGATTGTCGGAAGGGGTGAATCGGGACTAAAATCGGCCTAATTATCCTGCCGTGTGAACCAGCCTTAAGTGAAACGAGACCTACAATAGGTGTATTGGCCTACAAAAGGAGAAGTGAAAATGTCCCTCCTTCAATGAGAAATGTAGATAGGCTATATGGTCAGGATTTAATTTATTTTTAATTTAATTGATGCACTGACCCATCCATTGACTTTCGAGTGATTGCCCGCATATCGCCTAGCCAGTGGTTCTTAAAACTTTTTTGTCAGAGAATAGCTTATCCATTCACAAATTAAGGTGAATCTGCAGCATTCTGTCACAGAGGGGAAATATCTCTCACTGAGAACATAGCCTATGATAAGATACATTGTCTCTTTGCATTCGATTGTTTATAGTGTCAGACAGAAAGTTCTGAAATGCAGTTTCGATCATTCAGTAGGCTATATTGTAAGACATTAATATTTTAAGACACCTTATTCAAATCTTAATTTTCTCTTGCTCTTTTCTCAACAATATACATGGAGAGCATCTCGCGACCCATCGGAAACGTCTTGCAACCCCCTTGGGGGTCGCAATCCCTAGGATAAGAACCATTGGCCTAGGCTACATTTTGTCGCCCAATGATAAAGATCCTTAGCTCTGGTAAAAGGCAAACTCAATTTCAGTAGCCTAATCTTCCAATGAAAGCCGATAGTTATTAAAATGTGAATCTGCAGACTTGTATGATGTAATTACAAGCAACCTACACGATGGCTAAATTGCTGCAATTTGTATTTTGACAATGTAGCCTATATTTCTGCAGAATCATAAAGCTCCTTAACTTCTAAAGCGCTGCAACACCCTTTGGTGACATGTAAAAAAGTAGGCTAGTCTAAGTATCCTAGACGGAACAATGTTCCCTGCAGCACAGAAGTCAGCATCAATCCAATTAAGCCAATCTAGCCGCAAACCCTGCAAATCACCATTAACCACTCACAGTGCAGTGTTACCGGTATGTCTTCCTCTTAGGATATTTAAATGGTGTTAATGCTGTACTTCTGCTTTCAAATTGTGCAGAGGACCAGCCATAGCCCTCGTGTGTCCCAGAGGAGAAGCCGCAGCCCTTGTGTGTCCCAGAGGGGAAGCCGCAGCCCTCGTGTGTCCCAGAGGGGAAGCCGCAGCCCTCGTGTGTCCCAGAGGGGAAGCCGCAGCCCTCGTGTGTCCCAGAGAGGAGTCAGCAGCCCTCATGTGTCCCAGAGGGGACTAAGCAGCCCTTGTGTGTCCCAGAGGGGACTCGGCAGCCCTCGTGTGTCCCAGAGGGGAGTTGGCAGCCCTCGTGTGTCCCAGAGGGGAAGCCGCAGCCCTCGTGTGTCCCAGAGGAGAAGCCGCAGCCCTCCCGTTTCTGGGTGGCGGAGCAGGTCCCAGAGGAGCAGGTCCCACGGATCCCGCAGGGGAAGCAGCGCCCACGTCACCGGGAGGCGGAGCAGCACCCATGGTTCCAGGAGGCGGAGCGGATCCCGCAGGGGGAGCGGATCCAGCTGGGGGAGCAGCCCCAACGTTTCTGGGAGGGTGAGCGAGTTCACAACGCCTTATGTTACAATGCATTATGAGCTTGTAGATCTGCCATTTCAGTATTTCTATTAGTTTTTTTGTTTTCGTTTAGAGGTATTGAAATGTTCCTTAAAGTCAAAGTTTCTGCTTCCAAATTGTATAGGTAACCAGGGTCAGCCCAGCAAGACAGAGTCTGACCCTGAGAAACCCCTGTGGGTCCCCCACAAGTGGCCTCAGCATGAGCCTACTTGACGGCAGCCCCACCCCGTCTCCTGGCCACAAAGCAGCCCAGTTACTGCGTGGCCAAAGTTTAGCCCCATTGATAGAGCAATGTTCATCACACTAGTGACATTGCTAGAAGAAGTGAAGGACATACTGAAGCTGCATGGGCAGATGCTAAACACACTGCTCAAAAAAGATTCCATGCCAGTCATGGCAATACCGAATGGCGCTGTTTTCCCCCTGGCCAACGTTGAGGACGTTATCGCCATGAATGAGAAGCTCTCAGACCCTGAATTCAGTGGTAAGTTTTTGGGGGCCAGATCCTATTGTTTTCCTGTGTTTTCTTTTTCTTTCTTCTGACAAAATCCTTCCCATGCATAATGAATCACTAAACTTTGCAGAGTTCAAGTCCCATGCCAGGTTGCTTCAAATGTATAACAAATCAACCATGACTGCTACAACATTTTTCACCTAAATGTAGTCCCAATACAGAAGAGACGTAAGTATACTTGAACATCAGTTCACTGCTGTATTGACTAATCTTAATTGCAAATCAGAAAAACAGTCCTTAGCTAAATAGAAAAGTTATTATAGCTACAGTCGGCAAAATTATACGCCCCAACAGCCTTGCTCCCGCCCCTGCCACGTGCACCATATTGGTGAAAACAATGATGATTTGCCCATTGACTCGCGTATTATAATAGCCATTTTTCCGAATGCAGGATTGATTTCGCATTGTTTTCCCCAATAGTGCACGTGGCGGGGGCGGGAGCAAGGCTTTTGGAGCGTATACAATTTAGCGGACCATATCTATACCGATTAACTTAGAGATGCCAAATATCGGCCCTAATTATCATCCGTGAAGATAATCAGCCGAGCCCAAATACAGATCCAACACAGTTAAAATTTTCCCAACAAATAATCGAATTGGGTAGCCTATCAAAAGAAATAAGAACATTGATTCTTCGTAGAGGCCAAGGCCTATAAAGCTGTGTAAGGGAAACAGGTTAATTTAGCTCAAAGGGAATCATTTAAGATTTTAAAGGGAATTTGAACAGAATCACTGTTTCACGGCTGATCACTGAAACAGCCAGCGATTCACTGAACGAGCCTTATAACATCAAATCTGCGCTGGATATTAATATCCAAAGTATAGTGAAAACACTATTAATTAGCACAGTAACAAGATCGGCAGTTTAAGACTAACTTGTAAGCACAAAACACAAGATACTTCTCTTTTTAATATGAATAAGGCTTTATTAGATAAATCTAAGACATATAAACTAATCTAACACATAAGCACACACACACTCACACATTCACACAAGTTGCAGGAGGATAGAAAGTTAGGGAAGAATGAGTTTAAGAGAATGAAAATGTGGAATCCCAAGTTTACAGCAATACGTGAAATTGCATAGACATGAACAACCATCAGTCACTTAATTGACCCTCGCATTGAGTTCTTCAATGAGGTTAAAATTATATTAGATACACCAGTACAGATGAGAGTCTGGAGGTAAAGTTACTTGCATTGCCTGTGTAACGTGGTTCCCTTTGTTGATTTGCTGGAAGTTCAGTAGTCGTTGAAGTGACGTCTTGGGAAGCCCGTGGTTGGGCGTTGGCTGATGATGCAGAGTTGTGGGCTGGTTGAAGTTTCAGACGGGCACGCGAGATCAGACTCGGAGACACGGCGTTACAAAACTCAACTCCGAAACACGAAACTCTCAAACGGAAAAGAAAAGAAACTAAAGTAAAAGAACAGAAGTAAAGTTTGACGAGACTAGGTGGTGTTTCTTCTCATCGTGGCTAAGCAGCAGCAGGCGTGCAGGCCGAAGCACGCTGGAACAGTGCTCAAAGAATGCTAAACGTAATGACAAAAAGCATGGCTAAAAGCTAAAACTACAAGCCAAAGCAAAAAGCAAAATTTGATGGTGTCCTGAGTATTTAAACTGGCCTTTTGGCCACACCTCAAATGTTGTCTTGACCAATTAGATATTGTCTTTGCTCGGGGTGTTTATCCTACTCATTCATAAATCATATGTTATCTTATCAATCACGTGGTCCGAATTTTCCCGCTCTTGCAGGGTATAATTTTGGACATGATTCCTATGAAAAGAAAAAGATTAAAAGGTCCCCTTAGGAATTTCAGTCTGGTTCTGCTAGGTGGGGGGGGGGAGTCAATCCAATGATCTTGCTTACTCTCATGGGTTTACATGTGATGGCCAGGCTGTGCATCTCTTTGACCATCAATCTGGATTACTTGCTCCAAATTTGACTCTCTTCTCTGAATTGAAATTGTCAATAAGTGTTCTAATGGTGTTAATGTTGAAAGCTGTTCTCTGAAAGAGTTGGTTTGTTATCTTGCTTCAGACTGTGGTGCTAGGAGTTGATTTACAACCATCCTGTTGCCTTTCTGTGGAATTCGGCTCCTCATGTTTCAAACCATGCTCCCGATCGAATCTTAATTTGTCTGGTTCGGGTCTGATACGCTACAGCTGCTCTTTTATTATTAATACTCTAATCTAATGGTTCATCTTCATGCAAGTTGGGTTGATGTCAGTATTTGATACACACTGTGTCAATGCGTGGGCAACGTTTGGGAGCAGGCGGGGCTCGTGAGTTGTGTGTGTTGAGTCTCTTCTTATAGCACACATGCAGGAACTGTGTCCTTTCATCATGTTTTAGAGAAAATGAAATACAGGAATATGTTGACACTTTTTTGACACATTTGCCTAGCAATATCCTATATGTTGTCGCATTGCATAGCATACCCAAATACAAGCTCAGAAATTGACGGGACGCAAAGCATTTGTTTCATCATCTGACAAAAAATGATTGACATTAGCAGCAGCTTATCTATCTCAAAACCAATCAGATGCACACCCAAAGAAACTGGTGAGCTGAACATTCACTACCCTGCAAAATGATATGAAATGAAATGTTGAGGTTTGTAATAGGAAATGTGCAGCCTTCACTCTAAACTTGAGTGGAATTTAATTGAGTCAGGTGCTGTCACGTGTTGTAAGTTGTTACCGTAATGCTTTTTTGGTTTTGCATGCCTTAATATTTAAGTCGGTCTTGTCAAGGCAAAGGATGATAGAAGTCATAATCTTTTGGAATAGTAGATTTTATTCCCTGTGAATGAAGTGTTTTTTAGGTTTATGTAATGAATCACT
>NC_056618.1:7374479-7375678 GCF_018340385.1 Cyprinus carpio | reverse complement strand
TATTATTATTGACATGCCAAAAATAAGGATGCCAGGTTTAAAGCGGGTTGTTTGGCTATGTAATGGGGATAGAGAATATTTTATGATATTTACTGACTTAATATGGTGTTTTCTGATCCTGTGACTTTAAATGTACTGTGCTCTATTAGTGTATACTCTTAAGGTTGCCATGGTTGCAGACATAGGGGGTTCCTCACTTGAAGATGCCACTAGGAGGATGATTTCAGCCTTATAACCACTGGTCTGTTCCACATGCAACTCTCTAACCACTCGCCCAATCAATCTCAAATTTGGTAGGTTTCGTTCTACTGGCATGAGTGTAGTGCCCATTTTCGTGTCTTGTCAAAATATGCCAAATTTATGACTTGAATTATTACATTAATTTGCCTTAATGGCCGAAAAATCAACTTCAAGAATTGTTCTTCGCAGAATCAGGATTCTTCTCTGCAAAATCCACACTTTAACAGTTAGTCTTATCTTTGAAGTATACTACAACTTTTCTCCAATACACTGTGTTTAAAAAATTCAAAAATGTGTAAGTGAACTGAACTAGTCCAGTGATACTTTAATTGTTTCTAAGGGGGGCCCGTCAACACTTTAGCAACATTGTGTAGGCCTATACTGTGTGCAGGTCTCCTACCTAAATCAATGGCGAATAAAATGTAGGCCTATAGACCCATTTTGGACCTACGTCATTGTGACCTTCCGATGGCATTTAGTAACGAAAGTAAGAGCCCCTCCATAGACTCTCGATAAGATTAGTTTAAGACTAAGGCAGTCAAAATCAAAAATGTTAACTTTTTAAAACAACATTCATGGTCTTGGAGAGATAAGATAAGAAAAACTTTATTGTCTGTCACAAGTGACAGAAATTTGTCTTCGACAGGCTCAACAATATATAGATTTGAAAAAAAGAGAAAACAAATACACTCACTTCAATAGCCACACAGTGGTACACAGTAACAAACAACAATAACCAGACAACAACAACAATGAACACAGGTCGGAGTTAAGGTGCTGGTTTCAGAATATTCAACTTAGTGATGGCCGTGGGAATGAAGGACTTCTTATAAACATTTTTACGGGCTAGTGGGACCTTGTAACAGCGACCTGATGGCAGTAACTGAAAGGATTGGTGAAGAGGGTGGGTGGGGTCTTGTGTGATGGTGGTGGCTTTCCTAAGTACTGNTGTCGGGCTT
>NC_056618.1:7368403-7374195 GCF_018340385.1 Cyprinus carpio | reverse complement strand
AGCGAGTGTTTGAAACAACGCAATCCGATGTGGATTATAATCATCATAAAAGGCAGAAATATTTGTAAGCGATGTAAAAGACTATGCACACTAAACATTAACGTTACCATAATAAACATGGTAAATGTTTATATTACAGCTTATCACAATTGTGTATTTATTTAGTACCATATTTTATCTGTCATAAAATATGATTATAGGGTTGCATGACGTTGTTCCTGAGAGGCGTGTAAAGGGCGGGTTTTAGTAAAGCGCAGCGGAGCTTCTGGCCCGACTGTGGAAACGATGTGCTATTCTGGCCTCGGTGCTACTGGCCCGAGGCTATTAGCCCCGCCCGGCCCGTTTTAAGCCCTGGCTCGCACTGGCCCGACAGTGGAAAAGCGGCTAGTGAGTGTAAATATCTGATAGGGGGGTTTAGGGGGAGCCAATTATTTTGCCAGCCTGTGTTATTATTCGTGTGAGGTTTGTTTTGTATTTAGTGGTGAGTGCATTGTACCAAGAAGAGATGTTAAATGTGAGAGTGGATTCTATCAGTGATGTGTAGACTGTGGTTAAAATGTCCTTGCTGACATTAAAAGTCCTGAGCTTTCTCGGGTGGAGGCGCTGCTGGGCCTTCTTGTACACATATTCTGTGTGTTCGGAGAAAGAGAGGGATCCGTCTATTTCTGTTCCGAGTTATCTAAAAGATTTGACCTGTTCTACAGGTTGGCCATAAATGCTGATCGGCTGGAAAAGCTGTGTTTGTGTCTTGGTAAGTGTTCCTCTGCTACCACAACACAGTTCCTTGGTCTTTCCAATGTTGAGCTCGAGGAAACTTGCCTTAAAAGTCCTGGCCAGATTGCTAACTGCCTGATGGTAGTCAGACAGCGCATTGGCACCTGTCAGATGGGCTACTAAGGCCATGTCGTCTGCATATTTAAAGAGTCATTCCTTCACTGCTGCAAGAGATGGACAGAGAAGAGATTGGGAGATAAAACACAACCTTGTGGGAGTCCTGAGTTTAAAAACAGCTTACTGGATTTAAAACCATTTACTAAAACCTGCTATTCTGTAAAAAACCCTTAATCCATAAAATCAGTGCTGGATGGACCTGAAGCTCCACCAGACGGTGCAATAGTGTGTCTGTGTGTACAGTATTAAAAGCAGAGGAAAAGTCCATAAATAAAATCCTGGTGTGAGGGTGCACTGAATCCAGCTGCCTGGTCACCCTGTCCAAAAGAGTACTGAAGGGTGAGAGTACTCACAATCACAGGTCTACTAAAATCTGCGTTCTTGTGAAGTTTCACAAACCTGAAGTTGTCACCAAATATGAATGTCAAGCAGAATATTTTAAAATATTTCATTTTCAACTGCTACCTATTATGCCTGAACACAGTGGGATTGCATTTAGCCTACACAACAGTGTAATTCTCACATTTGAAACAGTTTCCCTGTATTTGAAATAGCCTACTCAAGTGTAGGAATGTATATGCAATAAAGTAACGAGCATTCTATCTTGCGCCGCAGCGGTTTGGCATTTCTTGTGACACATCCGATGAAAAAATGGCTGCAACACGTCCTTTTCTCCCTCGTTGTCATGGTGAATCGCTGTATCCGAGCTCCATTGATGATAGCTTTCCTTAGGCTGCGGACACAAGAACAACCTAGGGTTTTTGTTTGTAGGGTAAATCAGCTCAGAGATCAGGGTTGGTTTTACAATTTGTTAAACCTTCTACTTGGAATGGGGCCCAGGACTTTTGACTGATTATGTGTAAGGTTTATATATAATAGAATTTAATCAGAACATCAAACGATTTATAACACACCATTTACATATTTTGGGCTCCTGTGAGTTTTACTCGCACACAGACATCAAGAATCAGCATATGAATCTCAACAATGGTGACATGCTTCAATGGTGCAATGCATTCTGGGAGCCATAGATAAGTTTCGTATGATGCACTCAGAATGCAGTGCACCATGAAGCGAGTTTAAATTTTTGAGATTAATAATTTGATTTTTGATTTGTTTGGTTTCATTTGTTGATTCTTGATATTTGTGTATATCTAAATGTTATCATAATTCAAAATGTTGTTAGATTAATTTCTATTATTCTCTTGCTGTAGAATCATAACAATAAAACAGAATTAATAACATACTACCCATATAAACCTCCCACATAATATCAATGAGTTACGCCAATATATAATGATTATATTCCTACCATCAATCAGCTTACAGCATCTGATTATATTTTCTCTTGCTGTTCTCACCATAACAAACAGACACAGCTGTCAAGAGAAAAACTAATGTTAAAAAGTCAAGAGCCTGACTAAAGCACACACTGATCGCCACAATGGTAACATCAAATCAAACTATTATTTTAAACAAGCACCGCTACATCAAAGCCCTCTGCTTAATTCTTAATACCTAACTTCTGTAGGATGTCTGGACAGAAATAAAGTCAGTCTGCTTAGTGTACAAGTGAAGCTAAATGCTGTTTGTGGAGTTGTTTAACTTCAGATCTGAGAGAGATGTAATGCATTTTATCTTCAGTTGATTTCATCCAAGGCTGTGGTTTTCTGGAAGTAGTTCTTTGCGTTTCTCTCTTCCTTCAGTGATTATGCTTGTTAACAGCAGGTGTTCTTCAATAATACAAAATCATTATTCAATCACTTAATTATCCTATTACCTCCAACACTGATTAAGTGTTACATTAAACAGCCTGTGGTGTGCAAACTAAGCAGTGTTCATTTCATCTGGGCAAATCCATGTGGGGCCTACATGGAAACTGGGTGCAAAACTGGCTGGGTCCCAGTTAGATAGCCCAGGTCAAACCCATTTGGGCCCCACATGGCTCTGCTGGCTGGACCATATTCAGCCTAAATATATCGGGATATGACTTTTGGTCCACATCGCAGTAGTATCGCCTAGACGCAGTATATGTAAACAAACTTAAGGTCCTTCATCGCCAGACTGATGACTGTGTCACCGGAAGCGGCAGTGCACAAACATCACTATAACCAGAAGTACTACGTTTCAGCGTGATAATCCCCTATTGTTGATCAAGTCGAAGACAAATTTGTGATAGACAAAGTTTTGCTTATCTTAAAACAACTACTTTACGTACCCCGCAATCACATCCAAAGGTATTGAAGTTAGCTGTTAGACAGAAACATTGAATAAAATAATCAAACTTGCAATATAAACTGTTCAAAATATCACCCCACGGTGGCTTCAATGTAGTAATTTGGAATGAGCAGCATACGGAGTCATCTCACCTAAAAAGCACCGCATGCATGCGCACATCCTTATCAATTTGTTCTGAGTCTCCAGATGTATATGATCTCCGCTGGTGTTGAACATCTGACAGCGCTTCGCATTTCACTGGCAGCTGTCGTGTCTGTGATTCGACTGGAAGTTATGTGATATGACATGATATATTCATGGAAAACTGTTTCTAATGTCGCTCAAATCTGGTGTGCATTTGAGGCTAAATTTCAACATGTAATGGAAAAAGGGTTAATAATGGCATAAAACTCCATGGTTTGAATGATTTGAAGAGTTGCAAGTTGGAGCAAAAAAGAACCTTGCTAAATTGACTTATGCTCCCTTGTTTTTAGGTGCACTGAAGAGTAACGCTATAACTCAGAATGTGAACCGAAAGGATGTGGAAATGGCACTGGGGAAATGGTTCACAGGCGCATGTGACCGTGGCGGGGAGAGGGCTGCAAGAGCCCTAAGAGAAAAAAGAACATCGACAACACAAAAGCCATGACTGTTTTGGATGTATTTTTTGGAGAGATGTTGTGTTTTCTTTTTTTCAGACATTAATACACATTGTTTATAAATGTTTAAGAATACACATTGTTTATAAATGTTTAAGATTTAAAATCATGTTTGTTGTTCAGTGTATTATATAATGAGTGTATTTTGTATTGTATTTTTGGAGGGTTTTTTTTTCAGAGATTTTTTTTTAAATATATTTTTTAGTTTACCGTATGTTGTGACATTGTTTTTTAAAGATAATTTTTGTTGTTCAACTTAATATATTTCTTGCAGTTCACAAATTGCCGGTTAAGACCCACATAAGACCCTTACAGAGCCCACTTAAAACCCACCTGGGCATCCACGGCTGGCCCCCATGTGGATCCCGGTTGCAAACCCACTTTAAACCCCTTTGGGCAGGTGGGGCCCAAATGGGTTTGGCATGAATTGCCCAGTTAGGACCCACATAAGACTCTTACAGATCCCATTTAAAGCCCATCTCTGTAGCCATGTTGCAAAGCCCACTTTGGACCCCTTTGGGCAGGTGGGGCCCAAATGGGTCTGACATGAATTGCCCAATTAAGACCCATGCAGTACCCTTACAGGTCCCACTTTTAGTACGTCTGGGCTTCCACGGCTTGCCCCAATGTGGATCCCGGGTGCAAGCCCATAATGGGGCCCACATTTGCCGCCCATGAAGCCCTCATCTGGGCCCCACATGTCATTGCTGGCTGGGCAGGTGTCTTCAATATTGAACCTTTTCACAATATTCTAATTTTCTGAGATACTGAATTTGGGATTTTCCTTAGTTGTCAGTTATAATCATCAAAATTAAAATAAATAAACATTTGAAATATATCAGTCTGAGTGTAATGAATGAATATAATATACAAGTTTCACTTTTTGAATGTAATTAGTGAAATAAATCAACTTTTTGATGATATTCTAATTATATGACCAGCACATGTATAGTGCTGTGATGTTATTTTAGAAAACACCAGATGGCGCCACTCAAACTCATGGAAATAATGATCGTAGAAGAATACCTAAATATAAGTCAAAAATATTGGTAAAACCAATTGTCAGTCAATTTCTAGTAATAATACCCGTCTGTCTTGTACAGTTTTCAGGTCCTTATAGCAGGAATAGGCTACACTGAAAAACATCTGCCTAATATCTTGTAGATTCCCTTGTGCTGCCTTGGACTCCACAAGACATCTGAACATGTCCCATCGTCTATGACACCAAGAAATCAACAGCAGATCCTGGAAGTCCTGCAAGTTTTGAGGTAGGGCCTCCATGGATTGGATTGGTCCAGCTTGAGATCTGGGGAATTTAGAGGCCAAGGCCTCCATGGATTGGATTAGCCATGGCCCTCAAACAATTCCTGAATTTTTTTTTTTTTTTGCATTTTGCAGTGTGCATTATCCTGCTGATAGAGGCCACTGCCATCAGGAAACACCATTTGTTAAACCAAGCAAACTACTTTCACTGCTACAGGTCCAATTCTGACAATTATATGGCTCTTGTAGGTGCTTTCGTGTTTGACTGGGCTATTTAATCTGCTATATGTGACTACAGAGAATAAAGGTATAGACTTTAACATAATGGTTTTCCGTAAAGGTGCTTTGAAACACTGTGTAGCCTGTTGTAAAAAATGCAATATAAATAGCCTAAATTTGACTTGACTTTTATGGGCAGCTATATGTCAACTTCTCGTTGTGATGGTGATACTGTTATTTATAGACAATATTCAGTAGATTCAGGAGATTTAATAAGATTTAGTGTGTGCAGTGCAATGATCAGTTACGATGTCATTATTGTTATTTAGAGACAATATTCGTTAGATTCAGCAGATTTAATAAGATTTAGTGTGTGCAGTGGGTAAAAGTCGCGCTGTTATTAGAGATGGTGATGCAATTATGTTCTTGTGCTGAATTTGAAAATGTCCAAATGAGTGATTTTGTAATCACTGTGCCATGCACTCTATATTTAGTTACATTCCCTACAAAGAATAAAACAGAAGCAGTAAATGACAGACAAAA
>NC_056618.1:7366953-7367663 GCF_018340385.1 Cyprinus carpio | reverse complement strand
TGGTGACATGGCAGGGAATAAATGTGAACAAAAAACAAAATGTTGTGTGTGAGGTATTGTCCAGTATGAACTATTAGTTCCAGTAGATAGTACACTGTAAAAAAAAATGGAACGAGCTATTTACAATATTACACATAATATTTTTGAGAAGTGGAATTTACCTGAATAAATCATGTTAAATGTGCTAATTTATTTTAAGTTGATTCTCAAAAGTCAGAGCTTACGATACACCTACATCTACATCAACAGTTAGTGGAAGCTAGAAATTACAGTTTATGAAGTTTCAAGTGGAAAATAATTGAGAAATACTGGAAAGTGCTGCACTAGCAGAACCACTGTAACTATAAGCTCTACACTTCTGCACAGTGGTAACAACTGCACTGTGCAATGGAAACTTCAACGTAACAGAAACTCAAATGTCAAACATAACTGAACATTAAACATTAAAAGATATTTCCCTTCACTCAGAAACACATTATATAGCATTTAATTTCAAGATTTACTCTCCATATACAGCCACATGCATTTTTTTTAATCAGTTTCTCAATTCAAGCCCCAAAACTGCTTAAGTTTCCTTTATAAAAATTAGGAAAACACATCTCTTGGTTTTATTGGTAAAAAGTCCTCGATGTTTTCTATACAACACTGAATCACAATTTCTTTAATGAAATACAGGTGCTGGTCATATAATTAGAATATCATCAAAAAGA
>NC_056618.1:7364960-7365076 GCF_018340385.1 Cyprinus carpio | reverse complement strand
ATGACTCTGAATTTATTCTTATGGGTGATATGAATTGGGACTGGCTGTCTGGGAACTCTGATTTTTTTAAAGACTTATGTAATGACTTAAATTTAGTGCAACTTATTAATGAACCA
>NC_056618.1:7364520-7364843 GCF_018340385.1 Cyprinus carpio | reverse complement strand
TACAAAAATCCCTAAGGTAAAACCACGCATGATCCTAAAAAGACATTTCAAAAGTTTTGAACAATAGGCTTTTCTGCATGATCTGTATCATAGTGAACTCAGCAGGGTGTCTTTGTTTTTGANNTGATGATTATAACTGACAACTAAGGAAAATCCCAAATTCAGTATCTCAGAAAATTAGATTATTGTGAAAAGGTTCAATATTGAAGACACCTGGTGCCACACTTNATTTAGAACTGTAAGAAACAAGTGTACTTTGATGATTAGAAAGTCCAAATCTGAGGTTTTTTTTTTTAAGTCAACCACAGAAAACTTAAACAATG
>NC_056618.1:7364268-7364417 GCF_018340385.1 Cyprinus carpio | reverse complement strand
CCATTGACACCTTGCACAAGGAGGGCAAGACACAAAAGGTCATTGCAAAAGAGGCTGGCTGATCACAGAGATCTGTGTCCAAGCACATTAATAGAGAGGTGAAGGGAAGGAAAAGATGTGGTAGAAAAAAAAGTCTACAAGCAATAGGA
>NC_056618.1:7364038-7364224 GCF_018340385.1 Cyprinus carpio | reverse complement strand
CTGGATCCCTTTCTGTTAAAAGTGGCAGCTGATATTATTGCTGAGCCCATAGCGCATATTTTTGAGTCTTCTTTCTAACTCCATTCCTAAAAGTTGGAAAGCAGCCTATGCACCATGGTATCCCTATTCTTAATTGGCCAGCAAACTCGCCTGACCTTAACCCCATAGAAAATCTGTGGGGTTAAC
>NC_056618.1:7363070-7363839 GCF_018340385.1 Cyprinus carpio | reverse complement strand
GTTGCATGGTTCCAGAATTATTTGGTAGATCGTATTCAATGTGTTTATGCTGAAGGTTATAAACCTGATTTTCTTGAGATAACTTATTGCAGTAATTCAGGCAAAAGGAGCCCCAACTAAGTATTGAGTGCTGTACATGCTCATACTTTTTTTTTTGATACAGTTAAATTACGGTCATTTCTCAAAGTCATTATGA
The DNA here is from genome assembly GCF_018340385.1 of Cyprinus carpio. Taxonomy (NCBI): domain Eukaryota; kingdom Metazoa; phylum Chordata; class Actinopteri; order Cypriniformes; family Cyprinidae; genus Cyprinus; species Cyprinus carpio. The sequence continues at coordinate 7,363,643 of NC_056618.1, read as the reverse complement.
GATGTACCGCCAGAAAATCAACCTGTGTAAGCAAAAAAATAGTTCACAAATTAATAACACCCTGTATCTTCAGAACTTACTGTTGTTAAATGATCAGTTTACTGTCTCAGATTACTCTTTTTCTCAGTTCATAGAGGACAGTGGTAATGATAAATATTACCCAGCTAATCAAAAACTACGTTGTTTGATTATGCTTTTATTTATGTTATCTAGTAATGTTCAGCCCAATCCTGGTCCTGTTCTTGGTCTTCTTAATACTTTGCAATCCTTAGCCACTCCTTCAGATTTCAAAAGCAGACATGGCCTTGGTTTTATACATTTAAACGTTAGAAGCCTAGTCCCTAAAATGGATATGATTAGGATCTGGGTTAATACAACCAATGCTGATATCATTATTATCTCTGAAACCTGGCTTAAAAAATCTGTATCTGATTAACTTATTTCTATTGAAGGTTTTAAAGTTTATAGAACTGATCGGGTTGGCAAAGGAGGTGGGGCTGCCATATACAGTATGTGAAATCCAAGTTTATAAGCTCGGTAACCCTGTCACTAACTAAAGCTAAACAGTTTGAA
>NC_056618.1:7362827-7362960 GCF_018340385.1 Cyprinus carpio | reverse complement strand
GGTGGAATAATCTACAAAAAGAGCTAAAGTTAGAAACCCTTATGTCCATAAATGAATTTAAAACTACTGTCAAGAGTGTTTTGATTGAGACATGTTCTTGTTTTTCTTAAGAGTCTCATTGTGTTTTATATTT
>NC_056618.1:7359049-7362665 GCF_018340385.1 Cyprinus carpio | reverse complement strand
ATAACTTTTCATGTTCATACTGTTCAGTTGGCCAAGATTTGTAAAAATCCTTTCTTTGTATTGGTCTTAAGTAATATTCTAATTTTCTGAGTTACTGAATTTGGGATTTTCCTTAGCTGTCAGTTATAATCATCAAAATTAAAAGAAATAAACATTTGAAATATATCAGTCTGTGTGTAATGAATGAATATAATATACAAGTTTCAATTTTTGAATGTAATTAGTGAAATAAATCAACTTTTTGATGATATTCTAATTATATGACCAGCACCTGTATACACAATATTTTCAATATATTTTATTATCACCTTAATTTGTTTAATGAAAATCACAAGGCCCATGATTTTATTTATTTTTTATTTTTTATTTTTTTACTGTGTATCTGATCATCGTGTTTTGGGGACATTTTCATATACAGTATCCATCTTTGATTTCTGCAAAGAAACACAAATACAATCAAGAACCTGGTGAATAGGACAGAAAATTAATTGCAGATCAACCAAGGTTTCTAAATGTCTAGGTCTTCACATTTACAACAAAATGTATAAATGTTTCTATTCTATCGTTTTTTTTTTATTTTTAAGGGTTCAAAGCTTAACTCACGTTTTTTTTACGTCTTTGTCCCGTTGACTCAGCTCCACGTGCTACGCAGTCGTCGTCCCAGCCACACTAGAAAAGGTCTCCCACGTATCCAAAATATACCAAATAATAATTAGCTCCAACCAGCCTCACCACACTTTGCCTGTGGCACAATGGAACAAACACGTTATACCTGGTTTTGCAAGTGCATTACATTAGAAAAAATTGAAGGCTAAAAAAAGTATGCTAGGACATTGTATCTGCGTGTGCTTTTACTCCAGGAACAGGTGGCTAGCACAACAGATGCGATCAGTCAGTATTATCAGTCTGCAAATTATCAACCAGATTATGTGTAGGCTTCTGAAGTTTTGCTCACGACAATCCCTGCCCTGAGAAGCGGGTCTTATACAACTCAGTAAGAAACCAGCAACAGATACGTTGCGGTGCAGCATCGTCTACAAATCCAACACTGGTCTGCCTGGAACGTTGTAAAAGAAGAATCAATCGGATTTGAAACGACAAATTTGATTAGCGTCAAAACAGGAAAAAATGAAAGTGCTAAGCCAGAAAAAATAAATAAAACCTATTTATTTTCGTATTTCTGCCTTGCATTCAACATGAAATTTAGGAAGTGTAATTCTTGTGTGATTGGTATTATACGGTTTAGTTGCACACCCCAAAATGAAAAGTATTCAAAAAATTAACTCACGCCTCAACATATCCCTAAGGCCCTATATGAGCTTTCTTCTTTCAGAAACGAATCCAGTCAGAGTTATATTAAAAATGTTTCTTTTGGATCTTTCAAGCTGTTTAATTACACTCAGTGGGGTGTGCATGCAGTGCATCGCCAGATCCAAAAGAAGTGAAATAAAAAGCACTCCATCCATAAAAAAGTGCCTGATACAGCTCTGGGGGGTGAACAAAGGCCTTCCTGTAGTCGAATCGAATGGCTTTTTTTGTAAGAAAATATCCATGTTCAAGCAATGTGTAATAATCCACTTTTAATGTAAGCTTGCACCAACATTGTCACTGAAAAACACACGGGAAGCATCTCTGGAGTATGATGTATGGGGTCGGGCGCAGTATCATTCGGCTGGGTGAGTCTTGTGAAAACCAATGTTTGTTAACAGGAGCAATGGAAGTAAAGTTTCCTTCCTTTAGCAAGCACAGGAAAAAAAACCAGCCTCTTGGCTATTTATATCAAGTCCTATGACATTTTTCTTTTACAATCCTCGTTTGTACTTGCTAATTAGTGACCGTTGTTTGTTTTTATCTCCTCTGCTGTATTTCTCGTTCGTCATTCTGAGCGGCACATGCACAACGTGCCGTACCTCATACGTCATCCACCTGGAGCTTGCTTCCTTGTCAACAGTGAGCACAATTCTAGATTAAGTGATTATTACTTTAAATATGGGTATTTTGTAGTTACAACAATTGCCTCATGATTCACTACAGGAGGACTGAGCTGTGTGAGACGATTTTTTATGGATGGTGAATTGTCTATATTTCCTTCTTGTGTCTGTGCATTGCAACCCCACGAGTTTCGCTCTCACACTTGAAAGAGCAAAGACAATCTTGTGTAATTACTCCGACTGAATTTTTTCTCATGAAAGAAGAAGTTCATATACACCTGGATGCCTGAGGCTGAGTAATTTATGGCTAATTCATGTTGTTGGGTTCCTAACCCGTTAATCCATCAAAAAACGTCATAAACCTAATTCACATTACATGCAATGAAGGCAGACACTAGCCATTTAATTTATTTTTGTGGCCTATCACTTTCATTTTTTCTCTGTGTGTATGCTCTCTCAAATTGTTGTTTCGTGAATTCGCGCTTCCACAAATCTCAAAGTTCACTCAGAGCGCGGTTGTTTTTCGGGTTACTGTCTCCATTGTCCACTATTTCGAGATTGAAATTCTTCCTAGCAAATAAATTGTGTGGCAAAATAGAATTTTAATTTTTAATAAATGGCGGGTGATTGAGCTGGCAGATATCAGATTACTGCATCTTTTGATCTACTCCCCACTGAAGGTCATAATGATGATGGTTAGGCTCACAGGTCACCCACATCTGTTCACTGACCATCTGATCCCGCCACCAAACTTCCAACCACACACTAAACTGCAGCTTGCGGTCGGTAATGATCCTTACCCTTTTTCTTATTGGTTTTTATGCTATGCTGCATCCATTCTGTCTTCCTCTTGGATGTCGACTGCATTAACAATAATACACTGATATGTTAAAACAACAAAGCTTTATATATACAAACCTGATTCCAAAAAAGTTGGGACACTGTACAAACTGTGAGTAAAAAAGGAATGGAATAATTTACAAATCTCATAAACTTATATTTTATTCACAATAGAATATAGATAACATATCAAATGTTGAAAGTGAGACATTTTGAAAGGTCATGCTAAATATTAGCTCATTTTGGATTTCATGAGAGCTACACATTCCAAAAAAGTTGGGACAGTTAGCAATAAAAAAGTTAAATGTACATATAAGGAACAGCTGGAGGACCAATTTGCAACTTATTAGGTCAGTTGGCAACATGATTGGGTATAAAAAGAGCCTCTCAGAGTGGCAGTGTCTCTCAGAAGTCAAGATGGGCAGAGGATCACCAATTCCTCCAATGCTGCGGTGAAAAATAGTGGAGCAATATCAGAAAGGAGTTTCTCAGAGAAAAATTGCAAAGAGTTTGAAGTTATCATCTACAGTGCATAATATCATCCAAAGATTCAGAGAATCTGGAACAATCTCTGTGCGTAAGGGTCAAGGCCGGAAAACCATACTGGATGCCCGTGATCTTCGGGCCCTTATACGGCACTGCATCACATACAGGAATGCTACTGTAATGGAAATTACAACATGGGCTCAGGAATACTTCCAGAAAACATTGTTGGTGAACACAATCCACCGTGCCATTCGCCGTTGCTGGCTAAAAGTCTATAGGTCAAAAAAGAAGCCATCTCTAAACATGATCCAGAAGCGCAGGCGTTTTCTCTGGGTCAAGGCTCATTTAAAATGGACTGT
>NC_056618.1:7358920-7358992 GCF_018340385.1 Cyprinus carpio | reverse complement strand
CGACGAATAACAATTTGAAGTTCTTTTTGGAAAACTGGGACGCCATGTCATCCGGACTAAAGAGGACAAGGA
>NC_056618.1:7356578-7358352 GCF_018340385.1 Cyprinus carpio | reverse complement strand
TATTACGTATTGCTCTTAAATGAGACGCGTGTTTAGGACTTCATGTATAAGTAACATTATGGGAATTTCTTTTGTTATTTTGTTGCTTTGTTTGTACTCTCAAAATCATGTTCCAAAAGCATAATAAAGTGGTTTTATTTTTTGTGGTGAGGGTTGTCTAATGGTGGGATCATGTGATCAGCTAAATCTTATTTGTTTTACCTTAGTAACCCCTCATTATTGAGATTTTTTTTTTGCTGGCTATATAAATGAATCATGGTTAACTGAATAGCACATAAAATGCCTGTCAAAGGAAAACGCCACCCTTTTTCCATATTCCATATGTTCTTCCCTCAACTTAGATGAGTTGATACGTACCAATTTGATACGTACCAATCCATGTTTTCCCTATTTAAAGACGGTTACATGAGTAGTTATATGAGTAAGTATGGTGACACAAATCAGTGGTGTAATGTGATGAAGTAAAAATACTTCCTTACAGTACTTAAGTATTTTTTGGGAGTATCTGTACTTTACTTGAGTTTTTATATTTCAGCCAACTTTTACTTTTACTCCACTACATTTGCTAATTAATATGTATACTTTTACTCTGATACATTTCCATAAGAATATCTACTTACGTTACTACCAAACAGTCAGAACAACACAGGACTGTAGGGAAAGCAGGTTTTACAGGGATCAGTGGTTTGGCGTGGGTAATTTATATTAACTAAAAACACCTTGCTCATGTGCAAACGGTGAGTTCCACGCACAACCACAAGTCAGGCTGGTGTACGATATACAGCGTCGGCTCGCTATAATATGGGAGGTGGGAATTGTAATGATGTGCAATCTTATGTTCATCAAGTAGGCTGGCATCACCGAATCATTACACACAGAGTGCACGCGACACACTATTAGGTCTATTAAAACTCAAAATTCCAGGCATTCTTAGCAGGTAGATGGCAAAATGCTTTGTATGCTTTTTTATATTTATATAATTTAATGTAAGCCTTTAATCACACTTAGAGTACAGTTTATCACTGCAGATGCTTAGACGCATTTAATAATCTTTTTTTATACAAGTTCAGTAAAGCACAAGTGAGTGACATTTTAGGAAATAATATTGCTTGTTTTTTGCTCAGTTTTGCTAACGAAAATAGTTCAAAACAAAGATCAACAGCACTATTTTGCGCCTCTCTGAGCAATGGATTCGTGCTTACTGATTGAATCAATCCGCTTTTTAGAACAGATCTGACTGAATAAATGATTCAATGATTCACTCATTAACACAATCAAATGCTTTTAGTTTTCTGAATTAATCAGCCGCTTGAATGAACTTCAGTTTGAATCTCCAATGACTGACTCATTAATAATCACTTACTGTTACCTGCTCGCAGATGAATCAGTTGAATCTCAGTGACTCATTAACATTCACTTGCACCTGCTTGCATTTTTCATTTCACAATTTGACTGTTTTTTTTTTGTCATGTTTTAAATTATTTCAAATATCAGTATTCAAATATTGTTTAAATGCATCCATGCCCCCTATGAGATACATAAACTGTGTGGCTAAATGCTTCTTTTTTTAGATGCAGATTCCAGAAATGTTTTCTTATGTTGGAATGAAAGACACAAAGGGAAGTGCTTCTCATTCTTACCCAAAAAACAAAGATGGAAGAAATAGTTAAAACTTCTTTCAATCTTGCTACTCAAGCTGTGTATGAACATTTATATATATTTCTTTGCTTCTTTCCGTTTAGCATTTATTTGTATGAGTACTTTTACTTGCAAT
>NC_056618.1:7354851-7356534 GCF_018340385.1 Cyprinus carpio | reverse complement strand
GGGAGTATTGTAAGGGAAACAGGTCAATTAACATCAACTCTGCAATGGATATTAATATCCAAAGTGAAGTGTCATCATTAATTAGCACAGTAACAAGATCGGCAGCTTAAGATACATTAACTGTACAAACACAAGATACTTATCTTTTCAATATGAATAAGGCTTTATTAGATAAATCTATGACATATAAACTAATCTAACACATAAACACACGACTCACACACACTCACACAAGTTGCAGGAAGATAGAAAGTTATGAAATAATGAGTTTAAGAGAATGAAAATGTGAAATCCCAAGTTTACAGCAATATGTGAAATTGCATAGACATGAACAACCATCAGTCACTTGTTTTGTCTTAATCATCAGCAGGCAACCAGCATTAAAATTATATAAGATAGCTACACCAGTTTAGATCAGAGTCTGGAGGTACGTTACTTGTGTTGACTGTGTAAAGGGGGTTCCCTTTGTTGTAGTCATTGTAAAGGGGGTTTCCCGAGGTTGCTGATTGGCTGGAAGTTCAGTAGTCGTTGAAGTAACATCTTGGGAAGCCCGTAGTTGGGCGTCATCTGCAGACGCAGAGTTGTGGGCTGGTTGTAGTTTTAGGCAGACGCTGAAGATGCAGAGTTGTGGGCTGGCTGAAGAAAACTTAACTCAGAACACGAAACTCTCAACAGAAAAGAAAAGAAACTAAAGTAAAAGAACAGAAGTAAAGTTTGACGAGACTAGGTGGTGTTTCTTCTCATCGTGGCTAAGTAGCAGCAGGCGTGCAGGCCGAAGCACGCTGGAACGGCGCTCGAAGAACGCTAAAAGTGATGACTAGAAGCAGCAGCTAAGAGCTGGCATGACTAAAAGCAAAAGATAAAAATCTAAATTTGATTGTGTCCTGAGTATTTAAACTGGCCTTTCGGCCACACCTCAAATGTTGTCTTATCAATCACGTGGTCCAAATTTTCCTGCTCTTGCAGGGTATAATTTTGGACATGATCCCTATAACAAGAATATGATACATTTGACAAATAACTGTTGGTCAGAAACGTTTCAAGCAAGAAGATTCAAACACACACAATATGAATCCTTAAGCTATTCAATAGTTATTAAAAAGACATACACAATAAGTGATTAGAAACATGATAGTCAAATGTGTGGGTTACATATAAATGAATATGGAGTTAAGCAATGGAATTATATTCATTAATAAGTCTTTTTGAGTTCATTTTGGTGCATCTACATCTGTAAAAGACAGTTTCTGTGCCATTTCTTGACATAAGGACGTTCTGTGGAGACCAGAGGTTAAAAGGTCCACTTAAAGGAATTTCAGTCTGGTTCTTTTCTTCTAGGTGGGGGAAGTCAATCCAAAGATCTTGTGATCATGATTACTCTCATGGGTTTGCATGTGATGGTCACGCTGTGCATCTCTTTGACCATCAATCTGGATTACTTGCCCCAAATTTGACAATCTCTTTTCCGAATTGAAATCAATAATTGTTCTAATGGTGTTCTTTTTGTTCTTTTATGTTAATGTTGAAAGGTGTTTTAGTGGACTTGCTTCAGACTGTGGTCCTAGGAGTTGATTTACTACATCCTGTTTGTGAGCCTTTCTGTGGAATTCGTTTGTTCATGTTTCAACCATACTCCCAATCGAATCTTTAATTTGTCCGGGTCTGATATGCTACTATATATAT
>NC_056618.1:7353141-7354775 GCF_018340385.1 Cyprinus carpio | reverse complement strand
AATTTAACAAAATAAGAGAGATCATACTAAATGCATGTTATTTTTTATTTAGTACTGTCCTGATCATATATTGTACATAAAAGATGTTTACATTTAGTCCACAACACAAAAAAATTGCTGAAATTATTAAAATAACCCCATTCAAAAGTTTGGGAAACCTTGGTTCTTAATACTGTGTGTGGTTACCTGGATGATCCATGACTGTCTTTCTGTTTTGTGATGGTTGTGCATGAGTCCCTTGTTTGTTCTGAACAGTTAAACTGAGAACTGTTCTTCAGAAAAATCTTTAAGGTCCTGCAGATTCTTTAGTTTTCCAGCATCTTTGCATATTTGAACCCTTTCCAGCAGTGACTGTATGATTTTGAGATACATCTTTTCACACTGAGGACAATTGAGGCACTCAAACACAACTATTAAAAAAAGGTTCAAACATTCACTGATGCTCCAGAATAAGTATTTTTACACTGAGGACAATTGAGGCACTCAAACACAACTATTAAAAAAAGGTTCAAACATTCTTATTTTCTTGAAATATCTTTTTTTTTTTTTTTTTTTTTCCATTTAGTTCTGCCCTCTTCAGGGAAGCTTGGCAACAGAAGATACTTCTCTTGTGGCTGCTTCCTGAACACAAATTAAGTACAATTTACCTTGATCTTCAAATTCCAAAGTTTTCACCCCCCCAGCTCTTAATGGGATCTTGTTTCCCCTTCTGAGTATCTTCAGTGAACGTTTGAACCTTTTTTAATAGTTGTGTTTGAGTGCCTCAGTTGTCCCTATGGTGAAAAAGATGGACTGCAATCATACAGTCACCGCTGGAAAGGGTTCAAATATGCAAAGATGCTTGAAACTAAAGAATCTGGTAGACCTTAAAGATTTTTCTGAAAAACAGTTCTCAGTTTAACTGTTCAGAACAAACAAGGGACTCATGTACAACCATCACAAAACAGAAAGAGAGTCGTGGATCATCCAGGTAACAGCACACAGTATTAAGAACTAAGGGTTCCCAAAATTCTGAATGGGGTTATTTTAGTAATTTCAGCATTTTTTTTGTCTTGTGGACTATACAGTATGCAAACATCTTTTATGTAAAATATCTTACTCAGGACAGTACTAAATAAAAAAATACCATGCTTTAGGCTACGTCCACACGAAGCTGGAGCTTATCCCAATCCGATCCTTTTTTTTTCTCGTCTCAAGAAATATCCGCGTCCACGCGAAACCATAAAACGATGTAGTATACATGCCAGACCTGCATGTGGCGCTGTAATTCTGCCACAGAGATACACTAAAAATGGAGAAGAAGACATGGACTATGCGCATAAACCTTGCGCTTGGCACACAAACAAACATGGAACAATACATTTATTAATCTGTGTTAATGTTAGTTAATAAAAAGACAATCATTCAGTGTGTGTTCATGTTTTTGTTGCTGTTACATGACGTAGAGGTGTCTGACTAAGGGGGAGACGTGGGCTGATGACGTCATCGTTTCAGAAAATATACAGATTCGCTGTCCACACGAAAATGCAAAGACGGCGTTTTCAGATTTATCCACTCTGGGACCCGGTTTGAAAAAATAGCGGTTTCACCTTACGAAAACGCCGGATCCGTGTGGACAAAACGCCTATCCGATA
>NC_056618.1:7353018-7353088 GCF_018340385.1 Cyprinus carpio | reverse complement strand
AGCCTTAGTATGATCTCTCTTATTTTGTTAAAATTATTCACATTTTCACAGATTCTGCAAGGGGTTCGCA
>NC_056618.1:7350430-7352884 GCF_018340385.1 Cyprinus carpio | reverse complement strand
CTAAACGGTGACTTCAACTTCTACCATAGTAATTTTCTGGTAAGATATCTGTACTTTTACTTGAGTATGACTTTCAGGTACTTTATACACCACTTCAAATGAGGGTTTGTAAAGAGACATTATGGAGGATTCCGATATAAGCCAAGAAGAGACTGGTTTTCCTTTGCTTTAAACAAAATTTGGTTATCATGAGATTAGCATACTCTCACCAGAGCTTACGATACAACTACATCTACATCATCCACTGGAACAGTTAGTGGAAGCGAGAAATTACAGTTTATAAAGTTTCAATTATGGATATTTTTCTTAAACAAACACATTGATTCAGAAGGCCTTTATTAACTCCCAGAGCCTTTATGATGGATGGATGTACTTAATTTTGCTTAAAAATCTCGACCATCATTCACTGTAATTATAAAGCTTGGAAGAGCAAGGACTTTTGATTCAGAAGGCCTTTATTAACTCCCAGGACAAGAAATCATGGGCTAATTTTCATTTTTGGGTGAACTATCCCTTTAATGATTTTATATTTTAATGTTAAAAGCAGAGATCAGCTTAACAAATAATCATTACTATCACCAATATTGTACCTGAGAGAATATGACAGAGTTGACTGATGTCCAGATGTGTGGTCTGGTTTCTGATGGGATTGTTGATCACACAGCTGTAGCTGTTTTTATCCTGATATTCCACCTCCAGAGGTAGAGAGAGACTAATGCTGAGATCAGACACACTGATGCTGGACAATAAACTGTTTCCTTTGTACCAGGAGAGAGTCACATGACCCACATTCACCACATTCACCACTGAACACACCAATGAACAATATGATGATGATGATGAAAGATTTTGTGAAGTATCTCTGGTAATTTTTGGTGTGGGCAGACGAGCTGGAAAACATGATAATAAACTAGAAATATGGGTAAATCTAGTCAACAATCTTCTTTTCAATGTAGTGTGACAGTCAGTGAGTGTTTCCATCATCTCAAACTATAAAATGATCAAACATTTCAATATGTAAGTAGTTAAAGAAATGTTAAATGTTCAAGTTATGCTCAGTTTAGCATTTAAGCATCATTTACTGCATAATGATTACCAGAAGAAAAAAAAATCTATTTGCAAAAATGTGACACTTACAGTGGAAATAAATGAATTTATTTTGTATCAACATTATTCTGTTGATTGAGCTTAACTTATAGTTAACCTGATATATTGCGTTTATAAAACAAGAACAAATAAGCTTTTTACCCACCATAGACAGAAACACTGAATGATTTTGTTGTCCGTTTCACTCCACTAATCTTTACTTCATAGAGTCCAGCGTGTTGAGTTGTGATGTTTGTGATGATCAGAGATCCAGTCTGTCTGTCCAGCTTCAGTCTGTCTCTGAATCTCTCTAATCAGGGAAGATTGGTTCTGTCTCTTGATTTGAGCGAATAGAGACTCTTTTCTATTTCCAATCTCCACAGTATGTTCATCTTCATGTATTGCAACAGTGTTAAGAGTGACAGAATCTCCCTCCATCACTGACACTGAATCACCAAACACATCTGATGAACAAACAGGAACAAATGAAGACTTTTGTTGGTTTACAGAACCAGAAATCAGTTCTAGCTTTGTATCTAATTGTGAACTGACACCTCAATCTGTATAGATTATGTACCATTTGGACCAATCAGGGTCAGGGTATATTCTGGCAAACCGTTAACCAATCACGTTTCACAATCAGCAAAGCAAACTGTGGTACACGCCACTACCAACACGCGATGGGTAACTCGCAAAGCACATTAATCCTTGCTGTTTTCCCATCACGATACCATAGACAGTACGAGGTTGAGAAGTAGAAGGCGGGGCAACAGTTAAAACATTTCAAAGTAAAAGTTCATGCAAACAGATATTAATAGACAAGTTTAACAAATATTTATGGTTATAGCAAAATCCAGTGTTAAAGTAGAGAGTACAAACAATTATATTTGGAACATTACAATATTGTATCCACATGCGGTCACTTCAGCGTATTCATTCCCGGCTAAAGAACACACTTTTTTAGGATCACATGCATAGTTATGCACAATAAAGAGTACAATATATACAACAAAACACAATATAAGAAAAATAGAGATATAGTTTAAATGTCCTTTGAAATAACATTGAGCTCTTGTATTGGTATGCTGGTAATTTTAAGTAGATCATTAATTATTAAATACATTTACATTTAATCATTTGCTTAGAAGCTTTTATGCAAGCTTGACTTACAAATGATGACAATAGAAGCAATCAAAACCAACAAAATACTTAATAAAATTCAAATGCTATGATAAACTCAGTTAGCCTAACACAGTACACGTATAGGATTTTCATTTTATTTTTGTTTTTTGTTTTTCTATATAAATATACACATACAGTACAGGTCAAAAGTTTGGAAACATTACTATTTTTAATGTTTTTGAAAGA
>NC_056618.1:7350037-7350107 GCF_018340385.1 Cyprinus carpio | reverse complement strand
CAAAAACAAAAAAAGCTATGTTTTTAAAATATTAATATTTTGTAATAACAATATACACTACTGGTCAGTA
>NC_056618.1:7344697-7349636 GCF_018340385.1 Cyprinus carpio | reverse complement strand
CACTCTAAATTCACTTTGAAATTTGAAAAAGACAAATGTACCCTTGTACTATACAGTCCATCATAATCATATCTCCCTCTAGATATAACCACTTGAGAAATGACTCTTAGAAAAAAGGGGTTCATTGGGGGTTCTATATATATAGAACCATGGGGTTCTTTAACAACTCAAAAGAACCTTTTACATGCTAAAAAAGGTTCTACTCTAATGACAAAGAAAGAACCCTTTTTAGCTGGTTCTTTAGGCTATTATTCATTCATACATTATTCTGCAACATTTTGTAGTTGTAATTAAATTATTGTTTATTAAACTGTTGTAGTAACTTAATATCACATTTGCAATCATGCTGATTTTGTTTTGGGAGAAAAACTTGAAATGTGCACTCTTCGTGTGATATTGATTAACTACACCATAAAAATGATATAAATATATACATTTCTAACCCCATATCTTGAATTTTTGTGATCATTCACATGCATTCATAAATGCATTTGAATACACACTGAATAATGCAGTGAAAGAACGCACTCAAAATGCACACGCGCGCACTAGTATGACTTCATCATGTAACTTTACATTAGCCTAGATGGCGTGCACTCTGTAGCAAGATTTGTTTCTCTTTTGTTTTGCAATATTATTTGATAATGTTAAAGCACACATCGTTAAAAAAAAAAAACGATAGAATCGCAGAGACGTTTATGAACGATATCAGCACACAGACCCTATACTGACCCGAATATTGCCTTAAATCGTCATCATCATCATCATTATTATCATCATAACAGAAATTACTCAGTACAAAACAGAAAACATAATGTGGCTCTAAAGGGGGCCATCTAAGCCATTTATTAGCTGAATAGGCTTTCCGTTCTTGTCTTAGCCTTGCTGCTTTGCTGCTCTTTCATTTTCATTCTTTTCTTTGGGGTCATTTTATGTGAAATTATTGTACTCCGCAACTGCGCGAACAATTTTGCATTATGGATTTACAATTTTTATCTGTTGAACAGCAAACATAAACGAAAATAGCGAGTAATAATAAACTCATTATTTTCATTAATTTTTACAAAGTAAACAATTTGTTTGCATTTGCGCGCGAGCATATTCACGCAACGCTGTCTGTCGCCAGTCTGGTGCAGTGCCGCGTTTTTTAATTCCAACTTGATTCGAGAAGAGACTGATCCCCGTCTGCTGATTTAAATTGATGGTCTGGACGAGAAATATTGTTGTGGTAAAGTCAGAGAAATACATCGATTTTTATGTAATTTACTTGTTATAAGCTTTAAACCCATTAGTAATGAAGTTGTCGAAATGTTTTCTACAGCAGTTTACACTAAAACGAAGAAAGAGCCTGAACCGCTGACGGTGTCTACAGTTACTTGCCCATCCGGTAGGTTTTGTTGTGCTTGTTTGCAAACTATTTGCATTACATTGTTTTCCTGATCCCTGAGCTTAATTTTTAACTGCAGATAGTGCTCTAAGCTAGTTTTAGGACCTTTTGCCCTAATGGTCATGAAGGGGGAACAGCCCTACAGAGCAAGAACAGAGCGCGTGCGTTCAGCTTGAGAGGCAGGGACTAGACCCTTTTTAGGTGGGCTTCAATCCCCATATTTTTCGTCTCAGGCCCCCTAAAACTTTAATCAGCTATCTGAACGATCAGGCCAGTGCTGTTTCTTCAGTAAAGTTTATCATTCTCTCTTGTTTACTGATCGTCCCCCCTAAAGGTGAAATCCTAGAACCGCCCCTGCAGCTAGTGGTTAAATGTGCTCGCACTTTTGCTCAGAATGCTTTTATGATGCTAGATAATTGTAAACAGCCCAATGTGAACACTCTTGTGATTCACTTCAACCTTTTCAAACTTTATGAATGATTATTTTATGTTCAAGTCAAGTGGTGTCTAAGCAACTGGAAGCAGGCCAGGGTACGGCTGTTTCTAAAGCTGTTTCTTAAAGGGATGATGGATTCACTTTAAAATGAAAATTCTGTCATCCTTTACTCTCACCCTCAAAGTTGTTTCAAACCTGTGTGAATTTTCTTTCTTTTGCTGAACACAAGGGAAGATATTTTGAAGAATGTCAGTAACCAAACAGTTAACTGGAACCATTGACTTCCATAGTAGGAAAAAAAAAAATACTATGGAAGTCAATGGTTCCAGTTGTATGTTTGGTTACTGACATTCTTCAAAATATCTTCCCTAGTAAATGATGACAGAATTTACATTTTAAAGTGAACTATCCCTTTAACTACAATTAATCAGCCTTGATAACAAGTATATTAAATTGACACTGTACCTTTACTTGGAATGCACTTGCTTGTAGACTGTACAATTAGGGTTTATTCACATGTTCTTATCCCCCTTCATCCATTAATTCCCTAAATCACTTTTCCTCTTTAGGGTTGTGGGGAGGCTGGAGCCTTTTTCCCTCAGCAACATTTTTAAATGGCCTGTTCAAATACAAATTTGTTTAATGCTTTTTGTAGAAGTTTTTTTTTTGAGTATTCACATGCGCATCATGATTGTTCATTTTAAAGTTTTAGGTGATTTTATATGAAAAATCAATCAATTATTTAGAAATTCCACTAATATTTACATTAATATTTACAGAATACAACTTTACTTTTTTTCATGGTAGACTAAGAGATTAATAAAGTAGTGACATGTACATGATGTGAAATTAATAGTAACTTTCTAAAATTGCTTGGTTATTGACCAGTAATGCTAGGAGAGGCCTAAATGGTGAGAGATAGATATATATACCACCTTACTAAGATTTTTGCATCACTGACAATAAAATGTCTCTGTTGTAAGCCACTTGAACTCACTTTCAGATATTCTGAGGAAAAGTTCATCTTATGTTTATAAATTGAGTTGATGTTTATTTTTGTAGTTGTAGTTGACAAACCAGTTAGAGTGCGAGAGAGAGTTCAAACTTATCTGCGCTATTGCCTATTTGGAATTTTATGTTCGCGGCAACCGCCACGCGGATGGGGTTTTTCATGATTTTCCTGCGGAGCTCCCCTTTCTGCGAAGTTTGAGTTTGTATCCGCAATCTTGTATCACGATGCTACAGTAAAACTTTGTCATTCCTCTGAACGTAAGCTTTAATCGGGGATGTATATGTATATGCATTTGATATTTGTATTACATTTCATTGTGGGAAACAAAAGCGATAAATCATAACCAGGCGAGGCGTTTATGGCAATACAAAATCCCCCACTAGCTAATCGGTTAGAAGCTAGCTTATTTTGAACAGCTAAGCTCAATATAATTATTGTCCACATATTAATTGAAAGATTTGTGTTGCCGTTATGTTTGTTATTCTCGATGAATGATGGCATTGTTTTATGCACGTCTTCTTTGCTCATTAACATTAAACCGAAGCACCGGCGGTGGTTATAGTTCACATTGCTGCTCATGACCATGCGCTGCAACCAAGGTAGAACTAACGTGCTGCAAAACTTCGGTTTGATACGGTAATTAACTAGATAGATATAGCTTCGAGCATGCGACCGTGTGTTTTAGCCCTGAAGCTCAACAGCATTAACGTATACGGTTGCGAAGTATGTCACTGTGTTCATTTTCTCCTCTTATTTTTGTGCTAGGTTTTCTATGAAGTGTCGCTTCTGCAGCTTTGCCAGCGCCAGTCAAGAGCATCTGCTTAGGCACCATCGGCTCAGGCACAGAAGAGGAGCTTACTGGCCGTGTGTTTACAGTGACTGTGTATGTACTTTTAAAACACCTGGTGCCTTAAAGTCACATTTGACCAGATCACATTGTAGGACAGCCAAAATACAAGATAAATTCACCTTTTTTTGTGATCTATGTGAATTCCGGGAAATCTGCACGCAGCAGTCTTTCTTCACACACCTTGGACACCATTTAAAAAAACATGAGACTGTGTGTTGCCCCTTCTTGAGATGTAGTTTTAAAACAAACAATCTAAAGACTTTTAGTTCACACAAAAGTAGGAAACACAAGCATGGTGATATCAGAACCTGTTTAAGAGCAGACTTAGAAAATTAACCTGTGTCCATTGAGACAGATTCCTCTGACCAACCATTAGGTATCTGTAGTGAGGAAGATACACTTCCAAGTAGTTCTGGAAATTCAGATGTCCAAGAAAAGGAGGAGTATGTAGATGCTGAGACTCTTGAACACAGGGCTGCTGGATTTTTTCTATGTATGCAAACTGAATTACATGTTAGTAGACACGCTGTACAGAAAATAGTTGAGGTGTTTAATGACATTTTTCTTCTTTCAGAATCCCACTCTCAACGAGGTATCAAAGCAGTGCTTGCAGAACACGGCATTGAATTAGATGATAGTGTTCTCCATAAGATTAATGATGCTGTCTTGGAAACAAATCCATTAATTGTAAGCACTCAAGGAAAGGGTGCATTGGCCACTGATCACAGGAGAAATCTTTTTTTTAAAGAAAAGTTCCCTGTAATTCAGCCTACTGAGTACTTCCCCCTTTATGGATTTTTACAGCCTGTTAGACACAAAAAATTGGATAAGCAGGGCCGCGGCGTTAACTGCAAGTCAGTCGCGTGTTAAATTCATTCGCGAAACTACCGCCAGGTGGCGCAAAGGGACGGATTGCGAACTGAATGTAATTGTAAAATGAGATAAAAGGAGGAAGTAAAACAACAATAACATTATGATACAACATTGTAACATATTTAAAAAATATCTTTAAATGTACAGTGAGTTAATTTCAAAATGTAGGATAGTCTTAGGCTACAGTCTACTCATCAAAAATTAAAAGATGTTATTTTACAAAGGGTTTATATTGATGCTATTGTTATTAAACAGTCATTAAATATAAGACATATATATAGGCTACGGATAAAAAGCTAAATGTTTTCATTTCGGTTAATTCTTGGTTTAAAAAAATCCTTCAGGTTCCATTTGCAGATCGAAATGAGAACGGTCCAGCAT
>NC_056618.1:7344439-7344510 GCF_018340385.1 Cyprinus carpio | reverse complement strand
CTAATTATGATTTTTTTTTTTTTCGTTGATACTGAAACATGCGTGAACTACAAAGCCTATTTTACCTAATG
>NC_056618.1:7343985-7344130 GCF_018340385.1 Cyprinus carpio | reverse complement strand
TAATGCAACTTATAAATTACTTATATTTTTTTTTTCTCTCACAAACTTAATTTATTTTTTAGCCTGTTTAAAATAAATAAATAAAACATGCAGCAAACGAAAATAGGCGATTAATCGGTTAAAATTTGTTACTGTGGGTTAACAG
>NC_056618.1:7342783-7343014 GCF_018340385.1 Cyprinus carpio | reverse complement strand
ATTGTGAATTTCATCTTGCAGCCGACAAGAAATCATTTGTTTATTAATATATAATTAAAATGTCTCCTTTTTTACAATTATTAGGCTACTTCTGCCTGTGCTTTGTGGCAAAAGAAAAAATCGAATTATATTGTTAGTCTAAATGAACTTGTTAGCAATATAATTAGAACTATTTAACATGCACTGTGACATTTTACCCTTTTTAAATTATAAACTCCTTGAGATTTTAAA
>NC_056618.1:7342553-7342630 GCF_018340385.1 Cyprinus carpio | reverse complement strand
GCTTGAATTTTTTGCTGATAATGAATTAACTTAAAATTGTGGTGTCTCACATACATGAGAAATATATCTACAGAAAG
>NC_056618.1:7342079-7342187 GCF_018340385.1 Cyprinus carpio | reverse complement strand
CTGCATAAATTCTTCTTTCAGAACGGTCTGTAATGGAGAGATGCTTTTAACACTGTTTTTTCCTCTGAAACACAAAAACGAAAATTGAAATAAAATTGATATTTTATG
>NC_056618.1:7340026-7340295 GCF_018340385.1 Cyprinus carpio | reverse complement strand
TCAATTAAAACCTGACAACATATTATCAATTCATAGAAATAATTTAAGCAATTAAAAACCTTTTTTTTTAAACTTGTACTCATAGAAATAATTTAAGCAGAAATAATCTCAAGGAGTTTATAAGTTAAAAAGGGTAAAATGTCACAGTGCATATTAAATTGTTCTAATTATATTGTTAACAAGTTCATTTAGACTAACAATATAATCGATTTTTTTTTTAAATGAACAATTCCTGTATAAAATGGGACATCAACCTTTATATCAAACAA
>NC_056618.1:7339658-7339782 GCF_018340385.1 Cyprinus carpio | reverse complement strand
GGACTGTCCCCCACGTTAGATTTTTCTAGTTACTAGCCGTTCATTTGTCGTTATTCAACTTATCGCAGGTTTATATTAAATTTACATCTATAATCCATAATGAACCATAATATATTCTGCGCTC
>NC_056618.1:7339055-7339214 GCF_018340385.1 Cyprinus carpio | reverse complement strand
AATCGCGCCGAGCAAATCTTGCACGCAGACAAATTTACACACCTGCATTTAAATGCGGCTGCAGTTTTTTTTTTTTACTTAAATTATATGAAAGCTAGTAAAGAAGGCTCCCTTTAAAATCACTGAAGTTGTCAATTAATGAAGCTCTTATTTACATTG
>NC_056618.1:7311829-7338832 GCF_018340385.1 Cyprinus carpio | reverse complement strand
CGTGTAGATTAGAGAAAATATAAGCACAGGCTCAGGCACAGGCTTGACATTTATCCTGCTTGAATTCGTTCTAAGAAATGTACATAACTTCAAAAGTACCAAACTTTCATCTGTGAATATTAAATATATTAACTACAGTGTTTTTCTTTCATTTTCCCTGACTGCAGCCGTCAAATGTAACACATCAGCGAGGCAAAGCTGACGTCTATTTGCGAAAATGTGCTTTGATGCGCTTGTTTGAAAACTTGTGATTAAAGCGCCACTCAGCGGTCAAAAGCTGCAAATGCACTTTGCAGACGCCGCGGCGGCGGTACGAGCGGCGGTAGAAGTAACGTTTTGGATGGCCACCTACTGTACATATAAAATAACCCATAAACAAACATTTGTTTATGTTTCAATCATCCAGGTTCTTGGAACTTTGTTGAGACAGCCAGATTTTGTGGAGAAGTTGGTGTTTAGTCAGGGGGACAACCCAGGTCAATTTTGCTCTTTTCGAGACGGACGGTACTACAAAGACAATGGTCTTCTGGGTGTGCAAGATGCAAGTATCTCTATAGGACTTTACATAGATGACCTGGAACTATGTAATCCTTTGGGGTCCTCAAAAAAAATCCATAAAATTACTGCTGTCTATTGGATTTTGTTGAATTTACCAAGCAAGTTTCGCTCTACTCTCCCCCTAATTCAACTGGCTTGTCTTGGAAAAACTGTCGATGTCAGACAATTTGGGTATGATGCCTTTCTTTATCCTTTGATTAAGGATCTTGGATTTCTTGAAAAGACAGGAGTGTATATCGAGGCTCTAGATATGTTTGTAAAGGGAACAGTGTTCTGTGTCTGTGCTGATAACCTTGGTGCACATAGCTTAGCAGGTTTTCAGGAAGCTTTCAATGTCGAAAAATTCTGCAAATTTTGTTGCATCAGTCGAGACCAAATTGGAAATTGTGAGCCAAGGAACTTTCCACTGAGAACTGTGACGCAACACGATTCTTTTGTGGAACAAGTTGACTGATAAGCCTAAGCCATGTGTGAATGGGGTTAAATCATCCTGTGCTTTAAGTAAGTTGTCTTTCTTCCACCCAGTTACTGGATTTCCCCCTGATCTTTTGCATGATCTATTTGAAGGTGTTGTCGCAGTGGAGTTAAGTTTGTGTTTGAAAGAATTGATTAGAAAAGGTTTCATTACATTCGATGGACTGAATAACCGCATAAAACAGTTTTCATACAAATTATCTGATTTGGTCAACAAGCCACAGGCAATTACAAAGACAAGCCTTGCATCTGGAAAGGTAAACGGTAACGGCCATGAAAACTGGGCACTTTTACGTTTGCTACCTCTCTTGATCGGGAGCTATATACCTGAACAAGAGCAGTCATGGGAAATTTTAATGGACCTTACAGAGATTGTGGAGATTACGGTGTCTACTACATCAGAGGGAACTATGTTACTTAGGGAATAACAGTTACTCATTGACACCTTTCCTGAATTTAAGTTGAAACCAAAGCATCACTTCATTGATCACTATGTGGATCTCACATGGTGCTTTGGGCCATTAGTGGATCTGTGGACGTTTAGATTTGAGTCTAAGCATAGTTTTTTCAAACAGGCAATTAATGATGCTCACTGTTTTAAGAATGTACTACTCACCCTTTCCACTAAGCATCAACAGTTCATGGCATATCTTCTTGACACACAGCAATTGTTCAAGCCAAAATTGCATGTTGGTAGTGTAGATAGAGTGAAAATATCATCTTTAGATGAAAAGCTCAGGATATTACTAGAAAAGAAGTACCCAAATGAAGATGATGTGTCTCTTGCCAAAGAAGTACATTTGTATGGGACCCAGTATGTGAGGGACATGATAGTGTCTGCGGGTGAATGCAGTGGACTGCCAGAGTTCTTTAGAATACTACACATATTGGTGGACAAGTGGTGGAAAGTGTATTTTGTCACCACAAGGTTATCATCTTGGTACATGGAACATTATCGGTCTTACCAACTCATTTCAAAGTTGAGGTAGACCCTTGTGTTTTTTGTGAGATGGCTGATGAGACTCTGGAACACATGTTCTTCTTTTGCCCCGTGGCCAATAGTTTTTTTTGGTCTGAGTTACATAATTGGCTGTCACTTAAGATTGATAATATCCTACTCTCACCTTGCCACACATCCTCTTTTATATGGATAATGTAGATTCATCGGTATCAGATTTAGTCAATATGATTATTCTTATGGGTAAATATCATATTCATTGCAGTAAGTAGAGACGTTCTAAGCCTTCCTTTGTTGGGTTTATAAATGATTTTAAATTGTTTTTTACCTCACTGAAAAAGATCAAATCTACTAAAATCGCAAGGAAAATGTGTAGTGACATAACTATTGTTTTGATCAATCTCCCCTTGTATGTGTGTGTGTGCAGATCCAAATGGTAATTTTCTTTCTTCAGCCTTTTTGCCTTTGACTTATGTATTTCGAAGTAGCTCCCCCCTCTTTGTTTTTTTTTGTTTTTTTTTTCTGTTTGGTTAGTACATTGTGTATATTGACAACATTTTGTATATACGCATGTGTATTCTCTTTCCCCTACAAGAGTTTTTGTATGTTGTTGTTGGTTTATTTTACTTTTTGCAAATAAAAAAAAAAAAAAAAAAAAAAAAAAAAAAAAAAAAACATGCACTGTCAGCCGCACGCATGCGCTTTGAGGACATGCACGCTCAGGCTCACGCATGCGCTCTTTGCAGTGGGTCGAAGGCGGAAATACATCAAAATGCAAACTAAAGGCAAGGCATAAAATTAATTCTGTTAACGCTACCTGAAAATATATATGAAAATGAAAAAGTATTTCATGAGGTGAAATCCTATTTTCAAAGGGTGGAGGTTACTGCTTTTTAAGAGTACCGTAAAGACTGGTGGCTCAGGTCACAGCTCGGATTTATATAAAATTAAGACATTGTTGAATATCTACACTAATAATGTCTGATTGCTTTGCATATGTACCTGTGTAGATGGTCTGCATATTGGCAACATATGTTACTAATTAATGGTAATACATTATTAAAAACTTTCTTTCGACCATAAAATAATTAGGACAATTATATAGTAATTAAATTGAAATCGAAAAAAAAAATTGAAATGAAATTTCTTCATTGTAAGAATGAAAGTGAAAGTGAAAAAGTGAAAAGTGAAAGTGACATGACATACAGCCAAGTATGGTGACCCATACTCAGAATTAGTTCTCTGCATTTAGCCCATCCATAGTGAACACACACACACACTGTGAACACACACACAGTGAACACACACCCGGAGCAGTGGGCAGCCATTTATGCTGTGGCGCCCGGGGAGCAGTTGGGGGTTCAGAGGTATTCATTCGTGGTATTGCCGGCCCGAGACTCGAACCCACAACCTTAGGGTTAGGAGTTAAACTCTCTAACCATTAGGCCACGATTTCCCCAAATTATATATATGACAAATTATATATAATTTGTCAATATAAAACTTTATAATCAATTATTAAACCATTGATTAACAAGCACCTGTTTATATTCCTTCTTTGTAAAATGAAAGATTTATGTATATAACATTTAATAATGAATTATTTAATAATCAATTAACAAGTCAGTCTGCTAGTCACATTCAATGTTAATATGTTTTCCAAAACTGACACACCATAAAATAATTCAACACACAGCAGTTGGTGATTGTTGACTTTAGTAAATAATAAAACATAAAAACATGGCGTTGTGTGTGGGTTCGTCACAGTTGCTGTTGTTGAATAATTTTAATACATACATAAAATAAATGAAATGTTACTGACTATACTATTAAAATATAAAATCATTAAATAAAACAAAATATAGACAACTGTTTTTCAATTTTGTGTTCGACAAAAAATTTGCAGATGCATGTTGTCCACCACATTCTCTTAAAATGTATGCATGTCCTGCATACAGTAGGTGGCCATCCAAAACGTTGGTTCTACCGCCGCTCGTACCGCAGACGGTGGTGTCTGCAAAGTGCATTTGCAGCTTTTGACCGCTGAGTGGCGCTTTAATCACACGTTTTCAAACAAGCGCATCAAAGCACATTTTCGCAAATAGACGTCAGCTTTGCCTCACCGATGTGTTTATATTTTTGACTGCAGTCGGGGAAAATGAAAAGAAAAAATATTTAAATTTTTCACAGATGAAAGTTCAGTACTTATGAAGATATGTGCGTTTTTTTTAGAACGAATTCAAGCAGGATAAATGTCAAGCCTATGAGCCTGTGCTTATATTTTTCTCTACACCATATTTTAGATTTGACACATTTAAATAGTGTGCAGTATTTATTTATATATATCGATGAATTATGTGTTATATTATACAAAAGAAATTGTGGTTTACGTTTTGCATTGGAGCATTAAAAGTGGTAGCCTATTGTGAGCCTAGGCTTGCGTGTTTTATCAATTATTTCTTCTTTAATTTTAGCAAAACGTGAGGCCACTGAATAATTTCACTCCCCATTATTTAGGCCTAATTAAAACAAGAAACGATAAATTAAAACCTGCACAATTTAACCTAAATCATTGAAACTCTAAAGAATGGACTGATTAATAAAACGTCCTCATGATTAAACTCAAGTTCTTGAAATACACACGATGTAAAAAAGAGCTTCATTAATTGACAACTTCAGTCTTCTTTACTTGCTTTCATGTAATTTAAGTAAAAAAAAAAATAAATAATAAAATAAATAAATAAATACATTGTAGCCGCATTTAAATGCAGGTTTGTATAATATTCCGTAAAATATCAGTGCAAGATTTGCTCGGTGCACATGCTGCTGAGTGCACATGCAGCATTTATTCTTATTTGTCTACATATTTTATCTTCATTACAAATCTTGTTTGGTTTTATTTTGGATAATTGCATGTAAAATAAATATATATATATATTTGCTTTGTAATGCATATGCAAAATGTGAATTATTATTCATATTCAAGTGTTTGTGCGAAAATTATTATGCGTGCATGACAGGGAGGCGCCCTCTAGGTCACGTGATTTTTTTCCTGATAATGAAATAACTGAAAATTGTGGTGTCTCACATACATGAGAAATATATCTACAGAAAGCTTGAAATGTCTTTTAAACGAATCAATTCAGAAGAAAGCATTATGTAATCTGTGAAGGTGCATTTCTCTCTAAAGGCGCGTCCATGTGGAGAGAGCCAGCACTGTGAATTTCATCTAGCAGCCGACAAGAAATCATTTGTTTATTAATAAATAATTAAAAATGTCTCCTTTTTTTTCACAATTATTGGGGCTACTTCTGCCTGTGCTTTGTGGCAAACTTAATGCATGTGCTTGAGCGTTGGAATATATTAAGGCTTATTATGGATTATAGATGTAAATTTAATATAAACCTGCGATTAGTTGAATAATGTTACGAATAATGACAAATGAACGACTAGTAAATAGAAAAATCTTACGTGGGAGGCAGACCTATTAAATACCCTCTAGACATCTCTGTTAAAGTTTTTAAAGCATTTTATATGCGTTTGCATAAATTCTGCTTTCAGAACGGTCTGTAATGAAGAGATGCCTTAACACTGATTTTTCCTCTGAAACACAAAAATGAAAATTGAAATAAAATTCATATTTTATGTTTTGAGAATGGCTAGCCCTTCTCTGCAGATATTGTGCTTCTGGTTTGTGCATTTTAAATCACATAAAATCTACAAAAATATATAAACAACTCGTGTGTTGTTTTTGTCACGTCTGTAAAAAAGCCTATAAAACATGTTCATTTAAACGGATACTTTACTGATGTCTGGATAACGTTACTGCTTTTTATTAATCATCTTGTCTCAGTTATAAATTTGACTGGTAAATGATAAAGAATTATATTAAAACTTGTTTTGAACAATTTCTTTGTCATTTGAATATTGATTTTAAGTAGGGAGGCAAAAAATCTATTTAATCGTAAATCGGATTTTTTGTGAAAGTTTTTGTGAAAAATCGGGGATTTTTTTTTAGGCCATAGGCCTATCGCCCAGCCCTAATGCAACCGTTTGCATCTTTTTTTTTATTTATTTATTTATTTTTTTTGAGTTAAGGCAACTTCCTCTGAAATTAAGTTATAACTAATATAGAGCTTTATTACTTTATACATTAGTCAACATTTGAAATTGGATCAAACCTTTCTTTAAAGGATTGTCCTAAAACCTGTTCTGCAAGTTTGAAACCCTCATAAGACACTGTCCATATGAAAGAGCAAGAGATTCTGCCTTTATCTGCGACCCCTAGGATATACAGAGACACCCCAGCCTTCCCTCCAGCTGAACTGAACTTCAGGTCTGTTTTTTGTCTGTGAGCGGTGTGTTCTCATGTTACTGGGTTGAAACATGCCTGCCTCACGCTTGTGCCACTCTTTTTATTCATTGTTTCTAAGCAGCCCCATATTATTATTTTTCACTAGACCCAAAATAATAACAAATTATCAGTGATAATTAATCATTATTTTTTCACGAAAATCGTGATGGCATTTATGTGGGGAGCGTAGACGCGTTTGGAGGAAGGCTTTAAGACCAAGCGAATCCTCTGCCAGCTGCTCCCAGCCAGCGAAGGAAGCAGCTCTTGGACTGACTCCAGCTTCACCGTCAGCCCGGTTTGATTTTATAAAATCAGTTTGAGGCAGATAGAACTCATTGATCATGGGCAACATTTTACAGCAAAGTGGGAAAACATTCAGAAGTCTACCTGAAAGGAGAAGACGTATTTCATTGAGCTAATGCTGTTAAATAGAGATTAAAAAAATAAAATAAAAAAATAAATAAAAATAAAAGCCTAGTGTAGGCTATTCTTAAACTTGGATCTCATTATATTGATACAAATCCAAACACCAGAAGCAACCCACTCTCAGTGTTCTTTCATTGAAAAGTATGCATTTTATTTATTCAAAACAAAATATAACTTTTTAACTGCAGCCAGATATAGGCGTATATTATTGTACATTACAAATATTTGGATCGTCCCTTATTCTGTCCCTTATTTTATTAAAGAATAAATACTTATTTTCTTCCAGAATAAACTTTATCAAATTATAAAAGAAAGAACCTCCTATTGCCGTTATTTTCCATTTCTGAAGTTAATTGGCAACTCTAATGATGATGTTATATCTTTTGACTCCCTGATAGTGGCACCTTCCTTAAAAAAAAAAAAAAAGTGGGTGCTTGGTTTCGGAAAAAAATGCTATGATGAAAAATTCATGCTAACTTATTAATTCATAGAAATAATTTAAGCAATTAAAACCTTTTTTATAGGCTACTAGATTCAACTTGAACTTCAATACTATTAAACTGACTTTAAAATCTTAAGGAGTTTATAAGTTGAAACGGTAAAATGTCACAGTACATGTTAAATAGCCTAAATTAACTTGTGTCTTATATTGTATCTGAAGACCTTGATTGCATGTTAGCATAAAACTAACAATAGCCTATATTTTTATATTTTTTCCTTTTTTTTAAATGAACAATTCCTGTATAAAATGTGACAGCAACCTTTATATCAAACATATTAAAATCGTCCACAGCTGAGCAACGCGAGAGGTGAATGTGATGCATTTTCAGATGCAATGGAAAAATAAAGCTGGATAAAAACATACACAAAACTTGTAAATAGTTAACAACATAGCCTAGATTAGGCCCATACTCTGTTCCTAAGTATATAATGTAAATTGTTAACCCACAATAACACATTTTAACCAATTAATTGCCTACTTTCGTTTGCTGCATTTTTTTTTTTTTTAAACACGCTAAAAAATAAATTACGTTTGTTATAGTTGTATTTTATTATGTTCGGATTTAATTGAGGTAGGGCTTATAATCCTCGAGGCTAATGTACCAACAGAATATTTTAGTTCCCTTCTCTTTACAACAAATCTTTTAAATTCAACAAATTTATCAGAACAGAACAAGAATTACAAATATATAATTCTACTGGATAAATATAATTGCAGTATATAATAATATAGGCTTATAAACAACAACAACAAAAATATAATTAAAAATAATTTACAGCGATACATAAGGTAAGGTTGGGCTTATCTCTCTCATTCCGGACAAATCCAAACATGTTGCCCATTTGAAGCTAAACTCTTATTCATGAGGTAAAATAGGCTTTGGATTTCACACGTTTCAGTATCTACGCAAAAAAAATGTAATAATAATAATGAGCAAAAATATGCCAAAGTGGACCGCTGCTCGCGCTCATGGCTCAGTGAACCACTGCTGTTTCCAATGAATATGTGCGCATGAGGCACCAGCGCTGGCAAAGTCACAATTCACAATTTTTGGTCACGCAGTAAAGGCATAATTCAAAACTGCAAAGTTTGAAAAATCAATAATAATAACAGAGTTAATAAGAATTATTTGTAAATGCTGCACCGTTCTCATTTCGCTCTGCAAATGGAACCTGAAGATTATTATTATTTTTTTTAACCAAGAATGAACCGAAATGAAAACATTTAGCTTTTAATCCATATACATATATAATGACATATATGTTTAATAACAATAGCATGCATAAGAGCCTTTGTGTGAAGGTCTTTCTTTAAATTTTTGATGAGTAGACTGTAGCCTAAGACTATCCTATTTTTTAATGGCTTTTAAGGATGTTATAATGTATATTATAGTGTTATTATTGTTTTACGTCTTCCTTTCATTTTACAATTACATTCAGTTTGCAATCCGTCCCTTTGCGCCACCTGGCGGTAGTTTCGCGAATGATTTTAACACGCGACTGACTTGTAGTTAACGCCGCGGCCCCTTTTTTTGCATCAGCTACATTGGTGAGCGAGTTCCATCTTGATTGACTATTTAATACAGTAATATTTAAAGGATATGTTCACGGTTTTGCACTTTGAGCCCCCTCTCTGGGTTGATGAAATAGAGTGTTTGACACCAGAATTTTGACTACTGGTCCAGTCTTGAGCTTTTGGCTGATTTAGAATCGGCCCTGCCATGCTTCATAATGGCTAGCTACATGCATTCACAAACCTGTCTTTAAATCAACCCTAAACATTAGTTTTCAAAGATGTGCAACTTACCGATTGGTTAGTGGTGTTCGTTGAGTGTTCGTCAAACACTCTATTTCATCCAAGATAACCCAGAAAGGGGGCTCAAAGTGCAAAATAGTGAACTTATCCTTACAAGACAAAAAGAAACACTAACAAACTAACAGAGCCTGCAATTATTTTATCTGCCTACATGTACAGTTGTAGAGATGGGAATACAAATGGAACAAGTACAAGCACAAGTGCACATGCACAAGTACATTTCACAGAGCTAAACAAAAGTATTTGTTTGTCTTTATATTCTTCCAAAACAGACATCTGACATCACAAGTCATCGCAGACAGGCAGCTGTGGAAGGTCTTCCCATATTTCTGCAGAAGAATACTGAGAAACTTTTCTCTAGATGCCTGGTGAGTGCAGCTTGGAAGACCTTCAGCTTTTAGTAGTGTTGTATAGCAAAGAGGCCATACACAAATAGACATCACTCTTTATTGACTAGTTTTCTACAGGACATTATTTCAGTGGTGTTTTTGTTTTGTCAGGCAACTGATGCAGATGACAAACAGATGAAAGGCATCAAGATGGGGTCCTCACAGTACTTTGATGATGATGACAACGCAGTCATTAATATTGCCCTTGTGTTGGAGGAAACCATTGTCCTGAAGACATCCCAGATACCTCGACTGCACCATGCATCTTTTTGGCTTGCTTTTATGCCCTCAACATGGAGTTCCCTAAAGACATCAGGTATACCTTGAAACTATCCAGCACATTTCTATGGAAATGTCCACACCCGTTCACAGCGCAGGTCCGGGAGCTTCAAGACCGCTGTTAAACCAGTGATCTATCTTTCCATGGGGAAGATTTATTTTATAATGTTATAATGTATGTTTGATATTTTGTAAGTCTTCACATAGACCACCTTATAGTTTTTATGTTGTTTCCTTTATTTTGACTAAAAACAAATCTGTTATTTGTTGCTGTCATGCATAACTTCTGTCAGCAAGACTCACGATTGTTTCTCCAGTAGAAGCAAGCTTTGTTCCTTTTATTGCTGTTATGAATCTGTATCTTTGCTGGTGTGGCAAGTGTCCATGGGAGAAGATTTCTTTTATCATGTCTGTTCATTTAGTATGTTTGGATATGTGTAAAGTCTTCACATAGACCACCTTAGTTTTTTATATTTGTTCCTTTGATTTCCCCAACTTATTGACATGTGCCTGTTGCTCTGGACACAAGTGCTTTATTTGAACTAAAAAACAAATCTTTTATGTGTATCTCTGTCATATTACTTTGTCAAGGAACTATGGTATTGATTGTTCAGTAGAAGCAGATGTGTTTCACCAAATTACTGTTATAGCCTGTATGTTTGCATTTTTGGCTAATTCAAAGTTGTTCAAGTTCAGATAATTTGGCTTTTTCGGCTGAGAGTTTACACATTTCTGTTCTTAGGCACTGCTCACAGCTGTTTATCTGTAATCTTTGTCAATACTGCATTATTTGTGGAGTCTCAGCAAAGAGTCGGAAGAAGTAAAAAAGAAATAAAACGCCCATATTATAGTACTGAAACCTGATGTATTTGCTTTGGGTATAAGATTACTTGTTTACATTGCCCATATTATGGTACTGAAACCTGATGTATTTGCTTTGGGCATAAGATTACTTGTTTACATTGTGGAATTGTAAAGCTGTTTGTGCCAAAGTCGTTCAAATAAACATGCATAAATTAACTGGTTTACTGTCAGTGGATGATTTAACGTGGGGGGTAATTTAAACTCAAAATAGTAAGTTATTACAGGGGATGGTAATCTGAACTCAAAATAGTAAGCTTTTACAGACTTGAAAGTTCCAGTAACTTGAATTTAAAAAACTTAGTTGTCAGAACTTGAAAAACTTAGCTGACGCAACTTAATAATTGTAGTTCTTCAAAACTTAAAAAAATTAAGTTGATATCTTCAACTCAAAAATTCTGTGCAGTCGGTTGCCTTGAAAATGTATATACAATAGGAATTTTGTTATTAACTACTTTTTTCAGATTATATTAAACCTGGAAAATATTGGAGAAGATCAATTAAGTTTTCAGGAGTACATTACTGTGATAAATGCTGAACTACGTAAAAGACAACCCGACTACACCAACATAAAAAATTGAATGAGATGCACTCTTTTTAAAAGAGTCGATTTAATGACAAAATCAACACGAGAGGTCATGGACATGTTCCCATTTCTTCGGGTTCCACAACTTGTGAGTATTTGTTTTTAGTGTTGTTTCCTTTGAGTTTAGTATTTCCACTGCATTTAAAAAAAAAATTGTATGAATAAAAAGTCAAAATTGTTTTAATTAATTTTTCTTTCTTTTTTTCTTTCTTTCTTTCTTTTTTTTGTTAGCTGCTGCATGAAGTGAAGATGCGGTTTGGGAAGGACCTTCATCTTAATCTAGAGACTGCTTTTCAAGTTCTGGCCCCAAACATCTTAAATGTGGCTAGACATTGAAGTCAGAGGGATGTGCTGAACAGTTTACTTCAGCAAATTGACACAAACATAAAAAGTATGTTCTTTTTTTCCTTAACACTACCATTAGTTGCTTGGTTTGTTGAACGGTTACTTAATAAATCTGTTTATACCAAGGTTTGTCTGAATATTTGATTCTGATTGGCTAAAAGGTGTTCATTAAAATAATTTGATTCACAGGTAGCTCCAGTCAGTTTAATTACAATTAAAGTTTAATGTGCTGCTTTTCAATGACATACATGCACACAAAACACTTGCACACAGAGATCGGAGATTAAAGTAATGTGAACTGAGACATTTTGCATTTAATTTTTTTAATTTTTTACAACCTCAGTTGCATTGCTTCACTGCCATTCATAAATCCTCTCCTGTGGTCTCATGGAGTAGTAGAGTATCCATTGTAAGCATACTTCAGAATCTCAGAAGTACTTTGATTTTTGGATGCTGCTCTGCTCACATACTAATTAATGATTAATGTTTGAAAGTGAAGTGTAAAATAAATTATAACATTTCTATCGTAAAACATATTATTAAAAGTTGACTAATATTAAATGATTTGCAGCTTTATCTTACCTCACTCTCTTTAACGTTAAACTGACACTTCGCGCTCTGCTTCTGTGAACAGTAAACCCCGCCTACTTTGATTTGATTGGCCATCTCAGTCATTTTGACACTGACGAGCGCTATTAGATGCTGAGGCTTTGATCTGAAGCATCTAGTATGTGCAGTGTTCACGCACGCATCCATAGACTGGCGCAAGTTAATTCTCAAACTTTTAGTATTTATAGCTCCTAACAGACTGTGTGACTATGAGAAGTTATTACCTCAAAATGTATGTAGTTTTGCATTTTTCTCTATTGCTAGCGTTTATGCGTTTATCCCTCTGCGTGCCACTGTTGGCAAGCATGCCGTAGGTTGCCGACCCCTGGTCTAAATGTTTATTTGTTGGTAGCTATGGAAACTATTTGTGTTACCAGAATCTTTAATAGTTTTTTCATCAACATCCAGTCAAAGACCAGATGTGAAGCATATGCCTGAGGACAAAAGGTTGTAAAACTTCCCTCCAAAAGATACCATTCCTCATTGGCTCACTCGAATCCTGAGGGTGTGACTCATGACCCTATATAGATCACTGATCACCAGATAAGGGCGTTTCTTTTAGATTCAGAAATCCCAGGAGAAGATGCTGAGCTAAGAGCCTTAAAAACCATGATAAGCTTGTGCTAGGCTTCCGCCTTGACTATTCATTCATCAAGATCCTCTGATTCAAACTGGTCTTTCTCATAAACTAACTTCAGCAGAGACCAGCTGGAGCCCCAAAGTGCATCAGGACTCTTTTTCAAACAGGCGAGACGTGCAAGTATCAAACTTAGTCTTATTAACTGATACATTAGGTATCATATGCACCTTTTATAAAGGTGTGTTTGAACTAAGAAACTGATGTTTCCTTCAGGCTGTAGATCTGCTGAATATCAAATTGTATCATAGCTTCATGATTTTATTTCTCTTCTCTTTACTGCTTAAGCTTTAACCCTTTTTCCTATGCCAACTGTATGCGTGTGTGTGTGTGTGTGTGTGTGTGTGTGTGTATTTATGTTTAGTTCAAGTGTTTACATAGTTAATAAAGTCTTATTTGTATAACACTTGAGGTTGTTCGTTGTTTGTTCATAACTAAAGTCCCTAATAATGCAGATTTTTGCTACATGCTCTGAGTAGTATTGTACGGTAAGAAAGTTGTTTTCCTTAACCAGGAAATTAACGTTCTTAGAATTGACAGACAGTTGACACTGAGAGGACAAGTAAATACTTACAGCGGATCTAAATATTTATAATTACTCATAACTAGTTATGATTGATTATTCATATATCCCCTTTGCGCTGATTCGCTACAATTAATACCTCTCAATCATAATGATTTGATGTGTCTGAGAAGAACAGCAAATGAAAATTTGAATCAAATCTGAACAGTAGCAGCAGCTTTATTTCTCTGAAACAGGAATAAATAAAGTCATAAACATGATTTTATAACTTACCAGTCAAACACCACCAGCACAAAGAGAACAAAACAAAAGTGCAAACCATTTTCTTCGGTTGTTCAGTGAAATCTAGAGAGTCTCTTTGTGTGGTGTGTGAATCCTCCCACGATACAGCTTGACACTCCTACTGTATCAAATGCACAAGATATATAATTTATAAATTATCTTCTGGCACTTATTCAGACTTTAATTGGTTTTAGTAGTGAAAAACATTCTTCAATTTTATCATTGAATCCTCCCACAATATAAAATATGATATTTAGTTTTCTTACAATTTAATGTGCTAAAGAAGGAGAGTGGAAAATTGTAAAATAAGATTTTCGTGAAATTTTAAATAAATCTCATGTTTTTAAAATGGTTTTTATAATTTAACTGTTACAAATGGTAACAAAAAAGGGGGAAAAAAAGAAAAGAAAAAAGTAATCTCTCTTTGTCAGTTCAAAAACAAAAGGTGACAAAAACAGCTCAACCGACTCAAGCGGAAACCTGCTGCGGTCTGAAGTCTGTATTGATCCGTGGACAAACATCTTGCAAACATTGTTTGATCTGTGTTTAGTTTGTAGGTGAAAAGCTTCTTCCTGTTGTGTAACTATGAACCTCTCAGTTAAACCCCTCACAGAACAATACATTCTTACCAATTATAATTAAGAAACTACACAGATTGACAACTGAACATCTCTCAACAATAAATATATAACAGACCAATTTATCTTTACATATCTACACATTAAGATTTCTGAACATCAATTATTTATTAGAGTATTTTATTGTAATTGTTTGTTAGTGTAGTGTTGGGTATGAGATTAGTAGCAAAATTGTGCCATTAAATAACAGTCATTTACTGGCAGCAGGGGTGCCAGTAAGGTACTGTTCATTTACAGCTCTCAACCATGAATTTACAACTCTTTTTTTTTTTTTTTTTTACAGTGTTTTACCGTAATTCTACCATGGAAATTAACTCTGCTCCCATTGCTTCAAACAGTTCGAGTTTAAAAACTAGCATTCATATGATGTTAGTGCTGTGAACTTATTTCATTTAAATCCCCTGAAAAGTAATATTTCTTAATATAAAACTGCAAACACTTAATGTGTAATAGTAAAATAACTAAAAACATGACTTTTACTCAAATCACTGCAGTTCATTGTCAGCTATAGCACACATGTATGTGCTGAGATATTTAACACAGAGATCATCACTGTATCAACAACTCCACATTTACTGTCTTTATATAAAGCAGCAGAACATCCGTGTTTGTGGCTCATCATTGACTGAAGCACAGGCTTAAGCAAAGTAACTTTAAATGTTATTGCCTAGTGCTATGTTGGCGAACATGCTTCAGACATTGCTATTGTCCAAGGCTAATTGTTCAGTTATGTTTGCACTGTAAAAAATGACTGTGATTTTAATGGTAAAAAACTGTGAAAATGCTACAGTACAAACCTGTTAAATGGTTAACGGTAATTTCCTGTAAAATTTACAGGGAAAAAAACGTAAATTGACGTTCCCAGAATTCTCTGCGTTGCATTTCAAATTTTGTTTGAATTTGATGTTTTTTCTTTGAAATAACTATGTTTATTATGGTTGTATGTTACATATAATGTTGTTAAATTAATGTTTATTGTCAATTTCAGTTTAATAAGTCTCATGATGGTGTTTAGTGCTTGTGTGAATGACACTGTTCACCTTCTATTATTTAAAAGCTGCTTGTGGTGGGCTTTGTTTCATCACGTGACTTTCTCATCACCACCTGCATTTGGTGATTACCAGTGTATTACAAAGGTACAAAACAGATTTCAGTATAGAGCTTAAGATCCCGATGGGATTCGGTCGGGTTTGAGCTTAATTTATATCATTTTACACAGGCTCGGCTTGGGCTTGCTCTCCGGTTTGCGCAGTAAATGAGCGGTCATGTGATGTGTTTCGATTAGCACGAGAAAGATGCAAAAATAGATGCTGAGTAGGTGAAACGGAGGCTTGCCTCTGGCGATTACGTTTTGGTTGCACCAGCAACTAAAGCAAAGTCTGAGGTGTGGAAAGGTTTTGACTGTGTTTATAATGAGAATAATGAGCCAGTGGGTTATATTGCTGGACGAACCATCGGTAAGCGCAGAAAGCATTTACAGTGGATTCAATAATTTTCCTCCACAAAAACATGTAGGCAGCCTAATCTTGGTGAGTAAAGGTTTTTCAAATTATAACTAAATATTAATTGAGTCTTAAATGCATAATGTAGACAGAGTAGCCTATAATGTTGGCATTATTCTTTTATTAAATTTCAGCTGCTAGTGGCGAAGCAAATCCACCGGAGCCTCAATCTTAATTTCGTTATTGCCAAATACCCATCTTAATTTAGAATTTATCTTAATTTAATTTGTTAATAGACTCGTTTTTATTGGTGCGTTGGCCTATTTATAGGCTAAATGTGTCAGGGAAATACAGGATTCAATTGCAGGTAACAAAAAAAGTTTATTACGCCCCCACTGGGCAGACAGGGAAAACAAAATGAAGGATCCCTCCAAGAGCACAGGGCCAAAAAGAAACCTCTCAGCAGGGACCGATCCTAGCGTCTCCCGTGACGCAGCGTCAAAGTCACACCAAACAGAGCGTCATTGGGGACGCAACGTCAAAGTCACACCAATCTGAGCGTCATTGGGGACGCAGCATCGAAGGCCCACCGAACGAGAATGCTTAGTGAGCAGAGAAGAGCTGAAGTCGAGTATCAGGGTCCCAACAGAAATGAGATGCCAGGGCCGGAAGCAAAACCAGTAAAGTCTAGTAGAATGAGAGGGAACAGTTCTAGACAGAAACAAAAAATCAAAACACTTGGAGCCTAAGACAACATAACACGGCAGGGCTAGGCAAACAAGACAGGACAGTCACTAGCGAAGCATTACACCACATACAACGGCCTGACAAAAGACGGAGCACAAGAGGAACTCAAATAGGGGAGAGCTAATGAGGAAAGAGTGGCTACAGGTGTGACAGAACACAGAGAATTAAAGATAACGAGTGGGAGGGGGAAGACACCACACTGACAGCAGAACACATGAGCTGCCAAAACAAAACCCCATGTGCTCAGAGACAAGGCACAAAGACACAACGACAAATACACCGCAACTCAGACCTAAGTCATGACAAAATGAGCCTATGCCTATTCTATACCTAGGGCTATTTTGGCCTATTTATATGCTAAATGAGCCTATACCAGGCTAGAGTGCTTAGATCTATTATGTTAGTCATGAATAAATTATGTTAAAACATGTATATAAATGACTCATTCTTGACAAAAGGCAAAATAGCTGTGTGCGCGCACATTTGAATAATGTCGGGCTGTAAATGGGTTCGGGCTTTTAAAAAGCTGTCAATCAAAATTGTCGGGCTCTGGCCGAAAACTGTCGGGCTTGGGTCCTGTCGGGCCTAACTTTTAAGGCCCGATTACAGCTCTATTTCAGTAGGCTACTTCAATCAGTTAAATTACGGTATTAAACTGTAAATTTAAGGTAAATCCGTTAAACCTAAAAATTTTTACAGTATAATTCTGGCAACCAAAGTTGCCGGTTTTTTACCGTATATTTTACGGATTTTTTTTTTTTTACAATGTAGGCATGCTATCGTATTACCACACCGGTAACACTACCAGTTAAATTTACCAACGAGCCTTGTTAATCTGTGGTTAAGGCTGTCGATATGGAACGGGCTGCTGCTTCAGGCTCATCTATAGGGGTTGCTTTCATTAAACTTACCCGACTATTTCCAACACACTGTGTTAAATCAGTGATATGCTGTTGCTAGTGTTGTAACTAGTGTATCGATAAAGTACTTGATACTTAAATGTACAGATCAAAATTTTGCTCGTATCAATGCTAAACATTATCTGGACAAGGGCTAATGCTGTTGCCTAAATTCGAGTATTGACCATGTGCCATACTGCTTTAAAGGGGCAGGCTGATCTTTTTAGCTGTTATAAAAGAGCACCCTTCGCTACTTTTATCTTCTGTAAAGGGATGCTGCCCCTCTCTATGCACTTCAGAAGGTCTTTGCTTAAATCTATCAGGGTATTGGGACTGCTTGCTTGAGGCTTATCTAGTGTCCAGTATCATATCGTGCTAGACCTGCCATTGCATAAGCGGGATTTATGCTTTCGCCTGGCTCCACTGCGAGCCTCCGATGACTGCGCGCACACCTTCCCAAACGGTCAAGGCTTACTTGTTGCGTTCGATATCGTACAAGGTCATACGGGTGCTTGAAATCCTCGAAAATGCTTGAAATTTAATGCAGTGTTTTCAAGTTTTTTTTAAAAAAATGCTTGAATTTAGATAAAGTGCTTGAAAATGCAGTGCATTGGTTTCATAATAATTTGCTTTCTTACTGAATGGTTAATCATTGTTTCTTATAAAATAAGCAGCTTCGCTCAAGTCTGCACGTGTGGCTGTAGTGTGCTCTTTACGCGCGCCCTCCGAATGGAGGAGAACGAAAAAAAGAAGAGAAAAAAAAATCTTGCGGGAGGTTGCTGCTTCAGTCAGCGATGGCTCAAAATGACAAATTATGGTTAAACCGAGACTAAATACTTGAGTAGCCCCCTGTTAAGTTTGCTTTCCATGGGAGAGTATGCGCTTCGAGCATATAAAGGTAAACAAAAATTTCCCTGCTCAGTTAAACTAAATCTTAAGACTGTTGCGATTAAAGTGAAAAGTGAAAATTAATGAAAAGTGTTATTGTGGTATACATTTAAGATCGGCTCACAATGCATACAATCTTTATGCAGGGTTCCCCAGCATAAGAGTAGGTATTATTGGCATTATAACTAATCAAACACGACGTTGAACTCTACGTTGTGTTCAGATCATGCGTTCACTGGACTGGACTCTCTCGAATATTGTCATCATAAACAGCGGAAACGATGTAAACAAGAATTCATTTTATGGTGTAGACCACGAGATGCAGTGGTTAATCAGGAATGTTTGTTGCTCGGTCTCTGTATGTTTAAATCCCGAATTGAATAGCCATCTTGTTTTCGACATTAATCGTGATTGTCACTAAAATCTAAGGACATTCAAATGTGAGGACATTCAAACAAACTGTTTGTACCGGTCCATATGCGCCGCCTGCTGGCAGTTTGCTGATTTTGTTTAGAACAATGCAAAATTGCTAATGTGCCTTCAAAACTGTTTGTACCGGTCCAAATGCGCCGCCTGCTGGTCTGTGTTTTAAACTAAGATAAGAGTATGTATGTAAGCAGGTAATTTACCACAGTTGTAAAGTGCTGGAAAATTGAAATGTCCTTGGAAGGGCTTGAATTTTACTTTGAACTGTGGAGGATAACACCGCTCGGCTCTGAAGCAAAAAGCTGAATATGCACTGCACCAGCTGCCTGTGATCAGCGGCAGCTGGTTTACGCGCGTCTGGAGGTCTCGCGGCGCGGATGAGGCGTTTAGTGCGGCGCGGTAGATGCGAATTCGCCTCATTCGCGCGTCAAGTTCGCGCGAATTGAGCGTCTGGCGCGAATGGTGCTTTTGTGCATTTATGTGTTTGACGCGAATTCGCGTCTGCCGCCCGAGTTGAAAAATTTTAACTTTGGCGTCAATTCGCGCCGCGTTAACCAATCAGGAGCCTGCTCAGGAGTCACTCATTTAACATGGAGGAACGACTGATGTTGTCAGTGAGCAGTCAACCGGAGCTATATGACAAAAGTTCATATTTCTATAGAGACAGGAATAAAAAGGACCTATATATATATATAACATATTAATAGATTAATTGAGTTAAGGCCAAAGATGAGATTTACCCCAAACAAATTGTATTTTATCTTGAACCACTGAAGAGACATCAGAGCCAGCGGCAAATGTCAGAAGATCTAGCCGAGGTGAGGCTGCTCTCGGCGGATACATGGTGACTGAGTTCCCGCTGATCGCGTGGAGCTCATCTCAGTAATTGGAGAGACATATTTTATAGAGGCTGTCTTTATAAATAGTATAGTTATTTGATTTTATTGTAGATTCATTGTTGTGTTTTCACTGATATGTACTACATTTCATGACACGATAACAGTAATATTTTGAAAATTATCCGAATAGAAATGGTGGTTGAAAATGCTGCGTCAACTCAGCTGGCAGAAGCCCCCCCAAGACGCGAATTCGCGTCTGTTGTGAATTTAATTTCACGCGCGAATGATCTTAAAATGTTCAAGCGGCAAACTAGACGCGGTAGACGCGAATTTGACACTCTATTCGCGTTTGGTGTGAACACAGCATAAGAACCCTGGTGTACTATTCTCTGAAACAACAGGGGGCGACGAGGAGTAATCGTCCTCTAAAACCATGAGAATCACCAGTGAGAAGTCATCGGCTGCATCCAGGGGGGCAGGGTTTCATATTTTATTGAAGCTTCCACGGGCGCGCATTGATTAGCAACCCCCCCACCTGTTGTGGGGTAATCCCACATTGAATCCCATTCATTTTGCGGTCACTTTGACAGCGAATAACTTTTACATCTGAGGCGTTTAAAGACTCCATTTGGTCCCATTCATTATTTCTAAAAGAACACGAACAAAATGTGCTAAAAGGCCCCATTACCTTGTATCTTACGTTATGGGCCCCTTCAGAGAAGCTGTGCTTTTTAAAAATAGGCTAACGATTGCGGCTAAATGCGAGACGCTCTGTCGCCCACAAGTAGAAGAAATTTACCGTGATGGGGGACAGGAGGAGACAGCTCGGCCAGGGGGTTCAGGCAACTTTTACTGTAATCGGGGGGACGCGGGGGACTGGCACAAGTCAAGGGAGAGGAGAAAGAAGCCCATAAAGAGTCCATAAAAGCAAACAGGACAAAAATTGAGGTCAACAACGTTTTGAGTAGGAATCGGTGGGTTTGGTTTGTGTGATTCAGGGATTCTTTGGCACACGAGCTTAATTAGACGACTTACAATTGTCAGACAGGTTGCTCACACGTAGCATTTACGTCATCAAGCTCAGTTTGAGTCTGCAGTACGCTCGACCCCCCAGAAGTGCGTGCTTCTAATTGACTTCACTTGTCTCCGTTGAATCCAACGGGGTCGCTCTGTCCATTTCTTTTACTGTCTATGGCTGCATCTGAAACTTTAGGCAGCTGACTCGCTGCGTATCAGGCAATGACTTGCAGGCAGCGTTTTTTGCACGAAGGCACCTCATGAACTGATTTTGGACAGGCTTCTGAGGCAGAGTAATGGTTTTACAGCATGATCTACAGCAAAATATAGAGAGTTTTGGTGATAACTAAGTGGATATTTCGTACAAAATGTACATTTACACACAAAATGACACCGACCGCAACTTTCAGATGTTATTTTTATTTTTGCCTTAACTGTCACAGAATTGAACGCACAGGATTGTGGGATATCAAAGGCAGCGAGGATACATCTATGCTGCCTTCAAAAAATCAGCCAGATGAAGGCATCTCAGGAGACAGGATCTGAAGCTAACATTGAATTCAGATGTGCCTTGATGCCTTCCTACCTTGGGATGCATCCTCTGAAGGCAGCTTTTTTCAGTTCAGATGCAGCCATCGTTTTCCCCACACCGCATCTCTCTGCCCTAAGAACGCTTCAACTCACAACATGTGGTATGGACCCTGTGCTTTATATCAGCCATTCTTTCCGCATAGGCGCAGCAACCACTGCAGCTTCAACAGTCTCCATACCCATGCTCAAAGCAATGGGTTGATGGTCATCATCAGCTAATCAACGATGCATTAGGCCTACAACTCAGGGTGTTATATTAGCGCAAATGCTTGAGCAGCTCTCTACGTGGTTCTACTGCTGGAGAGAACACCACTGCTGCACACTGCCAGCCGTCAGTCCGTCGAGAGAAAAAGAAGGAGAAAATGGAGAAGTAGAAGGAGAAGATGGAGAAGAAGGAGAAGGAGAAGAAGGAGATGGAGAAGATGGAGAAGGAGAAGGAGGAGAAGAATAAGAAAAAAAAAGGGCCTGCTATTTTCAGCGAGGGATGAACAGCCCTCGAAAAAAAGAAAGGGCCTGCAGGGCCCGGTTGCATAAAACACCTTAAGTGTAAGTTTCCCTTAAGTTCGCCCTTAAAGTTCCCTTAAACTTAAGGGTGTTGCTGAAAATTACCCTTAAATGTCACTTAAGGGTTCCTTTGGGTGAAACGTCATAAACCCTTAGAATTTCTCTTAAGTATCCGTAAAAACCCAGTAAGTGTTGCATAAAGCCCCTTAACTGTCATTTTCCTAAGGATAACATAAGGGTTGGAAAATGTCACCTTAAGTGTTACACAAAAGTCTATTACAAGTCATGATCGGCCGCTTTATATGTTAAACAGATTTTAATTTACGCATTTATTCACATATAAACAATGATCAACGTACATACGGCTCATAATTAGCTCAAACGTCAGTGCATCACATTCGAGAGCGAATTTATATTCCATAATATATTATTATTGTATTCTCATACATATTACCTGGAGATGACTTGAAAAACACACATAAACCATATATTGCTGCAATCTCGAGTTTATTGTGTTTACGTTTCAGCTT
The DNA here is from genome assembly GCF_018340385.1 of Cyprinus carpio. Lineage (NCBI taxonomy): Eukaryota > Metazoa > Chordata > Actinopteri > Cypriniformes > Cyprinidae > Cyprinus > Cyprinus carpio. The sequence continues at coordinate 7,316,713 of NC_056618.1, read as the reverse complement.
TTTATTCACCGGACGATAAGCGCCGTGTGCTCACGCACTTTGTCTTTAAAATTCGAACACATTATTCTCTATGAGTGTACACACACCGGCGGCACCGGCGGCGCCATCCGGCGTCTGTCCGCGGCGCCCAGCTATGACTCAGGACGCTGTTCAAATTCCTGCCTCACCACAGAGCGCCATCTGCATAGTTTTATATTAAAAAACATCATATTTGGTTCAAATCATTGTTCATACATTATACCAAGATACGACTGCTGCAAAATACTATTTATATTAGTTGTACAGCTTAATTAAAATGTAAACATATATAATTAAATGTAAAATAAACATAGTGCTTTTAATATTTTATTTTTCTCTTGAGACATTTTTACATACGCAAAATATTAATATTGTGTAACATTTGACTGTCGTGATTACATTCAATGTTGTCGGCAGCCACTTAGTGGATTTACCAGGTCACAACCGTCACAACACACTTCAGGTCATTTAAATAGCGGAGTAGCGGACCGCGATGGACGACGAAAAACTAATCAACGAAGTAGGAAAATACCCAGAATTATATGCAACAAACCATAGATTCTTCAAAGACAACATAAGGAAGTCATCATCATGGAGGAAGATTGCCGATGTCATCGGTTTTTCAGGTAAGAATGTTTAATTTTCTATCTGAGGTAAAATGTTCAGTGACAGTCGTTAGCAACAACTGTATGTAATTGTACAGTACATTCATAAAATAATGTACAGTACATATATTGTCTTAATTTCATAATGTCCTTAAAAATATGTTTATCACAAACTGACAATTGCTATTTTAAGTAAACAAATACTCAAGTTGAATTAAGAAAACAACCTCAACAGTAATATGATTATAATTAAATAAGCATACCTTATACAAAAATGATGTAGCATCTTTGTTTTAATTGAGCAAACAAATCAATATTAGTAGTTACAGCATAAGAAATTAAAATTGCTTATAATAATACAAAAACTTTTATAACTATAATAATAATAATACAAAACAATGCTAATAATTGATGAATGTTAATCTAGAATGCTAATGATAATCAGAGACTAAATTATGAGCTAAGAAGGAATAAGATATCTAGGAAGTGATCAAATCTAATATCAATTAAATTATTAAGGTCAGTAAGGCCACACTATAGTGATCATTACACCATTTCATTCTGCCAAGACACATGTCCTTCAGAGTTGAAAAAAGAGCAGAATTTATCTCGAACAGTGTAGGCCTCCCTTGCACCACGAGGTCCTCCAGCAGTAGAGATGCTCTCAATTGATCCAGCAGTTGGAGCACTGGTATTTAGCCACCTCTCTACTTCCATTGGCTTGAGTAGAAAGTTGTGCAGGAGGCATGCTGACAAAATAATTCTATGCAGGATCCTCCAGCGAGATGACAAAATGCCAAAGGCATTTTCCACCACAGTGCGTGCTCGAGACAATCGGTAGTTGAAGATGCGTTGTTGTTTGGATATGTCTCGACCAGGGTAAGGCCGCATCAGGTAGGTTTTTATGGGAATGCTGCATTCCCAACAATGGTGAATGGCATGTTCCCCAGATGCTCTGCTCCTGGTAGCTGCTGATTATCTGGCACCTCCAGCTTTTTTGCATCCAATGCCTGCCCTGTGGCTGAGCCAGCAAAGACACCCCCATCACTTGACCATCCATACTCTCCAACATGGAATAGACGGAAGCGATACTGAGCATCGACCACAGCCAATAATACTACTGAGAATGTTTTTTTGTAATTGAAGTAAAGGCTGCCTGAATGAGGTTGTGCAAAGAGGAGGATGTGTTTCCCATCTATTGCTCCTATGCAGTTAGGGAAATTCCACCTAGATGAAAACTTTGAAGCAATATTCCTCCACTTCTGATGAGATATTTATTGATATTTGTTTTTCTGATCATGCACCTGTTAATTGCAGCACATGTGTCCTTGATGGCTTTAGCCACTGTGCTCTCCCCCATACGATAGTGGAAGGCAAGCATTCTGACTGAATTTCCTGAGGCCAGATACCTGTAAAACAAACATTAATATAAACATTAATTTCTATCTCTTCATAGAAAATGAGTGCAGGACAAGATGGAAGTCACTTCGGGACAACTACATCAAGTGGAAAAAAAGACAGCAGTTGCCAAGCAGCTCTGGAGCAGTGCGTCAAAAGGAATGGAAATATGCTGCTGCGATTTCCTACCTGAATGTATTTCTACAAAACAGAAGGTTATATTTGTAGTAATTTTGTAGTAATGCACTTTCAATTAACTTTGTAACAAAGTGCATATGACTAAAGTATGTCTTGAAGTAGACTTTTAAAGGGATAGTTTACCCAAAAATTTAAATTCTGCCATTAATCACTCACCCTCCTGTCATTTCATTAAAAATATCTTAATTTGTGTTCTGAAGATGAATGAAGGTTTAAGAGGTTTGGAACAACATGAGGGAAAGAAATTAATGACATAATTTTCATTTTTGGGTGAACTATCCCTTTAATGGTGGCAAAAAAAAAAAAAAAAAAAAAAAATTGTCCCTTTGTCTTTTCCCCTGTACAATCAGTAATGTGGATTTCGAAAACTTTATGGATGGGTCGATCCATGAAGGTGATTTAGACACACGAATGACATCAGAAGAGGAAAGCCCAGTACCAGAGACAGCAGGGACTGAAAGTGAAGAAGTTCAAGAACGGCCTCAGAGACCCAGAAAAAAAAGAAGAAATGACTCAAAAAGTCCAAACACACAAATTAATGAAAAACTTATGGACTTTTTAGTAACACCAACAGTGCCACCAAAACAACATGATGAAACTGAGCTTTTCCTTCTAAGTTTAGCACCTCAAATGAGATCTCTGGGAAAAAGAGAACAAACCAGAGCTAAAATAGAGATGCTTCGTATCCTGGAAGACCTGGATGCACAGAGTCAGACACATCATGGGCCAGGTGTGCCTAGTTACCACACAGGACCACTGTTTGGTAGCTGGAATGCTTCACATTAAAATATTGTGGCACCCTCAGCTTCCTCAACATATAAAGTGCCATATTCATAGTTATAATTCAGTGAGATGTAATATATTTATTTATTTATATTCATAGTTATAATTCAATGAGATGTAATATATTTATGTATTTATATTCATAGTTATAATTCAATGAGATGTAATATATTTATTTATTTATATTCAAAGTTATAATTCAATTATATTTATTCATTTATTTGTCTCTCTGTCTTTCTGTTTGTCTCTTTTGCTTGCTTGGTTGGTTGATTGATTTGGAAATAGTTTCCTAATCCAGTTTTATGTTTTAGATTATATAATTGATACTGTCCCTGCAATTATTTTTATTAAAAGTATCCATGTGTACATTACTGTGTTACCTTGTCATATGGCTCACATGGTAAAGTCCATTTAATGAATTATTGTTGTGAAATTGTTTCTTCTTTCTTCCAACAACATATTATTATTAAAGTGTAAATCAGACAGATATACAAATAGGTTAAATAGAAAATTGCTTACCTCAATGTCACTGCAAGTTTTTCCTTTGGCCCAATTGGTGTCCGGTAATTTATAGACATCCCTGTGATGTCAGGTCCAATAATTGACAGCAGGTCCTCCATTTGTTGTGTACTCATTATTATGTAGTGCTGGTGGTTTTTTTGTGTTATTTTCTGCTGCTGAACAAGGTGGTGGTGAGCGCCATATTGTGTCCTTTTTTATATTTAGAGGGTGTACCCAAATGCGATTGACTCTTGTTTTTTTTTTTTTTGTATTCTTCGACGTAAAAGTAGCAGTGCAGTAGTTTTTGTTGTTAGACAAAATTTGATCTGTTTGGGAAGAACAGGAAAATGGGGCATTCATTCAAAAACTTGAATATGTTAAATAAGTTAATTATACACCCACATTTAAGTCTAATTCATTTTAATTGGCAACTAACTATAACATGAATACACAGCCCTGTATATATGTATATCTAGGACTATACAAACATTCAATGGCCACACTATGGTATTATCTATGATTTTCTTTATTTTAATCAGATCAGATTATTATTTTGTATATTGTGCATTATTTATAAGTGAATATCTTTATTACCAGAAAATTTCAAATATATATTAAAAAACCCAGATGTTATAAACTGAAACTTAAACTAAAATACAGTACATTTGTTTCATTGAAATAAAACATTACAAAGTGTTTGGTTACGTTTTCACTCAGGCTGGCTAACTAACGTTAGCGAAACAATATTGTAACATAGTTGAAATAAGACAGTACAAAGAAAACAATAACGGATTATGATAAAACAGATTCTTTTCATATTAACAGTTCAAAATCAGCTGCTATCCAATAAATCATATATTTAAAATTTAAATAATCATACTGCTGAAGTTAAAACTCACCCATCTTGCTACTCGAAACTTATGTGAAATTGCAGCTCGCGCGGATGATGTGTGCGATACCTCGGTGTCTGTCCTACATGTGGCGCGGCGCGACGCTTCTCGTCCGGTGTGGTCCTACATGTGGCGCGGCGTAAATGTCAACCCGGATGCAAAAAGCCCATGCCTCGTTTATAATGGGTTTTATTGTTTTTGTCTTGTGGCGCTGGAACACAGGGTTATGTAATGTAAGGGGGCGTAACCTTTCCGTCACATGCTTGAGGTATAAGCCACTCACAACCGCACTGGTAGTGCCAACAGAGCACACCTTGCTTTTCACGAACTGATGAGCTTTTGAAAATCGACACGTTTCAGACGGGCGGGGCATAGAGGAGAAACAAGAAGACAGTCTGTGAAAATTCATGTGTTTTTTTACCTTTTAAACCAATATAACACATTTCTTACACCAAATACACAATATAATGGTTTCGCAGCATCATATCTAA
>NC_056618.1:7310229-7311713 GCF_018340385.1 Cyprinus carpio | reverse complement strand
AAGAAGGGCCAACACTGCAAATACTGACTCTTTGCAAAAATGTCATGTCATTGACGATATTAGCCTTTGAAACATATGAAGTGCTTGTAATTATATTTCAGTACATCACAGAAACAACTGAAACAAAGATCTAAAAGCAGTTTAGCAGCAAACTTTTTGAAAACTAATATTTATGTAAATCTCAAAACTTTTGGCCACGATTGTAGAATGTGCGCGTCCGGTGTGCGATACCTTGAGTTGTCCTATGTGGCGCGACGTGATGCGGCGCTTTTTGTCCGGTGTGCTACCGCCTTAAGGCTCATATGAGGTGTGATTCCTGACAGATCGAAGGCTTAGCAGGAAAAGGAGAAGGAGCAGTCGACCCTTCCGTCGCCGTCAGTCCGTGTCCATTTTTGAATGGGATTGAATGGGAGGGCAGACGACAGACCCGCGGCGACGTCACTGTTGGAACCAATCATAGGCAGCGACGTGACGACGGCGTACGTAACAAATTTCTCAAAAATAGTAGGTGTACTAAGTACGTCTGAACTAGGTACGTCGCCTTAGATGACGGCTGATATATACGTCGTCTCAATATACGTCGCCTTAAACGAAATGTAAAGTTTGCATTACACTAGATGTATTTGTAACAGGTTGTTACTTTTATTTAGATATTTCCCAAAAAGTGGTAATAGTGCATAAAAATTACTGCATAATAAAGTCTATTTTATGTTTGATAAATTCTGTTTAGCTGTTAAGTTGGTATTGAAGTGAAGTACAGCACTTTAATGTTCAGTTTGATTGGATGCTACAAAAAGTACGGAAACACTGAGAGGATATGCATGATTTCTGCATGAACGGCATTTCTTTCTTGTTTCCTTGTGATCTCGACATAAAAGAGTGTCATTTTAACAGAAATAAAGTTGTATTTATATTAGATATTCATTAGACATTCGATATTTAACATTAAATGGCGTCGAGAACAAAGTCGTTCTAAGCAAACATGCTTAGGTTTATTAATTTATAATATTTGGGACGCTAAGGCTGTGATATTAATGTTGTCCACTAGATGACGCAATGGGATTTTAACCCAAATATGTTTCGAGAAGTTCTAATCCTTATTAATGATTTTAACCCTAATATTTTTAGAGAATTTTTTTATCCTAATGAACTGAAACAAACGCGATGATCTACTTCATGTTTTATAATTATGGTCCGCTGACAGTATATCATTACATTATCACTACATTTTTTACTTTTATAGACATCAATAAGACATAAAACATCAAGATAGGATTAAATACAACCCCAAATCAGAAAAAGATTTTTAAAATGCAATAAAATCAAGATCTTATAATAAAATCGTAATTCTATTTAATGTTTATTTGACTGGCAAAAGTGCAAAGAAAAATTTCCAATGTTTTCACTGACCAAATAAACAGTAATCAAGACAAACTTTAGGTTGGCTTGAGAAAGCCTAGCCTGAAAGTTTTAAGCAGTTGTTG
>NC_056618.1:7145505-7309229 GCF_018340385.1 Cyprinus carpio | reverse complement strand
AAAATAAAATTATGGCAAGACTGGAATGTAGCCCCTATAATAAATAAAGGGGGAAAACAAGATTTTGACACAGGAGCTCAATGCAATATCATACCAGGGAATCAATCCACAAGACAGACTGGTGCACAACTTGGGAAGTCTAAAAAGCAAGTTAGTGACTTATGGAGGGCAATGTTTAAAAGCCAATAGGAAAATGCCTGTTGCTGACAGAATACAAAAAAAAAGATTCCATCATGTGTTGAATTCCAAGCTATAAATCAGAGTGCAACACCACTACTAGGACTAACAACCTTGTGTTCGCCTTTGGGCTCATAAAACGCATCAGTGAGGTAGGACATTATGGCCAAGTCAAGATATACAGGAGAAGTATGCAGATGTATTTGATGGACTGGGCTGTTTTGAAGTAGAACAGCACATCAAGATTAGAGCGGACGACAAGCCCATCATCCATGTCACTCCAAGAAAGGTCCCCTGCGGGCTTTAGAGACAAAGTAAAGGCAGAACTGAGAAGAATGGGAAAAAACCTGGACGTCATTGAAAAAGTAACAGAACCCAGGAATTGGGTAAGCAGCATGGTCACGGTATGGAAACCAGAAAAAACGGAAGATCCGGATATGCATGGACCCCAAGGACTTGAATGCTGCTGCTATTGAAAGGGAACACTACCCCATGAGGTACGATCTGAAGAAAAGTGATGGCTCGGATGGCTGGAGCCCTAAAGTGTTCAGCACACTAGACAGCTCAATGTGGATACTGGCAGGTCAAGTTGGATAAAGAGAGTTCAGCTGTGTGCACTTTAACACGATTATCTGCATCGCCACGCGTACAAAAGGCTACCCTTCGGGAATAAATACAGCTGGAGCAAATATTTCCAAAGACTCATGACTGAAATGTTCAAAGGGACATGGAAGGAATAGAGGTAATAGTTAACCTTACATCCTCATTATGGGGGAAAAGCGAAGAGCAGCACAAATCCAGAGGCTGAAAAGGGCAGTTGGAGCGAAAGGAGAGAAAAGAACATATAAACTCAACCTGGCAGAAAAATGCACATTCACTGCACAAGAAGTCAAATACATGGGACACATCCTAACAGCCAGTTGACTTAAGCCAGACCCCGAGAGAAAGTAGAGGCAGTCAGGAAAATGCAAAACCCACTCAACAAGACTGAGTTACAGATATATCTAGGGATGGTAACATACCTAGGTAAGTTCATACCGCAGCTATCCACCAGAACTGCGCCCCACTCCTGCAGATCCTGTTAGAGAAGACCACAGAATGGAGCTGGATGGAGGAACAAGACAAGAGTTTTGAGAAGCTGCAAAAGATGGTCACACAGAAGCTCCAGTACTAAAATACTATGACGATCAAAACCAGTTAAACTGAGCACGGGGCTTGGCTTCTAGTTGTGGAATAGGAGCTGTGCTTTTCAAGATGAGTGTCCCATAGCTTACGCATCAAAAAGCCTTCACCGAAGCACACAAAAAGATATGCACAAATAGAAAAAGGGAGTTGGCCGCCATCATGTTTGATGCTGTACAAGTTCTACCAGTATCTGTCTGGACGGAGTCTGAGGATCGAAGACAGACCACAAACCTTTGGAAACCATAATGAAAAAACCATTGGCCGAGACCCCACTAAGACTTCAGAAAAATGCTATCCCTCAGGCTCCAGGAAATACAACATGACTGTGAAATACAAAAAAGAAAGGAACTTTACGTGGCTGATGCCCTGAGCAGAAACTTTTAAAGGACACAGACGAAAATGAAGATAAAAGATGACAGTACAAGTGTGTGCAGTGATGTACCTTTACCTTATAGCAGCCAGCCAGACTCCAGTGCAGGAAATACTCACAGAAACTGAGAAAGATCCAACCCCTCACAGCAGTAAAAAAAGTTCATCCTCCCAGGGTTGGCCAGATAAAAGATCATCAGAAACACCAGATCTAGGCCAAAGTGTACTTGGGACTACAAGAGTGATGACAGTAGAAGATGGGCTTATATTCAAAGGCAACAAATTAGTGATACCAAACACCCTGAGAAGGATGATGCTGAAAAAAGTGCACTCTAGCCACCAAGGGATCGAAAAAACGAGGAGACTAGCAAGAGATGTCATATTCTGGCCTGGGGTGCAAGCCTGCATAGCTTGACACAGTCTCAAGATGCTGCTATATACAACACTTACAGAAAGCAGAATAGAAAGGAGCCCATGATTGGGCATGACATACCCCGAGGAAAGGCCATGGCAAAAGTAGCTACTGATATTTTCGAACTCGATGGAGAACACTATCCGCTCCTGATTGACTACTATTCAAACTTTATCGAATTAAGCAAGCTAAGCACCATAACAAGCCAAGCAGTCATAAAAATCTGCAAACAGCAGTTCTCCCGCATGGCATACCCGGGATGAAGTTTGTTCTGACAATAGCGGCACGACAGCATTCCTCCACGAATCAGGACGCTTCCAGTGAGGAGTCATTTGATTCAACCATGTCACATCATCTCCCACATACCCCCCAATCCAACGGGAAAGCTGAAAAGGAGCACAGATAGCAAAAAAGCCTTCTCAAGAAAGCCAAGGCTGACAAACGAGACCCTCACCTCGCGACTCCTGGACTATCGAAATACACCCCTGGATGGACTACCCTCACCTGCACAGCTGCTTATGGGCGCCAGAACAAAGACAAGACTGCCCACAACACAAAAAGCTGCTCCAACCTAGAACTATAGAAGGTGCAGGATAGAATGAAGGTCAACCAAGACAGAGAGAAACCACTACTATGACAGAGATCACTGCAAGTGGCTGCCAGCCCTAGCCCAGGAACAACAGTGAGCCACAGGAGGGCAAGCAGTGAGAGGTAATTCTAAGAGTAGTAGAACCAACACCTGAGCCACGGTCATACCTAGTGGAAGCAGATGACAGCAATACAGGCGGAAATAGGAGAGAGCTCATCAAAAACAGAGGAAGACACCCCTGCATGTACAGAGGGAAAAAGAAGAGAACACTGAGAAAAAAGAAAGACGCATACACATTCAGAAAAACCCAAAACCAAAAGAAAGACTGAACTTGTAACAGAGAGGAATGAACTTAACTGAAATACAAATACTTGAGAACAGGTTTAAGTCCTAAACATTGTTATCCCCTTTACAGGTTACCTATGAACAGCCTTTACTTAAATAATGCCTTCCTGAATGTTTCATTTTATAAACGCTTTTCCTTTTACAGGAGGTAGTTACAGAAAGCATCCTGACTTTTAAATGCTGCCATTTTAAGTTCAACCTTATGCAGAAACTGTTGCTCTAATATCCCCTGTTAAATCACTTTAGAAAAGGGGAGATGTAATGATATAAGATATCCAGGACACAAGAGGGCGCTGTTGTATAATGGAGGTTCACAGACTAGTAGTAGTGACTGTGTGGATGTTTTGGTTGTTTTCATTAAAGCATTACAGTCTAGCATCCGATGGAGTAAGTCTCATTCACATTACAATATATAAGACATAACACATATTATTTGTGAATCTAGTTGCCCTTTCATACTTTTAAATGACTGTCTTTTGAACTCATCTATATAAGTACCTTTGTTTGTACAAAGGAAAAGCGCGCGTTTTTCTGGAATGTAGAAAAAGGAGGGGGAAGTGGGGACAGTCCTGAGGTGTCTGTTGCTGGAACCTTTAAGATACAATAGCCGCGTTTCCACCACTGGAAGTTTACCCAGGAACTAGGGGCTTTGGGCTGGTACTCGGTGTGTTTCCACTGCAGGAGCAGGATCTAAATAAAGTTCCGTTTAAAAAAAAAATGCCCCTCAGAATGTTCCTACTGACGAGGTAGTGGAACTTTCGGGGGCGGGACTTGGGCGCTAAACATGCTGATTGGTTGAGTTCACGCAGCATTGTGATTTCAACCACCATTTATTCAGATCATTTTCAAAATATTACTGTTATTGTGTCATGAAATGTAATTTTAAAAGTATTTCAGGCAAGAATTTAGTTGTTTAAAACTCAAATCTGCGGCTTATTTATAAAGACAGCACCTATTTAAAAATGTGTTTCGCCGATTTCGGAGACGGTCAGCTCCACGCGATCAGCAGGAACTCAGTGATCATGTATCCGCGGAGAGCAGCCTCAACTCGGCTAGTTCTTCTGACATTTGCCGCTGATGTCTCTTTAGTGGTTAAACATAAAATATAATTTGTTTTGGGTAAATCTAACAGGTAATCTTTGGTCTGTATTCAATTTATCTATATGTTAAAATGAAAATAAAAAGAGGCAATTTATATAATATTTAGTTTCATTGTAATGGCTATACACATTTCCCTGAACTAAGTACATTTCTGCGGCTATTATTATGTTTAAATGAAAACGAAAGGAGGCAGTGGTATTTGATATCCGATTTCATTTTATTGTAAATATACAGTGAGGAAAGTTGCAGTAGCCAAGGCGAGCTGACTGATGTTATCAAGTATGCTGCTGTTTGCAGAATTACCGGACTTGTGTTGTCGCGGTCATCACACTCCAGAATCAAATGCGCAAGGATGCAAGTCCGAAATTTGCGTACTTTGTATTTAGAAATGCGCACAGACATACGTCACCAGACTATTTGCCTAAACGTCACGGTACTTTAGACCGTGGTGGAAACGCAGAAAGCAAAAGGTCTGGGGGAAAAATAGCTCCTGGGGAAAAAAAGTTCCTGATACAATTGTTCCGGGTAATTTCGGTGGAAACGCGGCAAATGTTCTTTGATCTGTTATTGCTCTTCCTGTGAAACATGAAGCCTGGTCAGCAGGGGGAGGGTATTTTCGGTTTTGCTGGCATGGTTCTAAAAAAAAAGTTTTGATTCTTGGATTATCACCATTCTTGGTCTTATCACTGCTTTAGACGTCTCTTAAGACAATTGGGTGCCTTGGTTAATTTCCTTTGATCAATTATACAACTTGCAGAATGGTTAGGGGGAGAAGCTTTAGATGTCTCTGGAATGTAGAGTTTCAACAGCTCACGTGATGATTCACAGGTTTATTTGTGTCTGTTCGACAGGGTCCCTTTATAATAATAAAATATATTTATATGTTTTAGTATGTGTTAAATATGTTGGGTCTAAATAACTCAAGCAAAACAATTATTTTAAACAAAATGTCTTGATTCTTTAGTTTTTTCTATGTTTTCATAGATGAGTCATTTTTTGACCCATGTGTGTAAACTTTGATGCAGTAACACAAAAAACCTAAGAAAAAAAGGAAAATATTAATTGTGGTCTTTGTAAAAAGATATTTTGAATATTCATGGATCATGGAATTTAATGATCACTGTATATTAAATGCTGAAATAAACTGATTTCAAAAGATTTAAAAAAAAAAAAAAAAAAAAGCCCAGCAAAGTATGAAATGTAATAGGAAATGAATACGGGTAATTTTAGTCCCACGTTGTGCATTAGAAGGGATTTTCATAGCTTGTGCATCAAAGTGTTAATATCATAGTCATATTTATTTACCATTGGCTGTTATGGCCCTCTTCTATAAATGTTTCTTACAAATTAACTCTGAAATAAACTTAATAACAAATAATATAAAACAAAATTGCAGAATTAAAAGTCACGTTTTTATTTGTCAGCCATTTTATTTTATAGAAACATCCAAATCACTCTTAAAAAGTTTGTGATTTATTTTATCTGGAATTCAGACATTAGTCCTGTTCATTCTGAATCTGTGTTTTCTTACAGGAAAAAGATTTGCAAAATATGCATTTATTATTCATTTGTATTACAATCTTCAAATGTTTCTTATAGGATTTAGAAGTGTCATCTCATCATGTTGCCTATTTTTAGGGCCCGAGCACCGATGGTGTGAGGACCCTCTTGTATCTGCTTTGTTTATTATTAGGTATTATTATTCTTCTTCTTCTTCTTCTTCTTCTTCTTCTTTCTCCAAAATGAATCGCATTTTGAGGGGGCCTAAACATGCTCTCTAAAAGTCCTGAAACTTTGCACACGCGTCAGACCTGGTGAATAATTTTCGTCTGATATAGGTTTCAGAAGAGGGTGTGGCAAAATGGCTCGACAGCACCTATCGTAGAAAAAAATCAACAGCCCTCGAAGCTGTGTTTCACGATACATGCACGAAAATTGGCACACACATATGTAAAAGCATCAGTACCTACAAAAAAGACTCTTGGAGCAATATCCGAAACCCAACAGGAAGTCGGTTATTTTTAATTTTATGAGCAAATTTTGCATCATTTTTGTCATTTGCATGCCTTGTATTTTAACGAACTCCTCCTAGAGATTTATTCAGATCAACACCAAATTTGGTATGCCTAATCTAAAGGCCTTTGCGATGTTAAATTGCGAAGATCTTGAGTTTTTCGTTGAAGGGCGTGTCCGTGGTGGCCTGACGAATTTCGATGATTCGCCATGAAAAATGAAGTTACTATAACTCAGACATACAATGTCCAATCTGCTTTTAAACTTCACATGCTTGATAAGACTCCTGACCTGAACAGATTGATATGCCCATATTCAGTTATAGTCACAGCGCCACCTACTGGCAACAGGAAGTGACATATTTTGCGGCTGTAACAAACTACCCGAGAAATTTTATGAAATAATACTTTTTTTTCAGTCACTCTATTCTAAAGGCTGTGCGCGATGTTAAATTGTGAAGATCTTGAGTTTTCAAGTTAAAGGGTGTGTCCATGGCGCCGTCTACAAAGTTCGATGTCTCGCCATGGGAATAAAAGTTATTGTAACTCAGGCATAAAATGTCCGATCTTGCCCAAACTTCACATGTTTGATAAGTGTCCTGGCCTGAACACATCTGAAGGCCAATATTCCATTGGGTGTGGCAAAATGCCTCGATTAGCGCCACCTATACATTTTCAACGTCGCCTCGAGCTTCGTTTCACGTACATGTACACAAAAATCGGGTGTTCATTTTTGTCATTTGCATGCCTTGTAAGTCTCTTGGTACGAAATTCGAATCCCAACAGGAAGTCAGTTATTTTGAATTTTCTCTGCAAAATTTGTGTCGTTTTGACATTTTTCAGGGGTTGTACTTTACTTGAACTCCTCCTAGAGATTTATTCAGATCAACACCAAACTTTGTCAGTGTAATCTAAAGGCCTTTTGTGATGTTAAAGTGTGCAGAAGATCTTGAGGTTTCGTTTAAGGCGTGTCTGTGTGCGGCCTTACAAATTTCGATGTTTCGTCATGAGAAAGGAAGTTGCTATAACTCAGACATACAATGTCCAATCTGCCCCAAACTTCACATGTTTGAGAAGACTCTGACCTGAATATATCTACATGCCAATATTCAGATATCGCTATAGGCGCCACCTGCTGGCAACAGGAAGTGACATGATTTACGCCGTAACAAACTACTCCTAGAAATTGTATGACATTTTATAATTTTTTTGGTCAGTCTAATCTAAAGACCTTTGCGATGTTAAATTGTGAACATCTTGAGGTTTCATTAAAGGGTGTGGCCATGGCGCCCTTGACAAAGTTGATGTCTCGCCATGGGAATAGAAGTTATTGTAACTCAGGCATAAGATGTCGATCTTCCCCAAACTTCACATGGTCGAAAAGAGTCTTGGCCTGAACACATCCTGAAGGTCATTAATCCACTATAATCATAAGCGCCACCTGCTGGCAACAGGAAATGGCTTGTTTTACACTAACTTAAACATGCAATGTCCAATCTGCACCAAACTTCAAATATTTGGAAAGAGTGATGGCCTGAAGATATCTAAGGCCAATATTCGAGGTTATAATCATAAGCGCCACCTGTTGGCAATAGGACACGTCATGCTTTATACTAACTCAAACATTCCATGTTCAATCTGCACTAAATTTCATATGCTTGATAAAAGTGCTGGACTGAAGAAATCTACATGCCAAAAATCCAGTTATAGTCATAAGCGCCCACCAGCTGGCAGCAGGAAGATTGGCACATATAAATGACTTTGACATATTTCTCTTATATTTACCACATTAAGCGCGATATATCTCGCCGTTAAGCTGTTTTACAAAAGCCACCAGCATGGTGAGCCCGGTGCAGAGGGTCTGGTCATCGCTGCTTGCAGCTTTAATTGTAAATATTTTCAGAAAAGAGAGATTTTATATATACATTTGTAATTCTATATATGTTAGTTTTCTTTAACTTATCCAAATTTAAACACATATAAATGAACAATGGAGATGAAAGAGGTGTGTTTGGTCATGTGACAACCAGTGCAATAATGATTTGATAAAATCATGAAATGTTTGAACAACTCTATGATATAAACTAAAGAACTGATTTTGGCTGGTAGAGCTAATCCTGGAAGATGAATTGATTATAATAGAAATAATAACTGTAGTAACTATTTTGGGGGAATTGTGATTACCATAGCTTGCTATATGATGTATCAATGCATAATTTTCTTTTTATTTCTTTTTCTTTTTTTTATGAATTTGTGCATTTTAATGTGACAAATGTCCTTCCAAAGACATTAAAACATGGTTAAGTAACCCATAATTCAAATAAATTTTGATCAAGTAGTTGATGCAATGTTGAAATGTTGACAAAACACGTCTTAAAATTGAAATAACTTTTGCCAAATCAATTGGTCAAATATCTTTTCAAACATCTTTTCAAATATCAAGTATCTTTTCATTTTCTGGTGTAATTACCAACCTGGTCTCATGACAAAAATGACGCATTAACTGGTAACATTTTTTGACAAGACACTGCAATTCATACATTCCCAGTATTGTTTTAGGTGACATTATTCGATAATGAAATGTCAGCTGAGTGGTGCTAAAAAGAGTGTTTGTTTGTTTTTGTTTGCTTTTTTTTCCCCTGGAACAGATGAATGTATATATGGTATGTTTTATGTGACTTATGGTTTGTTAGTCTCAGCGCCGTTCTGACTCTGTTCAAGATTGAAAGCAGTTATAACCTGTTTTAGTATAGATGTAGCATGCACTACCCCTTAACCTACCCAATAGTATGAACAAAAGCTTAATGTGACATAAAAACCAAATCACAAGCAGCATGCCATTTTAGCTTGTTTTGATGTCTCATCTTTCATTGTGGGTCTCTTATTTCATTGATTCATGCACTCCAAGTATTCCCGTGATCCTAAGCCCCTTGATTCCATGCCACAGCTGAGCTACAGCTCTACTGCAAAAGACCAGCTACTTCCTCGCTTGAAACCAGCTAAGACCAGCCAACCAACTTAGGCTTGAAAGTTCACAATATTTACAAAAAAGTCACTATACAGTGAGTTTATCTTTCTTTTCTTAACAACAATCACAATTTCAGCCAGACAACACCATCAACAAAAATCGCGATCATCTAAGGTCCAGCCCTGCTGCATTTTTTGAAAGATCGCTATTCCAGGCTATCCGACCAACCCACGGGGGCGCGATTATTGCCATTCGAGTTAGGGCGCGGGGCTAGGACCAGAGAAACAACACACAGTTTAATGCATAGGACACCACAAAAAACCTCAATGAAACGCATTAGTAATCTTTTATTATTTACCTGTAAAAATACCACTTTGTAGTTGACCGTTAACCATGTGTTCTCCGTCCGCTTTAAGCATTTGAAATCTGTTATGCAGGTCTTTGGTTAGATTACAGGTTGGCAGCCAGCTTTAAGCTGCATTTCTCACTGCCACCTAATGGACTGGATTTCAGGCACATGAAAAAAGCTATCTGAATTCCTCTATTAACCTGTGATTCTTATGGTAATTAGTTAAATGTTATGTAGAATTGATTTACATTTGCAGGGAATTTAGTCATTTAGTTGGGACTGATCGTTTCCCGCAACCCGTTCTTCAGATTCCAGCCCCACACACTGCAGGCTTTTCCATCCGTCTCTATAATCAAACACACCTGATTCTCAGATCATCAGTTCATTTCAAACTTAGTAGAGACTCCAAGACCTGAAATGGGTGTCATTTAAGCCAGATGCAAAATGTGCAGTGTTGGGGGAGCCTCCAGGAGCCAGGTTGAGAACCTTCGATTTAGCAGATGCTTTTTATCCAAAGTTTACTCTACAAATGAGGATTTTAAAAAGCGAAAGTATAATGAATATGTAAATAATACATTATATAAATAATAAGTATATTTTAAAGGTTTGATTATAATTTAAAAGTATTTTTTAACTTAAAAATAAATGTAAATGTTTAAGTTATTTCGCAATATAACTGGATGTCCACAAGCAATTATAAGGACTCTGTGGCTATTCATTGGAGCATTTAGTCAATATCAGGGGCTCTGGCTGAATGTGCTCCTCTAGGTAAAGCAAAAACAGGTAATGAATACATTAATTACTAATTACAGGTTTAGGGACTATTTATTTATTTATTAGTTTATTGTTATTGTGATGAGTTCACAAAATTAACAGAATTTATTGTCTGATGAGTTTAAGGATGTTCTGCCCAAGCCATTCAAACTGACCTTCAAGTAAATGTTCAGATTTTGGATTAAAAGAATATACCAAGAATTTTTTTTTTTTTTTTCTTCAACCGGATTAACTTGCACAGATTAATTGTTCACAACAAGACTAGCATGCAATGGGCATTAATAAAGTAAATGCCAGTCAGGTTTGATTTCATGCTGACTTTATAGTAAGCGAATGAGTTGAGCGACATAGTCTGAGTTCCGCCAGGAAATGATGAACAAAAATCAACATTAGATTCAATATTTGCTGTCTTTCTATACACTGAAAAGCATTGAATTACTCAACTTATTGATCCAATATTATTTAGCTACATATAGAGGAGAGGATGGGATAGCCGAGCGTTCACAGCTTAACCAGCAGTGTTAAGAATTAACTTATTTTTTTGCACCTTATCGTGTGAGTGTGGAGTGTATTTCTGCAAAACAAAAAACAAGAAAATAAAAAGTTTAAACAACCTACCTCATTTAGCAGAAGAGGTGATTATCCTTAGTGTGCATCCTGACAGCGAGACACAGGAATTCATTCGCCACCGCCTCAATACCTTCACTGTGTGTTTTCTACCCGTTGAGTGTACATTGTACACTTGTTATTGCAATAGATTATGGGATTGAATGAATGCACTTGATAACGTTATAGACTATTATGGTTTTTGACACCGCGAATTGGCTGTGCCCCTCAAATAGTGCAAATACATTTCAGACTTAGTTTAAAAAGTTTCCACACGGGCTACACTCTTAGAAAAAAAAGGTCCCCAAAAGCTATTACTGGGGCAGTTACAAAAAGGTAACACCTAACTAAAGGGTTGATATTTTAAAGGGTACATACTAGCTCATCTAGTGAAAGGGAATGAAAGGGAACATAAGGAAAATTTGGGAAACTAGTGTTACGATACCAGTATTTCAATATTCAGCACACACAAACACACACAAAAAAAAAAAAAAAGAAAAAACTGAAAATACAGTGAAATTTCACCTTGACCCCAATTTCAACTAAATTCAAACTTCAAGCTATGATTTCATTTTAAGTAATTTAAGCCTGAGGCTTATTCACTTTTTGATGTGAAAGAGCTTTTACATTTGCCAAAAAATAGAACTATTTATATTAAAAACAAGCAAGCCCAGCCCAGATGAGAAAAAGTAACACGAAAGTAAAGTAACATTAATTTCCAGAAAAAAATAAGTAACACAATTAAGTAACTAGTAACTTTTTTAGGGTGTAACATAATATTGTAATGGAATTCTTTTGAAAAATAACTTTTCCCGAAACACTGCTGTCTGACGCTTTGCCACGGTTTCCAGGACTGTTGTTGAGTGGTGAGGAAGGTGGTTACAATTCTAGGAGCCAACAGGCTGACTTAGAAATTTGTAACTATAGACTAATTTAAGATCGCACTGAGCCCAGGGTCAGCATGAAAGATTCTTGGTACAGTTGATGGAGTTTGTTTTAAAACACAGTGTTAAGAATCAAGCTTTTAATTGGCTCATTTGATTAATTCAGTTGTCTAATGCTGCCTTTATGCAAACATTTTATGTGAAACATTTTATTTAGGGAAGTACTTAAACAACTAAAATGCAATTGTTATGATTACTTTTCTTATCATTTTCTTATGCATATTTATATAATACATAATTTTATATTATATATTTCTTAAATATATAGATGTACAGTATGTGTACTTTGATTAGTGTCATGGCTGCATCATTTGTTTTTTTTGTTTAGTGTCGCATGTATATTCTAATAATTCAACGGCCCGTTGTCAAATATACTTTACCTAGTCTTATATTCCTATTCCAGTCTGTTTTATGTTCAAAGGTTAATGTTTAACTCAGGAGTATTCTGATATTTCAATATTTGCTTCCCACAGTTCCATCAGCTCATATGGTAAGAATGGGGGAAGAAGCCCCCTTAAGAAAAAAAAAAATCATAAACTTTAACACATTTACATATAGAGTAGATCATCATTATGCTTCACCCAACACACTGTTATGGGAATCGATTGGAAACTATAATTTAGTTTTAATGGTACAAAAACGAAAAAAACAAAAAAACAAAACAACAACAACAACAACAACAAAAAACAGAAGTCAGTGGTATCCTAGAACTGTTTTGTTTCCAACATTCTTCACAATATCATATTTTGTGTTCAGCAGAAGAAATAAACTTATTCTGGTTTGCAACAACATGAAGGTGAGAAGCATTTTTAATTTTTGGGTGAAATCTATTTTTGAGGAATTATCAATATTACAGCAGAAACACTCACTTATTTTTTGTCCTTTATTCTTCCCCCCTTTTTTTTCCTCTCTTTTTATCCCCTTTATACTCAATCATTCTGTGGAGTTACACTGTGTGCCTTCACACTCCAGACCAATAGGTGGCGGAAAGGTGGCTGTTTTTCACCAAACTGTCAAAGAGATGGATCTGATTGGTGAGTTGCTGGATCTATGTGATATATTAGTTAAACAACACAACCAATTCTTGCATATTTATAGAGATGCACCGATTTCAATTTTCTAGGCTGGTCTGGAATACATTTTTGGAGTGTCGAAGCGAAGGATATAGTAGGAATCAACACTGAATATTTTGACGCTTTGGATGGAGGTGGCTGGAACATATTCTTCTCTCAACACCACGTCTACACTGGATGCTGTGATAGGACAATAATATAGAACCTATTTGGTTGTCTACACAGCCGTGGCAGCAGGGCCTAGACTAACTACCTAACTGTGTGCTGGTTGGCACTGGTGTGCATCACAATTTTTTTCTTAGGTGCACCAGCACAAAAGTTAGGTGCCAACCCCCTCAAATTTTCGATCGCCATTTCATATAACCCCGTGTTTTACCTAGTTAACTTTTTTTTAATCGCAATATTGACTTGTAGCCTCAAATGGTTAACTAACAATCGTTGCTAACATAAAGTTCGTTTATTTGAAGCACAATTCTACAAGAAAGATAACTTACTGAAAAAAGTGTTGGTGCTTAAAGAACTTCACTGAGCTGAAATGTAAACTTAAAACATCTCAAGATAAATGAATAAAAAGAAGATAAAAATTAAGTGTTTAAGGGCTTCAAACTGACATCTCGATGGCTCCAATTGTCTTATGGACTATCCTCCGCTGCAGTCACACATGCACCTCGGATGGCCAACTCCTGTAGTTTGGCCTTCTTGATCTGTTGGCCTAAACAAGCTGGCCACACTCTCTCTAGCAGCAAATATTTACAGACTGGCCCTCTAACACTGAGTCTTCTTCAGATCTTTCACTGTTTCTGAATGAAGGATGCTCTAGTGGAGGTTGGATGTTGAACAGCTAAGCAGTCCCTAAACAGTAGGCTTGGGTGGCATATGGTAATACTGCGAGGATTCTAAAAATAGCAGACGGTTTAACGTTTCAATACCGTGTCATGACGGTCATAAAAAAAACAAAACAATGCACTCATATAGGGGACAAGGATTAAATATTAAATATAATATATTAATGCCCTAAAAATGCGTATGCGTGGTTGTCATCATGTGACAGCGTGGAGAGAAAGGTGGAAAGATGGCGTTTCGCACCGAGTGACCTGGTCTCGACAAGAAAAGAGAACACAACTCTGCAGTTTGGCAGTTATTTCGGGTTTCAAAGGGAGAGGCAGTAAATACATGCAACAAAAAGGTGACCCACGAGATAGATGGAAATACCTTGAACCTAAGGTCGCATATACAAAACCACCATCCACTCACTGCTGCTGCTAGGATGGACCCGAGTTCACTCAGTGCAACAGTTTCAACGCCCTCCCGATGCAGGACCAACAAACATATCTAGGTCCACCGCCAGTACACAGCCGGGCGTTTTTTTTCCCAATGATGCAGATGGCACAAGTGGCACGAAAGTACCTGTGCGTCTGTGGCACAAGCACACTATCGGAGCGGTGTTTTCAGCACCGCAGGTAAAGTTGTGGGTCCACAACGTGCCCTGTTAAAGCCGACAAAGTAAACATGCTGGTTTTTCTAGCCAAAACATCTTGACTAGATTTGATGCCCACGTGCCCTTCGTTCCTATTTCGCACTGTTTATTTTTATTTATTTAATTGATTGAGGTATTTTTATTTCATTTTTGTGTAAAAACAATGTTGGGAAAGAAGAAGTTTTTATTTTAGGCCATATTGCTTTGCAATAATTTTTATAATATGATGTAATTCACTTTTATGTTAATTCAACTCTGCCTCTTTGCCTGTTATGGTCGGGTCACTTATTTATAAGCTGCTCTTTGCTATTATGCTATAAAGTTGTTTTGGACTTTTTATTAAACCGGTGTGATTTTAATTTAATTTGTGTGTGCAGCGTCTCTGCGCGTTTAAGGAAACTGTTTCTGGATGTTTATGTTAATTTAATTCTGTTTGACTCTTGTATTTGCACTTTTTTATAAACTTAGCTATTTGTTGATAATAAAAGTTGTTATGTTATGTTGTTAGTATATTGTTGTGGAGAGTGTTATTTTGTGTTATTGTTTTTCAGTATTAGTGTTTAAGTATTCAGTTTCTGAATGGTTTAGGCACAAGCCACAGTTTTTGGTGACGCTTGTCTGAGCCTTACGTCATTTTTTTTTAATTATTCACCGTAATACCATATACCGAGGTAAAATAGGGAGGAGGTTTGACGGTATCAAAATTTGGATACCGCCCAAGCCTACTAAACAGCTTATACTAAAATAGTTTAGGTTTGTATGTAATAGCAAATTGATTTATATTTTGTTTAGTTTTTTTCATTAAGTTAATTTAGAAAAGAAGTTTGGAGCATTTTTTTGTTTTGTTAAATATAAGTTTTACAAACCCGATTCAAAAAAAAGTTGTGGACACTGTACAAATTGTGAGTAAAAAAGGAATGGAATAATTTACAAATCTCATAAACTTATATTTTTATTCACAATAGAATATGGATAACATATCAAATGTTGAAAGTGAGACATTTTGAAATGTCATGCCAAATATTGGCTCATTTTGGATTTCATGAGAGCTACACATTCCAAAAAAGTTGGCACAGTGTTTCCAGGCCCCCAAAACATTGTTATAATGTATTGTTGTGTAAATGAATGTCAATAAAAAGAATAAACTAACTAAATGTCATGCCAAATATTGGCTCATTTTGGATTTCATGAGAGCTACACATTCCAAAAAAGTTGGGACTACACGAATGCTTCACATAATACTATACTTATACAAAACCAACCTAATGTCAGATTTGACTTTAAATACTATATATAAATGTTAACCTATGCATAAACTAACTATACAAAAAGCTACACATAAACACTGTACCTATACACAAACTAACCTACATATTTGAATATGAATATACTATATATAAATGTTTACTTATACATAGACTGAAAAGGAAAAATAAATATTATACGAATGCTTCCTGTAATAATGTACATGTGCACAGAGAAACATTTTAAGTCAAGTAGCTGGCTGAGGAATAGTGCAGGATGATTTGTAGTGTATGAGCATGTAAACACATATTTGAGTCTTTTGTGGTATTATGTAAACACAGCAGTGTGTGTGAAAAGTGTCTAGTGTGCATAGAGGAGATCTGCACAATATATATATATATATATATATATATATATTATATAATATATTATATATCTATATATAATATAAAACGGATTGTTTCCGACTGACTGTTTTTCTGTGATGTGGAAAGGTGTGGGGGTGGGGAGGTGTGATGGTCCATGTTTGTGGAGGTAGGGGGTTTGTGTGGGGTTTCAAAGGAGGGTGGGATGATTTGTGTTCAGGGCTCTCACAGCCTGGGGGAAAAAGCTGTTGAGCAGTCTGGCGGAGCGGGTTCTGATGCTCCGGTAACGTCTTCCTGATGGTAGGAGCTGGAAGAGACTGTGGGAGGGGATGGATGGGCGGGGTCCTTCACGATATTGTTGGCTTTGCTGGAACATTGTGTATGGTAAATGTCTAGGATGGAGGGGAGAGGGGCACTAGTGATCTTTGCAGCTGTATTCATTGTCCACTGGAGGGTCTTGCGGTCTACTGTACTACAGTTCCCGTACCAGACAGTGATGCAGCTGATCAGCATGCTCTCTATGGTAGAACTGTAATCGGGCCTTAAAAGTTAGGTCCGACAGGACCCGAGCCTGTCAATGGTCAGTGGGGGTGTTTAACAGAGGTCCATCACACCCTGAAGTCATCACAACCTCCTTTGTCTTCTCCACATTGAGGTAAAGGTTGTTAGTGCCACACCATTCAGCAAGCTTTGTCACTTCCTGTCTGGAGTGCGTTTCATTGCTGTTGCTAATGAGACCTACCACAGTTGTGTCATCTGCAAACATCTGCAGTGATGCAGCTGATCAGCATGCTCTCTATGGTAGAACTGTAATCGGGCCTTAAAAGTTAGGTCCGACAGGACCCGAGCCCGACAAGTACATTTTGATTTACAGCTTTTTACAGCTGAACCCGTTTACAGCCCAACATTATTCAAATGTGCGCACGCACACAGCTATTTTGCCTTTTGTCCAGAATCAGTTATTTATACATGTTTTAACATAATTTATTCATCACTAACGTAGCTATAGGCCATTTGGAAGTTGTAACAAAGACATAAAATAAGTCCTCTGTAATATCGTAACATCTCAGCACTCTACATAGGCCTAGGCATAATATATATTCTAAATTAAGATGGTTATTTGGCAATAACGAAATTAAGATAAAGTCTCCGTCAGATTTGCCTCGCCACTAGCAGCTGAAATTTAATAAAAGAATAATGGCAACATTAGCCTATATACTCTGTCTACATTATGCATTTAAGACTCAATTAATATTTAGTTATAATTTGAAAAACCTTTACTCTCCAAGATTAGGCTGCCTACATGTTTTTGTGGAGGAAAATTATTGAATCCACTGTAAATGCTTTATTCTCTCACCGATGGTCCGTCCAGCAATATAACCCACTGGCTCATTATTCTCATTATAAATACGGTCAAAACCTTTCCACACCTCAGACTTTGCTTTAGTTGCTGGTGCAACCAAAATGTAATCGCCAGAGACAAGCCTCCGTTTCACCTACTCAGCATCTATTTTCGCATCTTTATTGCGCTAATTGAAACACATCACATGACCCCTCATTTACCTCGCAAATGGAACACAAGCCCAAGCCCGGCCCTAGCCCGTGTAAAATGATATAAATTAAGCCCGAACCCGACCGAACTAGTCCGGTCCCATTGGGTCCCGTCAGGTTCGGGCAAAGATCTTCAGCTCTACTCTATGGTTCCTCTGTAGAAAGTGGTCAGGATAGGTGGAGGGAGACTTGCTGTTTTCAGCCGGCGGAGAAAGTGTAGGCGCTGTAGTGCCTTCTTGTAGAGTGACATGGTGTTGGTGGTCCAGGTGAGATCCTAAGTGATGTGCACCCCCAGGAATTTAGTGCTGCTGACTCTCTCTCCAGAGTCGAACTGTCAATGGTCAGTGGGGGTGTTTAACAGAGGTCCATCACACCCTGAAGTCCATCACAGCCTCCTTTGTCTTCTCCACATTGAGGTAAAGGTTGTTAGTGCCACACCATTCAGCAAGCTTTGTCACTTCCTGTCTGGAGTGCGTTTCATTGCTGTTGCTAATGAGACCTACCACAGTTGTGTCATCTGCAAACATCTGCAGTGCAGTCGTGGGTCTTGGGTCTAAATTATTAAAAAATGTTAAAATCAAATAATGTTGGTGCGAATAAAACAAAGATGCAAAGTGTTTCATTCCTCCAATTAAAAAAAAAAGGGTAATAATTCACATCTATATTTTTTTACTTGAGCCAATGAAAAATAAATAACTATTGGCTCAAGTTAAAAAAAATATAGATGTGAATCATTACCCTAAATTTTTTTAATTGGATGAATGAAACACTTTTTTTCAGTGTGCTAAAGCAGGTGATTTTAAAACAAATTAAGTTGATGTAATTTTAAGGTAAAATAAAAATCTTATACAGAACTGACGTTTACTTCTGGCTTTTCAAACGTGTATGTAAGTTCTACTTAAAAAAAAAAAAAAAAAAAAAAAAAAAAATTTCAGTTTTGTCACAGTTTAGTCTGTTCCTTTTCTCATCCAACACGCGACAAGTTGAGCTGATCATCCCTTCACTTGTCTACGCTTGTGCAGGTACAGTATGCTCGCGGAACTTCACTGAGCGCAGGAAAGGCTCTTATTTGTGCGCCAGTACACCAACGGCTGTTCGCTTCCTGCTATCTGTGCCTCAGACATGTAACTCTGCACTTCCAGTGCTGAACGGCTGCCTGCATCCTGCGCACAGATTTCAAAATACTTCCACATAAATGACATGATAGGGAATGATTACAATGTAGTCGTGCACACGGGTGCACTTCCGGAAAAATGGGTCGAAAAAAGACCAAAAACCGTCCGGTTCCGATTTATGGTCGGTCAACCGGTGCATCCCTAGTCAGTGCTATGGGATGGTAGTCATTTAAACAGGACACAGGTGATTTCTTTGGTACTAGTATGATGGTTGTGGATTTGAGACATGTGGAAACGACTGCCTGGCTCAGCAAGGTGTTGAAGATATCTGCATTCTGCATATTAACCCGTGAATAAAAGTGGTTGAGTGCATCCTGGAGTGATGTGTCGTAGGGTTGGGCCGATAGACGATGCCATCGTCCATCGCCGATGGCTGATAGACATCACGATGTTGCGCTGGCATCGTGACCAACCCAAACCCCCCCCTGCCCTTTTTGAATTCACAATCGTTTTTTTAGTTTGACTATCACTTTCGAGATTCGCGATCGCACGTACTCTGTTTATACTATGGAGCAGCAGTACTTACCACACATTTTACAAGATTATATGTTTGTCAGTGGTACTGAGGATCTGCAAATCATTTCTTTAAGGTTGCGTGGTTGAAGTCACTGGTTATTATGAAAAAGCCGTCTGGGTTATTTGTTTTTGTTTGCTGATGGCACTGTACAGCTCGCGAAGTGCATCCTTCGCGTTAGCACATGGACATTAGC
This sequence comes from Cyprinus carpio, assembly GCF_018340385.1. NCBI lineage: Eukaryota > Metazoa > Chordata > Actinopteri > Cypriniformes > Cyprinidae > Cyprinus > Cyprinus carpio. Next base: position 7,289,802 of record NC_056618.1, on the reverse strand, counting down.
CGCGCTTCCACTGTCGGACTTAAAGCGGGCGAGCTAGTGCATGCCAGGGCCAGTCGCGTTTCCACTGTCACTTCCAGGGCTTGATCGTGCCTCGTCGGGGCTTCCTCGGGGCCAACGGCCAGGGTTTTTTGGCCCGACGAAAACCTATGGCCAAAGCGGGCCAGCTGGGGTTAGAGGAGTGGTTATGAACAAAGGAGGGGTTTATCGGCGTGTGTTTTTTGTCAGGACGGTTAATTTTGGAAAGATAGGAGCTATAACATAATAAAAACTTTTAAAAATAAGCTGAGCTCAAAACTCACTTTCAGTCAGCAGCGAGTGTTTGAAATAACGCGATCCGATGTGGATTATATTCACCATAAAAGGCAGAAATATTTATAAGCGATGCAAAAGACTATTCACGCTAAACAGTACCGTTACCATAATACACATGGTAAATGCAACCACTTGGAGAAATCAGACTTTCAGATATCTTCAACTGTGGCTACAAATAAACAGAAACAGACTCGACTGAATAAGCAGGCTATTTTTGTAAGCGTTTAAAATAAGTAAAATAGAAATACATTTATTTCTGTGTGATTAATTTTGAGTCCTGATAAATTGCTTCATTATGCTCAATATCACTTATAGTAAAACATTGATGCTTTTGAATTTGAATATTTAACAAAGCTGCAAACAAAAGGCAGCTGTTATCGTGTTCGTTTTTGTGATCGCGCTAGTTCCAGTGACTTATTTCTTAGTTTTCTAATAACTTCTCTTCGTTGGTGAAATGATGGGGTTGCATGACGTTGTTCCGTAGAAATAGGAGCACAGAGGATGCAGTATGCACAGTGCTGCACTCTGCACTCACACACTTGGACCATAACAACACGTATGTTAGGATGTTGTTTGTTGACTTCAGTTCAGCATTTAACACCCTCATTCCCTCCAAGCTGACCACAAAACTTGGAGACCTGGATATTAACACCTCCTCTGCAACTGGATTATGGACTTTCTGACCAACAGACCTCAGCATGTTAGGTCAGGCCACACCCCACTCACCACCATCACACTTAACACCGGCGTACCACAGGGCTGTGTGCTGAGCCCATTCCTTTACTCCCTTTACACCCACGACTGCAAGCCTGTGCATGGATCCAACTCCATCATTAAGTTTACAGATGACACCACAGTGATTGGCCTCATCAGTGACAACGATGAGACTGCCTACAGGGAAGAGGTACAGTACCTGGCCACATGGTGCGCTGACAATAACCTGCTCCTTAACACCAGTAAGACAAAGGAGCTCATTGTGGACTTCAGGAAGAAGAAAGGAAGCACGCATGACCCCATCCACATTAACAGGATGGTTTGTTGAACGTGTCTCCAGCTTCAAGTTCCTGGGAACCACCATCTCAGAGGACCTGTCCTCGATTATAAACACCTCCAGCCTGGTCAAGAAGGCTCACCAGCGCTGCTTCTTCCTCAGGACACTCAAGAAGAACCAGCTGTTTTTAGCCATCCTGGTGAACTTCTACCGGTGTGCGATCGAGAGCATCCTGACCAGTTGCATCACAGTCTGGTATGGGAACTGCTCAGTGGCTGACCGCAAGGCACTGCAGAGGGTGGTGAAAACTGCCCAACGCATCAAAGGGACACCACTTCCTGCATTTGAGGATATCCAGAGGAAACGCTGTCTACGTCGAGCTCGCAGCATTCTCAAGGACTCTTCTCACCCTGACAACAGACTGTTTAACCTCCTCCCCTCCGGGAGGCGTTTCAGGTGCCTCCGGACAAGGACCACAAGATTCAGGAACAGCTTTTTCCCTAAAGCTGTCTCCTTGCTGAACTCTGCCCTCTGACATCCCTCAACACCCCCCCCACACCACACACACAGACTCCTCCCCCTCCTCATCACTACATCTGACTGAGTTATTTATTTATTTACAACAAAAAACAGTAAATTTGTTATTACTTGCACTACTGTCTGTTCATCCAGAAACACTGAGTAATCCATTGCACACTGAAATATTTTCTATGCACTTTACTATCCATTGCACTAGTGTAAATGATGTTCATAGTTCTGCCTATAGTGTACATACACTTTACATAATCCATCTGTATAGTATGTTCATAGTACACCTATCTGTATATCATGCTGATAGTATTTAAAATCTGTAAATTATGTCCATAATACTTATCTGTATAGTTATTGTACATGTTGTAGACCTTCTATATTCTGTACTTCCTGCTTATTGCACTTCTGGTTAGATGCTAACTGCATTTCGTTGCCTTGTACCCTACATGTGCATTGACAATAAAGTTGAATCTAATCTAATCTAATATAATCTAATATAATATAATACCGTCAGTGGGCGAGACCGCGGCCTCAGGTTCAGCGGACATAGGCCTCTTAGCTTCTCCGTAGTCTCCAACGAAAGCTGTTGTTCATACACACTGCTGATTTCCAAAAAGACTCTGTCGATCGTAGATGTGTTTTTCTGAGTGTTTATCTGATGATTTTGCAGTGGGGTGAGACTGTTTGAAGTAGGACTGGGCAATATGATGATATAAATCGGATGGACAAAATTAAAAGTCTATCGCTTCATATTGTGCTCTATCGTTTATTTCGTGGTGCCGCAAAATACATTGTTTACGGCAATACGTTTTCATTATTTGAATGATGGCAGTCTTACATGCATTACATGGGGATGCAGGCAGACACGTGAATAACAGCATGCGCGCGCTCACGTCACGTTGCTGTGCGCGTGTTCACGAAAACGCAATGCTTGTAAGCATGGCAGTTTAAAGCAACTGATTTTAGGCCATTGAAACAAAAACAAAAGAGCTATATGTGCGCACTGTCTCTGTTTCTTTGTGAGAGGAGTGCTTAAGCCGGGCATTAGCTCCTAATAGAGCTTGTGAGCATTTTTGCCGCTTTATTGGCTTTGAACGATTGTATAAACACTTATATGCGTACAAATGCAAGTATCCTCATGAACACAGTCATTTAGGTCTTACGGGAATATAAACAGTTGCGAGAGGAAGCGCATATGTAACAGTATATTGGATCGGGACTTCGGTCTTAAAGGGGAAGCTGTCCAATATTCGTCCTGTTATTCATGAAAATCTTTCACTGCTCTTGACTAAATCACTTTTGTAACTAGAATAAAAAAAAAAATAATAAATAATGCTAATGACTACTATATATATATATATATATATTTATATATATATATATATATATATATATATATATATATACGTATTTATATGTATATATGTGTATACATATATGTATGTGTGTATGTGTGTGTGTGTGTATATATATATATATATATATATATATATATATATATATATATATATATATATATATGTATATATGTAAATGTATATATTTATATGGATGGGTGGATATAACTTACACAGTGAAGACTAATTCATTTACACACAATGTTTTTATTATTTATTGTAGTTTTTGTCCTATGGCTTGTAATTAGTCTATTGTTCTCATTTCATCACTGACTGTTTATGTATCTCCAGAGCGCTTGAGTTTTATTTTTGTTTTTTTTTTTATTGTTATTTTCTTGCATTAGTTTTGATATTGACATTGGTGACAAGGATTAATAAACAGCCCTTAGAAAAGCTGGAGATTTGTCACTCACACTTAAATGTATGGCATATTGCACATAATCACAATTCACAATATTAACTGAAGCCAAAATGTACTTGTATCTACAAACACAGATTAAAATTTGTGAACGGGGTTTCCCTTTTTTTAATTTATTTTTTATTTTTTTGCACTTTGCTTTTACAAATGTAATGAAAGAGCCTGGAAAATATATCTAAGTAAATGTTTCAATGTTCTCTTTAAAAGTAAAAGAAGTAAAAGTCAACAAATTAATAGTACTTAAGTAAAAAAATTCACTAAACATTTTTTTTTAAAAATTTTTTTTTTTTTTTTTTTATGAAGTATTCTAATTTTTTTTTTTTTTTTATGAAGTGGTTTTTGTTAAATGTGATCCAAAATCATCACAATTAAAATAACCAAAGACTTAAACTACTTCAGTCTGTGTGCATTGAATTTATTTAATACACACGTTTCACAATTTGAGTGGAATTACTTAAATTAACTTTTCCACAACATTCTAATTTGAGATGCACCTGTAAGTAGTTAAATGTACTTACACATCAGCTTTTATGATGCAGGATTAACATAAGCACAATCCACTATGAACATCTTTTTAATTTGCGTCAAGCTTTTTAAACTTGATGAATTGTGATTTTAGGTTCAAGTGGTGTGTGTGTAAGGAACTGAAAGCAAGCAGAATATGGCTATTTTTAAAGAAAGCAGTGCCATCTGCTGTTAAAAACTAAGATCAGAATTGATTCAAGAGAGGATTGCGATACCTTTGGAAAATCTCAGAAACGATGCAGAATCATTTCTCGATTTACTATGCATCAATTTATTGTCCCAACCCTACTAATGATTGAGGACTTACATATATTAGGCATTTATGAAATTATTAATGGCTCTAACCCTCTCCAGACTCCACACTAATAACCACACCACAAGCCCGAGTTGTCCCACTTTACACCAAGGTATTTGGCGGGCCAAAAAAACCTAGCCATTGGCCCTGAAGAAGACATGATTGGGCCTGATCAAACACTGGAAGTGACATTGAAAACATAACTAATACTTTTGTATAGCAAATGTCTTTCCCTTTACATTTTTATCATTCATTGATTCATTTATTGTGATTTGCTTAAAATGCTACTTCTTTACTCTCCTTTCAGACCTGATGGGCAGAGAATAAGGAAGGTAAAGAACTGAATGAAGGGGAGAGAAAATAATCATGTCATAAGTTGCTCACAGAAGGAAAGAGAATTTGTACGGAAAAGAAGAGCCAACAAAATCTTCACTTGCCCTCAGTGTGGAAAATCATTCCCATATAAAAGCAGTCTTGAAGGTCACTTGAGAATCCACACTGGAGAGCGGGCCACACGCATGTGATCAGTGCGGCAAGAGATTCACACTAAAAGGGACTTTAATGAAACACATGAACATCCACAAAGGAGAGAAGCCACACACATGTGGTCTGTGTGGAAGCAGTTTCACACTAAAAAGAATCCTTAAGTATCACATGTTAATCCACACAGGAGAAAAGCCACACACATGTGATCAATGTGAGAAAAGTTTTGCACTTAAAGGAAGCCTTAATGAACACATGAAAATCCATACTGTAGAGAAGCTACACACATGTGATCAGTGCGGGAAGAGATTCACACACAAAATAACCCTTAAGAAACACATAAAAATCCACACTGGAGAGAAGCCACACACATGTGATCAGTGTGGGAAGAGTTTACCACACGAAAAGAAACGCTTAAGGATCACCTGAGAATCCACACTGGAGAGCCTCTTCACACATGTGGTCACTGCGGGAAGAGTTTTGTACATGCAGTCAGTCTTAATAAACATCTGCGTTCTCATATTGGAGGTCCTCAAAGATCCTTTAACTGTGATCAGTGTGGTAAAAAGTTTCGTTGGGCACAATCCCTGAAGGAGCACATGATCATTCATACAAAGGAGAAGCCTCATGTGTGTTCTTTGTGTGGAAAGAGTTTTTCACGACTGTATACTTTAAAAATACACCAGAAACGACACAGTAGTGTGAAGAGTCATACGTGCTCTGATTGTGGGAAGTCCTTTTTTACAGATGGTCAAATGAAGCTGCACCAAAGAATTCACACTGGAGAAAAACCTTACAAGTGTTCACAGTGTGACAGTAGATTCAGTCGGGTAGAGTCTCTGAAAACACATGAGAAGATCCACACCGGAGTGAAGCTGCACATGTGTGGTCAGTGCGGGAAGAGTTTCACACTAATAGGAAAACTTAATGAACACATGAAAATCCACTCTGGAGAGAAGCCGCACGCATGTGATCAGTGCGGAAGAGATTCACACACAAAGGAACTCTTAAGAAACACATAAAAATCCACACTGGAGAGAGGCCGCACACATGTGATCAGTGTGGGAAGAGTTTCACAGTCAAAGAAAAGCTTCAGTTACACATGAATAGCCACACTGGAGAGAAGCCGCACACATGTGATCAGTGTGGGAAGAGATACACACTAATAGGAACCCTTAATGAACACATGAAAATCCACACTGGAGAGAAGCCGCACGCATGTTGATCAGTGCGGAAAGAGATTCACACACAAAGGAACTCTTAAGAAACACATAAAAATCCACAGTGGAGAGAAGCCGCACACATGTGATCAATGTGGGAAGAGCTTCACAGTCAAAGGAGACCTTCAGTTACACATGAATAGCCACACAGGAGAGAGGCCACACATATGTGATCAGTGTGGGAAGAGATACACACAAACCCTTAATGACACATGAAATCACACTGGAGAGAAAGCCACAACTCTTAAGTTTCATAAGAACACATAAAAATCCACACTGGAGAGAGGCCGCACACATGTGATCAGTGTGGGAAGAGTTTCACACAAAAAAATTTTCTTAAGAAACACATAGAAATCCACAGTGGAGAGAAGCCGCACACATGTGATCAGTGTGGGAAGAGTTTCACAGTAAAAGGAAACCTTAAGTTACACATGAATAGCCACACTGGAGTGAAGCCGCACAAATGTGTTCAGTGCGGGAAAAGTTTTACATTAAAAGGAAACCTTAAGATACACATGAAAAGCCACACTGGAGAGAAGCCGCACACTTGTGATCAGTGCGGGAAAAGTTTTACATTAAAAGGAAAACTTAAGGTGCACATGAATATCCACACTGGAGAGAAGCCACACGTGTGTTTCTTCATGTGGAAAACATTTACATGGCTGCACGCTTTAAAGGTACACCAGAAGACACATACCAGTGTGAAAGCAGTGTGAAAAAAACATTTGCTACAGCGGACAAATTTTAATGTCTCCAGAGAATTCACACTGGAGAAAAGCCTTTTAAGTACTGACACAATGATAAGCGATCCAGTCTGTCAGGACACGTGAAACCAAATTAGAGATGATCCACATTGGAGATCAGTTGTATCTGTAGGTATCACTAAGTGTAGTGCCATTAAGTATAGTTCTTGTTCAGATACATTTTCAGGTTAAAATGTGCATCAAGACCATCAGTTTCAAGTGTTGAGATTGAAATTAATTCAAAGTTTGTTCCTTCAAAAGGTATGATATTTAAGTGTCACATGTTGTTTTTCATGTACAGAAAGTTCTTGGCTCCACATTTACCTTGTGCAAATGTCAGATAAACTATCAAACTAACTGGTTTCTTCTTTGTTTCTCTCCTTCACGTTTTATTGGACACGTTGTAAGTCAAAGAAAGATATGTCTTATTTGTGTTCATTTTGTTTACCATTGAAATACCATTTATTGACAAAATTGGTAACTAGTTTTTTTATGGGGAGAAAGTGATGGGGACAAAGGAAGGAAAAACTATTTTTGCTTTCCCCCAATGAAGCTTGCACTTTTGGGTCCTCACTATAAAATTAGTGTTCCCTTGGAAAACTCTTGCAAGTGATTGTACAGTTTCTCAGGGGAACACAAAACTTTTGCAAGCAAACTTTCAAATGCTCTCTCTGTGTGTGTACATGGACCTTGAACCCACTATAATGAAAAATGTGTTGTGTGCTAACTATATATATATATATATATATATATATATTAATACAGAGATAGTATAATCACATAATAGTTCAATCATAAAAGGAAAAACCAGTTTGTGTAGGTTTTTGATCAACTGTTTTCCCACTTTTTATGTAATTTCTAGTGAAAAATTTGTATTGTAGTGTGATGGAAATTGCTGTATTTTTCTTTATTTTCTATTATTGTTTATTCTCTAGTTTCCACACACACACACACACACACACACACATATATATATACCACACACACATATAATGTTTTAATGAAAGCTTTATAGATATATATATATATAGTGAGTACACACCTCACATTTCTGCAATCATTTTAGTATATCTTCTCAAGGGACAATACTATAGAAATGAAACCTTGATATATTTTAGAGTAGTCAATGTGCTGCTTGAATAGCAGTATAGATTTTTAAAGTGATATGACATACAGCCAAATATGGTGACCCATACTCAGAATTTGTGCTCTGCATTTAACCCATCCAAAGTGGACACACAACAGTGAACACACACACACACACACACACACCGTGAACACACACCCGGAGCAGTGGGAAGCCATTTACAGTATGCTGCAGCACCCGGGGAGCAGTTGAGGGTTTGGTGCCTTGCTCAAGAGCACCTCAGTCATGGTATTGGGGGTGGAGAGAGCGCTGTACATTCACTCCCCCCTCCCACAATTCCTGCTGGCCCGAAACGCGAACACACAATCTTTGAATTGTGAGTCCGACTCTCTAACCATTAGGCCATGGCTTCCCAGATTTCCTAGATTTACTGTCCTCTGAAAATAACTTAACATACAGCTAGTATTGACAAAATAGCTTGGCAACAAAAGTGAATACACCCTAAGTGAACATGTCAAAACTGTGTCCAAAGTGTCAATATTTTGTGTGAGCACCATTGTTATCTAGCACTCCCTTAATCCTCCTGGGCATGTAATTCACCAGAGCTGCACAGGTTGTTGCTGGGATCCTCTTCCACTCCTCCATAATGACATCACAAAGCTACTGGAAGTTAGACACATGGTGCTTCTCCACCTTCTGCTCAATAGGGTTCAGGTCTAGAGACATACTTGGCCAAGCCATCACCTTCAGCTTCCTCAGCAAGGCAGTTGTCATCTTGGCGGTGTTTGGGGTCATCACAACTGCCATTCTGCCCAGTTTCTGAAGGGAGAGCATCATCTTCTGTTTCAGAATGTCACAGTACATGTCGGAATCCATGTTTCCCTCAATGAAGCGCAGCTCCCCAGCTCCCCAGACCATGATGCTACCACCACGTTTGACTGTAGTCAAGACACAATTTTCTTGGTACTCCACACCAGGGTGTCACCACACATGCTGGACACCATCTGAGCCAAACAAGTTTATCTTAGTCTAATCAGACCACAGGACATGGTTCCAGTAATTCATGCTCTTGGACAAGTTGTCTTCTGCATCTGTTTTCTGGCTTTCTTATGAGCCAGCTTCAGAAGAGGCTTCCTTCTGGGATGACTGCCATGCAAACTGACTTGTTGCAGTGTGTGGCCTATGTTTTTGAAGCGAGCTTCTGCACTTGATGCACAGCACGAGGACTCGACTTCTTTGAGCATCGACCCTTTATAGGTCTGTTCTAAGTGGAACCCATCTTGGGAAACCACTGTATGACCCTGGCCACTGTACTGCTATTCAGTTTCAGGGTGTTACCGATCTTCTTATAGCCTAGGCCATCCTTGTGGATAGCAACAATTCTAATTTTTAAATCCTCAGAGGGTTCTTTGCCATGAGGTTCCATGTTGAACGTCCAGTGGTCCGTATGAGAGAATTGTACTCAAAGCACCAAATCTTAACTGCTCTAATACAAGATAATCAAAATGGTTGCTGAAATGTGAGGGGTGTACTCTAACCCTAACTTTTGTGAGAAACTGTATGTGTATAAATATATATATATTCTTGGTTATTGGTCTTGTGTCTCATTTTACATGTGGATATTCCCCCGTCATTCTAGCTTGTATTCTGCTGATTGTTTTTTAAAGCCCAATTCTGTACATTCCTCATCTTTGTGCGATTAGTATAAAACCCACGCATGACAGAACACCAAACCCAACACCGTTTAATTATTTTATGTTTTTCTGTATTTTTTGTTTTGTTTCCCCACATGGACCATTCGACCTGCCAGCTGTCAAACTCCATGAGCTCAAGCAGGGTATTGTTCCCTCGAGGACCACAAAATGGATTTTTTAGCCTTTTGTACCTTACAGGTACAAGCCTTTTGTACACACAGCTGACTGTGTACGTTTTTTATATGTCGCACTGAACACCATGATGGAATCTGTCTGGGGATGGTCCTTCAGTGAGTTTTGCCATGTTTGTGTGTGGGTGCTGGTGAGTTGTGAGTGATTGCTAGTGATCTCTACTGACTCCACCCAGCCCTGTGTCTCCTGAGTTTCTTGTGTTTCCTAAGTGTCTTGAATCTCATGTGTCTCTGCTGATCCCATCCAGGGGTGTGTTTCCCAAAAGCTACTATGGTCACAAGTAGTGTTAGGGGGTAATGCATTGCAAGTAACATGAGTTACATAATCAGATTACTTTTTTCAAGTAACTAGTAAAGTAACACGTTACTTTTTCAAATAAGTACTTTCAGTTACTTTGTTTTCCCTTTTACTGACTGACAGCTCTCCTGTTCCAATGTTGAGAGAAATCGGGAGTAAGCAGAGGCTTTGTGTGCGCTGTTTACACACTGTAGTTCTGGACTTAAGGTCCTTGCACACTGAAATTTTTGTGTGTTTTTCGTATTCGTAAAAATTTGTCATGCACAGACCATCACAGTGGCTCAGAACTGCTAAAATACATCTCAAAATGCTTGCTACGGAATTAAAAAAAAAATAAAAAATATGAAGGACGAAAGTTTCTGAGGCAGTGTGAAAATGTGATTGACACAGTGTCATATTTATGTTTTAACGTGAAAGTTTCAGACAAGAATGTTAGACTCTTGGTGTAAGGACCTTAAATGGAACAAGCATTTACTCATTTCACTTGCAGAAAAACAGATTTCGTTTTCCTCAAAATTATTAAAAACACTGAAATTAAAACTCAGAATATGACACAGACCTGCAGTAATTAAAGGTTAAATAAGACAAATATCCTTTATGTATTTCATTGCATTTTATAACCACTGTCTTTGATGCTGATAAATAAATATTGCTGAAGAGAGAGCTGAATTTTCTTCAACTGCATTGTACTCTTTATACAATCCAGACTGGCAGCACAGCTGAAAGGTTTGTTTGAGCTGCGTCCTCTACAGTACAGATGTGAATTTACATTTACTTCAGCCATGAGGCTTCTACATTTTGTGTGAAAGGTACGATGGCTGAGAGACCTCAACGCGCTGCAACTTAAGAAAACATGCAAATTGAAAAAACACCAGCAAATGAAGAAAACATCTTCATCAGTTTGACAACACAAGTGTTGCAAATCCTCACAACACATGCAAATTAAGAAACGCAAATCCTCAAAACACATGCTGTGGTGTCCTGTTATTCAGTGTAATACTTACTGAGACCACTAGGGGGAAGTAGCATTTAAGAGGGAGATACAAGGAGGAGAGAAGAGTAGTAAAAGAAGAGAGATGAGCACAAGTTGTGTGTGTGTGTTAATAGTGAGAAATAAAGAAAGTATGTAACCCGTTCACCTGCTGTGCCTGGCTTCGTTTTGATAACTAGAATACAACACATGCAACTTAAGAAACAATTAATGAAGCATTGCAAATTTATTTTCATTAACCTTGAAATTATATTTAGTTGAGGATATTAAAGTTAGCCATCTTATGTAGTAACATTTAACAGTTAATCGTGTAATTATTCAGCTTATTTAGGCTAATAATGTCCAAAAGATAAAGGAATCATGCAATCAGGGTGTTTAAAAAAAACAAAAAAACCTCACCTTTCAGTTCACCAACAACTCCACTGACCAGTAGCCACTGCACAAAAAGCAAATCCCAGCTGGGCCCACACTTTTTTGGGTCCCCTTGTGACATTTATTTTGTTTTTGGTGCTATTTGCAGCGCGTTTGTTAATTTGCATGTGTTGTGAGTTTTTGCAGCACGTTTCTCTTAATTTGCATGTGTTGTGAGGATTTGCAGCGTGTTAATTTGCATGTGCTGTGAGGATTTGCAGCGCGTTTGTTAATTTGCATGTGTTGTGAGGATTTGCAGCACGTTTCTTAATTTGCATGTGCTGTGAGGATTTGCAGCGTGTTTCTTAATTTGCATGTGTTGTGAGGATTTGCAGCGTGTTTCTTAATTTGCATGTGTTGTGAGGATTTGCAGCGCGTTTGTTAATTTGCATGTGTTCTGAGGATTTGCAGCGCGTTTGTTAATTTGTATGTGTTGTGAGGATTTGCAAAACTTGTGTTGTCAAACTGATGAAGATGTTTTCTTAATTTGCTGGTGTTTTTTCAATTTGCATGTGTTCTCTTAAGTTGCAGCTCATTGAGCTCTCTCGGCCACCGTAGAAAGGGCTTTTACATATGCCAAAAGCAGAAATTATTATTATTATTATTAAAAACAAACAAGCAAGCTCAAAAGTAATGTAAAGTAATGTTTTTTTTTTTTAAATAAAAAGTAACTAAGTAATGCAATTAGATACTTTTTTAGGGAGCAAGGTAAGGCATGTTTATTTATATAGCACATTTCATACACAATGGTAATTCAAAGTGCTTTACATGAAAGAAAGTAAAACAATCATTAAAAAAATAATAACCACAACAATAAAATCAAGGAATTTAAAAACTGTTAGTGATGTGCTCTTAACAACAGCAAAACATTCTCAAGCTTTGTTCAAACTCTTCCCCAAAATACCTAACAAAATCCTTCCAAAATACCTAACTATTCCACAACTTCACCCCCTACATACTTTGACCATCATAAACCATAAAAATAGAACTCAGAGGTCCTACTTTCAACTGATTAACCAACAAACTTCTTTCTTTGCCCACATTCTCTTTACATTCACAGTATGTCTTTACATAAAAAGAAGTAAAATATCCATAAAAAAATAATCACAAAAATAAAACTAGGAATTTAAAACTTTTAAAATAATTTACAAATTTATTGAAGATTAATTTAAAACAGTTAAAAATAGAAAATGATTATACATAAAAAACAGTGCAATCAGTTTGGATGTACAGTAGCACAGTGCTCATTCAACAGATGCACAGCTAAACAGATGAGTTTTGAGTCTGGATTTAATGTGGCTAGTGTTTTAGCACATCTGATCTTTCTGAAAGCTTCCCCTTGTTTTGTGTGAACCCTTGGTATTTCTGACTGACTCAATCCTAATAATTTGAGTGGTCTGTTTATATTCAGTGAGTGGTCAGTTTATAATCAGTGAGCATATCTGTGATGTATTTAGGAACTTGGCCTTGAGAACTTCATCTTTGTTTCCAAATGCAATGACTTCAGTTTTCTCCTTGTTTAACTGAAGAAAGTTCTGGCACATCCAACTGTTAATTTCATCAATGCCTTGGCAGAGGGAGTCAATGGAGCGGTCAATAGTAATTTGGAGGTAAATCTGGGTATCATCAGCATAGATGTGATAGGCAATTTGGTTCTTTCTCATTATTTGACTTAGTGGGAGCATATACAGGCTAAACAAGAGCAGTGCAAGAACTGAACTTTGTGGGACTCCACATGTCATGGACGTCCACTTAGACTTATGCTCTCCTATACTCACATAATAACCTCTCCCTTCTTAGTATGACCTGAAACATTTGAGTACAATCCCACAAAGCCCGACCCAGTTTACCAGTTTCTCTAGAAGTATATAATGATCGACAGTGTCAAACGCAGCACTTGAGTATCAGAATTAAAGCATTTTAAACATTTTAGAATGTCTAAGTTCAAAATAAAACTCTTTGAACCACTCCACTGTGAACATACGGAGCTGTATGAACCACTGCAAGCTGTAAAGTGAACAGTAAACTGGTTTTGCGAAAGAACACAAATATATTTGCGAGAGAATGAAAAAATATTTTTTCCTCCCACCTAGAATTTCTTCCACTCACCCCAAATTTTTTCCATTACCATGCCCCTTTAAGGGGCTCCTTATAAAAGAGAGATAAAATATGCAAATTAATATTCAGATTAACTTTATCTAGCTAATTTGTTAGTATTTGTCTCCCTCAGCAGATCCTGTGGAAGGTTGAACTTCCTCAGTTGGCGAAGGAAGTACAGGCTCTGTTGGGCCTTTATGACAATGGACTCAATGTGAAATATAGCTGCCAGCAGCAATTACCGGGCCAAGCACTCCAGCGGCAAGTTGAGGAGCTAAGCATGGCATGGAGCATCAGACCAAATGCAACAATGAGCAATAAAAGCAATTTTAGGATGACTGTACAGACCCGAATCCCAAAAAGTTGGGACACTGTACAAATTGAGTAAAAAAGGAATAGAATAATTTACAAATCTCATAAACTTATATTTTATACACAATAGAATATAGATAACATATCAAATGTTGAAAGTGAGACATTTTGAAATGTCATGCCAAATATTGGCTAATTTTGGATTTCATGAGAGCTACACATTCAAAAAAAGTTGGGACAGGTGGCAATAAGAGGCCAGAAAAGTTAAATGTACATATAAGGAACAGCTGGAGGACCAATTTGCAACTTATTATGTCAATTGGCATTATGATTGGGTACAAAAAGAGCCTCTCAGAGTGGCAGTGTCTCTCAGAAGTCAAGATGGGCAGAGGATCACCAATTCCTCCAATGCTGCGGCGAAAAATAGTGGAGCAATATCAGAAAAGAATTTCTCAGAGAAAAATTGCAAAGAGTTTGAAGTTATCAATATCTACAGTGCATAATATCATCCAAAGATTCAGAGAATCTGGAACAATCTCTGTGCGTAAGGGTCAAGGCCGGAAAACCATACTGGATGCCTGTGATCTTCAGGCCCTTAGATGGCACTGCATCACATACAGGAATGCTACTGTAATGGAAATCACAACATGGGCTCAGGAATACTTCCAGAAAACATTGTCGGTGAATACAATCCACTGTGGCATTTGCCGTTGCCGGCTAAAACTCTATAGGTCAAAAAAGAAGCCATATCTAAACATGATCCAGAAGCGCAGGCATTTTCTCTGGGCCAAGCCTCATTTACAATGGACTGTGGCAAAGTGGAAAACTGTTCTGTGGTCAGACGAATCAAAATTTGAAGTTCTTTTTGGAAAACTGGGACGCCATGTCATCCGGACTAAAGAGGACAAGGACAACCCAAGTTGTTATCAGCGCTCAGTTCAGAAGCCTGCATCTTTGATGGTATGGGGTTGCATGAGAGCGTGTGGCACGGGCAGCTTACACATCTGGAAAGGCACCATCAATGCTGAAAGCTATATCCAAGTTCAAGAACAACATATGCTCCCATCCAGAAGTCGTCTCTTTCAGGGAAGACCTTGCATTTTCCAACATGACAATGCCAGACCACATACTGCATCAATTACAACATCATGGCTGCGTATAAGAAGGATCCGGGTACTGAAATGGCCAGCCTGCAGTCCAGATCTTTCACCCATAGAAAACATTTGGCGCATCATAAAGAGGAAGATGCGACAAAGAAGACCTAAGACATTTGAGCAACTAGAAGCCTGTATTAGACAAGAATGGGACAACATTCCTATTCCTAAACTTGAGCAACTTGTCTCCTCAGTCCCCAGACGTTTGCAGACTGTTATAAAAAGAAGAGGGGATGCCACACAGTGGTAAACATGGCCTTGTCCCAATTTTTTTGAGATGTGTTGATGCCATGAAATTTAAAATCAACTTATTTTTTCCCCTTAAAATTATACATTTTCCCAGTTTAAACATTTGATATGTCATCTATGTTGTATTCTGAATAAAATATTGAAATTTGAAACTTGCATTCTGTTTTTATTCACAATTTGTACAGTGTCCCAACTTTTTTGGAATCGGGTTTGTAATTGAAATGGTTGAAAAATCATAAATACAACCTCTAGTAGCATGATTTATTGGCTTATCAAGTGTGACCAATAGGTGGCGCTGTTATCAAATCGATGTGTTGTGTTCTGTGTGAGTTGACAATGACACACACAAAGTTTGGTGTCAATATGCCAAAGCATTGCAGAGATACGGCTACAAGTGCCATTTTGGCATCATGCCTCAAATGCGTCACTGTGGTATGCTAAAACGGTTTTGTCTATCAACACAAAATCCATAACTTTTTGTCAGCACAGTCTGAAGATCACCTGACTCGATGTTGGTGAAAATCGGACCAACAAAAAAGTAGGTTTTCAACATAAATCAAAATGGGGGACAGGAAGTTCAGCTTACTCTGGCATATTTGGTATCTATGTATCTGGAGGAGTTCGAAAAAGTAGAATTTTAAAATAAATCAAAATGGCGGACAGGGAGTTCAGATTTCTTACTAAAAAATGTATATGTGTGTTGTCGGCACGACCCAAGGAATATGTTGAGACCAGTTTCATTACAATAGCCTAAGGCAATCAAAAGTTATTAGCATTTTTGGAAATTTCATAATTAAAGGTTAATGAATGGTTTATTACTCTTTGCCAATAGGTGGTGCTGTTACCAAATTGATGTGCCATGGTCAGTGTGAGGTGACCATGACACATACAAAGTTTGGTGTAAATATGTCAAACCCTTGCAGAGATACAGCCCTCAGATGCAGTTTGTCATCTTTCCAGCAAATTTGTTCATGCGCTAATCGACAACCATTTCATATATACATGAAATCCATAACTTTTTGCCAGTGGGGTCTGAAGATGATCCGAGTCAAATTTGGTGAAAATCAGACTAATGATCTAGGAGGAGTTAAAAAAAGTAGGCTGTCAGCATGAATCAAAATGGTGGACAGGAAGTTCAGCCAATATTGGTAAAATTGGTGTCGGTGTTCTCATCAGGATGCAAGGAATCTATCAACATCAGTGATTACAATAAGTTAATGGAAGCAAAAGTTATTAGCATTTTTCTAATTTCATCATAACTTTTGACCACATGGTGGCGCTGCCCCCAATCTTTTTGAGTACCATGAGGGTATGGTGCCGAAGATTTTTGTAATTAGTTTTGTAAAGATACACTAATGCGTTCGTAAAATACAGCATTTTAGAACATAATTCAAAATGGCCGACATCCAAAATGGCTGACATTAGAAAACTATCATGACATAGGTATCATTCAATTCGGCATGATGCACCAAATCTAACGAGACCAGTGTGATTTTTGGCCAAAGCATTTAGAAGTTATGAGCAAAAATATGCATTTTTTTCATATCTCCTGACCACTAGGGGGCACAGTGCCGAAACACTGCAGTTAGTCTCAGGTCATGCTTGTTATAACACACACCAAGTTTGGTCTCAATAGGCCACAATCATTGCGGAGATATAGCCTCACGTCCACTTTTGAAAATTCGTTCAATGCTATTCGGAAACAATGTGACTAGTCAACTTTTTGATTACTTCCATTAACTTTTTGCCAGCGTGGTCTGAAGATGATCTGGCATGAATCAGTTCAATGGCCTAAGATGAGTTGGTTCTACCTTCGGTGCTTGGCCCCTAATTAGAGGGCTGCACTGGGTTTAGGCTAAACCCAACAAAAATCTTGCGGGAACAGGTGGATTTACCTTTGCTGCAGGTGGGAATGGGCAGTTAGAAAATTCTGCGGAAGACCTGCGTGGTACGGTGGGATTTGGCATGTAATAGAAACTGAGTCAACACATGAAGTTGAGAAGAAATTTAAAGCAGCTGTTTACTTGACAAAAGCAAAGCAAGGCAAGTCAAGACATCTGGAAACAATTCTCAATTGTCACTGAAAAAAATGGGAAAGAGTTAAACTTTGTAAGTTGCGATAAATGTGCAAAAGTATTCATTTACATTTACATTTACATTACATTTAGTCATTTAGCAGACGCTTTTATCCAAAGCGACTTACAAATGAGGACAATGAAAGCAATCAAAAACAACAAAAGAGCAATGATATAGTAAGTGCTATAACAAGTCTCAGTTAACCTAAACACAGTATACGTAGCAAGGGCTTTTAAATAATATAATAAATAAAAGAAAACAGATAGAATAGAAAAAGAATAGAGCAAGCTAGTGATAGAGGTCTTTTTTATAATTGTATAATAAATGAAAAGAAAAATAGATAGGATACAAAAAGATTAGAAAGGTAGTTTACATTTTTTTTTTTTTTTAATAGAATTAGAATAGTGAGGGAAAAAGTTAGAGGGTCAAATAAAGATGGAAGAGATGTGTTTTAAGCCGATTCTTGAAGATGGCTAAGGACTCAGCTGCTCGGAATGAGTTGTGCAGGTCATTCCATCCAGGAGGGAACATTTAATTTAAAAGTCCGTAAAAGTGACTTTGTGCTTCTATGGGATGGCACAATCAAGCGATCTTCACTTGCAGAACGCAAGCTTCTAGAGGGAACATAAGTCTGAAGTAATGAATTTAGGTAAAGGGGTGCAGAGCCAGTGGTGGTTTTGTATGCAAACATCAATGCCTTGAATTTTATGCGAGCAGCTATTGGTAGCCAGTGCAAATTGATAAATAGAGGTGTGACGTGTATTCTTTTCGGCTCATTAAAAATGAATCTTGCTGCCGCGTTTTGGATTAATTGTAAAGGCTTGATAGAACTGGCTGGAAGACCTGCCAAGAGAGCATTGGAATAGTCTAGCCTGGACAGAACAAGAGCTTGAACAAGGAGTTGTGCAGCATGTTCGGAAAGAAAGGGCCTGATCTTCTTAATGTTGAATAAAGCAAATCTGCAGGAACGGACAGTTTTAGCAATGTGGTCTGAGAAAGTTAGCTGATCATCAATCATAACTCCAAGGTTTCTGGCTGTTTTTGAAGGAGTTATGGTTGATGTGGCTAACTTGATGGTGAAATTGTGATGAAACGATGGGTTTGCTGGAACCATAAGCAGTTCTGTCTTGGCAAGGTTGAGTTGAAGGTGATGGTCCTTCATCCAGAGAGAAATGTCTGTTAGACAAGCTGAGATGCGAGCAGTTACCGATGGATCATCAGGATGGAATGAGAGGTAGAGTTGAGTGTCATCAGCATAGCAATGGTATGAAAAGCCATGTTTCTGAATGACAGAACCTAATGATGCCATGTAGACAGAGAAGAGAAGTGGTCCAAGAACTGAGCCCTGAGGCACCCGAGTAGTTAGATGTTGCGACTTGGACACCTCACCTCTCCAAGATACTTTGAAGGACCTATCTGATAGGTAAGACTCAAACCACTGGAGTGCGGTTCCTGAGATGCTCTTTGTCAGTAGGGTTGACAGGAGGATCTGGTGATTAACCGTGTCAAAAGCAGCAGATAGATCAAGCAAGATAAGTATTGAAGATTTGGATTCCGCTCTTGCCAGTCTTAGGGCTTCAACAACTGAGAGCAAGGCAGTCTCAGTTGAATGTCCACTTCTGAAGCCAGATTGGTTGCTGTAAAGGAGGTTGTTCTGTGTGAGAAAGGTAGAGACTTGGTTGAATACAGCTCGTTCAAGTGTTTTTGCAATGAAAGGAAGAAGGGAAACTGGTCTGTAGTTCTCTAAAAGAGATGGGTTGAGGGTGGGTTTCTTAAGGGGTGGAGTTATACGAGCCTGTCTAAATGATGAGGGGGAAAACACCTGTATGAAGGGATGTGTTAATGATGTGAGTAAGTGCAGGTACAACTGCAGGAGAAATGGCTTGAAGGAGATGAGATGGAATAGGATCAAGTGGACAAGTAGTAGGATGATTAGAAAGGATGAGTTTTGGAGACTTCTGCCTCAGAGAGTGAAGAGAAGGATGTGAATAAGTGTATGTTTGTTTGTGAGATGTGCTTGATGGATTGTGGTGTGGAAAATTGTGCACTGATGTTTCTAATTTTATTAATGAAAAACGTGGCAAAGTCATCAGCTATTAGAGATGAAGCAGGAGGGGGAGGAGGAGGACAAAGGAGTGAGGAAAATTTTTTAAAAAGCATGCGAGAGTTAGACGAATTGTTAATTTTGTTATGGTAGTAAGTCTTTTTAGCAGTGGAGACATTAGCAGAAAAGGAAGAGAGGAGTGACTGATACACATTAAGGTCAGTATGATTTTTGGATTTGCGCCACAACCTTTCAGCAGCTCTAAGCTTAGAACGGTGTTCGCGTAGAACATCAGATAACCAAGGGGCTGAAGGGGTGGTACGGGCTGGCCTGGAAGACAAGGGGCAAACAGTGTCTAAACAAGATGTAAGAGTGGAGCAGAAAGTATCAGTAGCACTGTTAGCATCAAGAGATGCTAACAGTTTAGGGGAAGGAAGCGAAGATGAAACCACAGCAGATAGCCGGGAGGGTGAGAGTGAGCGTAGGTTACGTCGAAAGATGACATGTGGAGGGGGTAAATGATGTGTCAGGAACCATGTTGAGGTTAAGAGTGAGGAGGAAGTGATCTGAGGTGTGCAGTGGAGTAACCAGTACATGATCAGTGGAGCAGTGTCGTGTGTAAATAAGGTCCAATTGGTTGCCTGATTTGTGAGTAGCAGTAGTTGACACTCGGTTGAGATCAAAAGAGGCAAGCAGAGTGTGGAAGTCAGCAGATAGAGGTTTATCTAGGTGGATGTTGAAATCTCCAAGCATAACTAGGGGAGTGCCATCCTCAGGAAAGGTTGAGAGCAGCACATCTAATTCATCCAAAAAGTTACCTAGTGGTCCTGGGGGTTGATATACTAATGAAAGGTTTATTTTAGGAGGTTTGGTTAATGTAAAGGGTTGAGTTTTGGTGGTGTTGTTTATACCCAAAGATGGTAAAGGATTAAATTTCCAATCATTAGAGATGAGCAGACCAGTACCTCCACCTCTTCCAGTCAAACGGGGGGAGTGAGAAAATGAGAAATTATTGGAGAGGGCTGCAGGTGTAGCAGTGTCCTCTGGTTTGATCCAGGTCTCTGTCAGGGCCATGAGATTTAACTTTGAATGACTTATAATAGAAGTAATGAAATCGGCTTTGTTTACAGCAGACTGGCAATTCCAGAGACCAATAGAAAAAGAATGTAGTGTATTAGCAGACATAGGCAAAGTGTGCAGGTTGTTAGGATTGCGCTGCCTACATTGTGTGATGCGTGGTTTGCGAGTGGTAGTGATAGTAGGGATTTGGGAAACACATAGTAAGAATTAGTTATACAAACTGAAACAGAAGTGAAACAAGTAGAAGGAAAAAGGAGTAATCAAAACAATACTTATATCCCTTGCCGGTGTCCCTGCCTGGTGGAGTCGCACGGTAGAGTCGATGGTCTTTACAGTCTTCGGTCTTCACACGAGGAGGGCTTAACAGGAGGGCTGCCGCGACCGCTGCCGTGGTTTACTAAACTTTTTTTATACCCGTCAGACGAAACGGAAATTGAATTCAGCTGAACACACTTTACTGTTTATCACAACAAAGGTCTCATTTACAACAAACATAAATCTGGCACCTCTAGCCTGAGGCAACATACCTATTTTCTAAGTTCTATGTGTTTATTTATATTTTAGTTATTTCATAATGTGCTTTGGCTTATTTACGTAAACTGTTTGTTTACAGTTAAACTGTTTGTTTGTTGGTGTGTAGTATCATGCAGTACATTTAATACTGAAGTGCCTGTATTTGTGGCTTTGTTTTAATGGTTAATATTTTATAACGCTAATAAAAAGAATACCCAATGTTTTTGTCACATGTGGTGCTTTGGTTTAGCATTTACTTCATCTTACTTTAATGGAATCATGTTTAAAGCCTGTTACTCTGGATGTTAACTTGAACAAGTATTTAGTCTGAATATTTGTGTACATTTTCACAAGCTCTGAGAGAAAGTTTGCGGGAGTGGGCACAAACATTGCAGCCGCGGGTGGTAGTGTAACATGCAGGTTGCGGGAGCAGGGTGTCCTGGTCAGATACTCATCAGGAGTGTTTGGGTGCAAGTTTAAGAAAACAGTCCCTCTGGGCTCTGTTTTGAATGTGTTCAGCTCCAGGTTGTTGTGACTGCACCAGACAGCCAGCTCTTTAACTTTCTGTCTGTAAGCAGACTTGTCTCAGGCCTTGATGAGGCCGATGACTGTAGTGCCATCCACAAACTTCAGGAGCTTGACAGAGGGGTCTTTAGATATGCAGTCGTTGGTGAACGGGAGAAGAGCAGTGGGGAGACGACGCAAGCCTGAGGAGCGCCAGTGCTGATGGTGAGGCTGTTGAATGTGAATTTACCAGTTCTCACTAGCTGTTTTCCATCTGTCAGAAAGCTTGTGATCCATTGACAAATATAGCTAGGAACTGAGAGCTGGGTTAGTTTGGTCTAGAGGAATGTTTGGATGATAGCGTTGAAGGCCAAACTGAAGTCAACGAACAGGGTCCTCACATAAGTCACATTTTGTCCAGATGTTGCAATATGAAGTGCAGTCCCATGTTGACTGCATCATCTACAGACCTATTTGCTCGGTAAGCAAATTGCAAGGGGTCCAATAAGGATCCAGTGATGTTCTTCAGATAAGCCAAAACCATTTTTTTAAATGCCTTCATGACCACAGACGTTAAAGCATTAAGTCCAGTAATTTTGGGTTTCTTTGGGACGGGGATGATGGTGGAGCATTTGAAGCAGAAAGGGACTTTGCACAGCTTCAGTGATCTGTTGAAGATCTATGAAAAGATGGTGGCCAGCTCGTCAGCACTGGTTTCCAGACAGGCTGTTTTGAACACTGTCTGGCCCTGGTGCCTTTTTTCTCGTGTTCTTCCTGAAGACCTTACACACATCGTCTTCATTGATCTGAAGTGCAGTGTTAACAGTTGTGTTAAGATGTGTTCAAAGCAGGTCTGGGGTGTAAGACCAGTTTTGAACCTACAATAAAACTTGTTCAGGTCTTCAGCAAGGCCTTGTTTCACCTCAGTGCTGGGGCATGGTATCTTGTAGTTGGTGATGGCTTTCAGACCTTTCCACACTGAAGCCGTGTCAATAGCCGCATTTCCACTGTCGGGCCAAAAGCGGGTATGCTAGTGCGTGCCATGGCCAGTCGCATTTCCACTGTCACTTCCGGTGCTTGATCGTGCCTCGTCGGTGCTTCCTCGGGGCCAACGGCCTGGGTTTTTTGGCCCAATGAAAAACTTGGGCCAAAGCGGACCAGCTGGGGCTAGAGGAGTGGTTATGAACAAAGAAGGAGTTTCTCCGCGTCTGGAGAGCATCATAGCCGCATTTCCACTGTCGGGCCAAAAGCGGGCATGCTAGTGCGTGCCATGGCCAGTCACATTTCCACTGTCACTTCCGGTGCTTGATCGTGCCTCGTCGGGTGCTTCCTCGGGGCCAACGGCCTGGGTTTTTTGGCCCAATGAAAACCTTGGGCCAAAGCGTGCCAGCTGGGGCTAGAGGAGTGGTTATGAACAAAGAAGGAGTTTCTCCGCGTCTGGAGAGCGTCAGCGCCGCGGATCATTTCATAAAGCTAACAGCTACCAGCATTAAAGACTTTTCAAAATAAACTGAGCTCAAAACTCACTTTCAGTCAGCAGCGAGTGTTTGAAATAACTTAATCCGATGGGGATTATAATCACCATACAAGGTCAGAAATATTTATAAGTGATTCAAAAGAAATGCACGCTAGCCATTAACGTTACCATATTAAACATGATAAATACAACCGCTTGAAGAAATCAGATATCAGATTCTTATTCTCTATCACAATCATGTATTTATTTATTAACATATTTTATCTGTCATAATTCTCATCTCGAGTTTAGCTCCGCACAGCCTATGTCATTAAAATATAATAGTGGTTTTTGTTTGGGAACTTTTATAAAAATATTGAAATTGAAATTATTGGCCCCCCTATAAATTCTTATGAGTAAAATATCTCTGAAGTATATTCCCATTCATATTCACAATTTTGAGCACTCCAGCATGATTATAAACATGAAATCATCCAGCTCTGGCTTTCTGTTTCACAGAAATATAAAGAGGAGGGAAAACAAAGCCCAAATTCCCTTAATCATCCATCACAATGTGTGGGATAATCTGTGCGCAGTTGGATGGTTGGAACTCAGCTGGCCTATTTCTCCGGTTAGAAAGAACTGCAGCTACTCCAGAGTGAACATGTCCAGTCTCAATGTTTATTTGTGTGAATATGCACGAAATGTGGTTTCTGTCAGAGAACAAATGAAGATGATAAATATACATGTTATAATATGAAAGGAGAAATGACAGATGCAAAGATAAAACTATATAGGCTATAGAAACTCTATATAGAGCTATATAATTGTCTGAGGCAATAGTAAACAAACTAAACAAGAGCTTATTTTAACATATGAGCACTAAATGCAGCTTTATTAACAGACTGGACTGCTGATGCTTACATGTGGTGTCAAATTACACTGTGTGTCTGCACGCTGTTCTAGCGCTCCCGTGTGCTCATTGTAATAATTATTAAAATGCTGGTCAGGGACTGAATAAATATTTACATTGACACACATGACAAGCAACGCTCTTATACAAATAAATATGCATCTTTGATTGCAAATAAATGAATGATTCGTCGAATACGTGAGGATTACAGCTATTGGATTTATACAGATGCAATCATTTTCCTGAGGTAAAATAAACTGAATTACGCTATGACACACTCTAAAACACATCTACTGTAATAATAAATATTATTACTTACAGAGTTATTAACGCACAGCAATACCACACAAAGGAAAAACAGACTTTAAAGGAATAAAGCCAGGGAAACTCTGTATCAAACTACTATGCTGGATGTTGCCAAACTGAAAACTTTTGCGCATGCACCAGACAAGTCTGGACAAGTTCGACTCACGCATGCGTGAGGCAGGGAATTTTGTACAGCCGCCCCACAAATTTACACAGGAAATCTGTAACTCCACAAAATGTCCAGCTTAGCAACTGGTGCTACAAACTAATTTTCAGGCATCTCTGGTAGCACAATCAGTTTAGCCACAGGGCAGGTGTATGTGTTGCCTTTAATGTCCACTTCAGCAGCTCTGATTGCACCATCATCACTTGGTAGGACTCTGGTTACCTTACTGACAGGCCATTGGGCTCTGGGAAGTTGGGTATCTGCAATCAGTACAACCTGATCAACTGCTAGGTTTGGTGTGATGTTCTGCCACTTCTGTCGAAGCTAAAGACTTGGTAGGTAGTTTCTGAGGAACTGGGTCCAGAAGTGATTGGCGATCACTTGGCTGTGTCTATAGCGACGCCATCCAAGCAGATTATTGGGTCCATAGACAGCCTGAGGTAGGGAAGCATCCCGCCGCCCAATAAGCAGCAAATTGGGGGTAATCGGGTCCGGATCCGCTATATCAGATGATACATACCCCAGGGGCTTCGAATTTTAAGATACCCTCCACCTCGATCAACACTGTACTCAGGACTTCCTCTGAGAAGGTGTGATCTTTCAGAACAACTTGGAGGGAAGCCTTGACAGATTTAATTTCCCTCTCCCATACTCCTCCAAAGTGATGCGCATGCGGTGGGTTGAATATGAAGGAAATTTTTTGGTTGGCTACCTGCTCTCGGAGCGATGGTTCCATTTCCGCAAAAGCTTCAGAGAGTTCACGCTCGCCCCCTCTGAAGTTGGTGCCTCTGTTGCAGATAAGTTCAAAGGGCTTTCCTCTTCTTGCTATGAAGTGTCTGAGGGCTAATAAAAAGGAATCTGCATCCATGCTGCATAGCAAGTCGAGATGTACACACCTTGTAGTGAGACATTTAAATATTATGTCCCATCTCTTTTCTTGCCGTCTGCCAATTTTGATCATGTAGGGACCAAGAATGGAGCCTGTCGACCAGAATGGAGGCTGATTAATCCTCAGACGAGAAGCTGGTATGTCTGCCATTCTAGGTATAACAGGCTTGCCACACCATTTTTGCTTTTTGACCATCTGAGAACCCATTAGGTTCGTCTTAACTCAGCAAGGACTCTTTCAGGACCTGCATGCATCAGGCGGTTATCAAAATCTTGGATTAACAGTTTGGTTATGGGGTGTTCTGGTGCCAGCACAATAGGGTGAAGTGCATCCGCTGGTAGTGTTGCAGCTTTGCGTAATCTACCACCAACTCTAATCCGGCCCAGATCAGGGTCTAATATTGGAGCAAGGGAACTTAATCGACTGTTTGAATGCACAGGTTTGTTGGCTTGAAGGGCATGAACTTCGTCAGAATAATTTTCAGTCTGTGCACTTCTGACTACAGCCATTTCAGTCTCTATGCGTTCTGTGGCAGACATAGGGGGTGCTGCAGCAGCATGCAGAGACTTATATGTGGTCATGATAAGGTCGTCCCATGATTTGCAGTCATCTACATTAGGTAAAGAGGTATGACTGATTGAGACATTACCGCAAAATGTGGATTTGCGAAGTTCGTCTGAGTCTTCAACTGGCACTGAGGGGTGGATTGGCCAGTGGTCTGGAGACCCGGGTTATATCGTCAGCAAGGTTGTTGTCTGAATCCACATAGTTCCAGTTTTCACATCCAACGAGGTCTTGAATCTCTGCAATTCGTGTGCCTATGAACACTTTGTAGTTGCATGACTCAGACTTTATCCAGTGTAACACGGTGGTTGAGTCTGACCACATGACTGTCTGTCTGATGTTGAGAGTAAGTTCAGTGTTTTGGCAAGCGGAGCCCCAGACAATGCTGCACAGAGTTCAAGGCGTGGCACAGAGAGTTGCTTCTTAGGTGCCACGCGTGACCTCGCCATGATGAGCGCAACTTGGATGTAGTCATCTGTTTCTACCCGTAAATATGCCACAGAGCCATATGCTTTCTCTGAAGCATAACAGAAGACAGGTATATCGAGAGTAGAGGAGGTGCTGTTGCATGCTGGTGTGTTACACCTAGGTATTGTTATTCTTTGTAGGTTTGGAAGCTCTTCTTCCCATGCCTGCCATTCTGAAAGGAGGTCAGCTGGTAGAGGTTCATCCCAGCTTCCAACCCTCTTCCATAGTGTTTGAACCAGAGTTTTGGCCCTTGTAGTAAAGGGGATGATGTATCCGAGTGGATCATACTGGCTTGCTAGGATGCGATAAACAGTTCTCATTGAGGTTTCACCATTTGTAGAGACAGGTCTGTGTTTGTCACTGAAAGTGTCTTGTGAACATTGCCACATCAGTCTAAGTGCTGAGTCTTGCGGACCAGTTTTATTTGCTGACAACCACAGTTCACAGCCCTCTGATTTTGCTTCGGAGGATAGGTGAGCAATCACATCAGGAACATTGCTTACTGTAGCGTATGAGCAGTTCATTCATTCATTGGTTCTGAATTAATGAATCATGACTCGTTGAATCTAAAACAATGCACATTCCTTGGCTAAAACCCAAAGCTTTTAGCCCCTGAACTCATGCAGGTAAATCAAACTCTCTGCAAGCTGAATGACCGGCCTGGTGCCAGCATGGCTGGGTTTAAATTCCTGACCAGGTCGTAAAACTTTATTAACTGGGAGAAACAGAAAAAGCCCGTATCGCTAGGAATTCTTGTAAGGAACAAGGAAAGTAAATATATTCTAAATGTATTGACTGTATTTCCTTTTTGTACTTAGATGTCTTCCATATCAAATTGGAGTATCTGCAATTTTATCGTGTGTTAATCAAACTTACATGTGTGTAATTCTGCATATGAATGTAACTTTATGTTTCTCCTACCTTTACCTGTCATTCTTGGTATCTGTTTAACCGTCTTGCTTTGACCGAACCAGTCATACATAGGAAATTACAGTAAAATGTATTATTCTGGAATTACCATCTTGCTGAAATATATCTGCTGAATTCTGACAACACCATAACTCACTCGAGTGGGTGTCTCCCCAGAGACAAAGAATGTTCCGACGAGAGAACGTCTGTCGCGATGGCTCCTTAGGGAGCTTTCATTTCCGTTTTTCTTTTCTTTTCTTTACTAAGTTTTATTCTTATATTCGCCTCTCCCTACACGAGGGAGACGGACTCTGAATCATTTCTTTGGTAACTCCAATGTTCATTGAACCTTTGAAACTTTGCGCGAGTCTGCTCGCCCCGGAAGACACGAGAGAACATGCCCAGCTCCAAAAGAACGACACACGCACGCTTGTCTTTAGCAGGCACAAAGATATCCACATGCAAGTATTATTTCCTATAGAGATTTAAACGCTGCTTAAGGTTGTCTATTCCCTTTTTCAAGGTGATCTGATTCCTTGTTGTCTTTCAAAAGGTTACTATATGTGATTTCACCATACTGGGCGATCATTCTGCATGATTCTGCCTATCTCTCTCTCACCTTCTCTCGCTCACCCTTTCACTCACTCACTCTCTCTCTCTCTCTCTCTCATTTTGTTATTCGTTTTGTATTGAATTTGTTTTTACTGTTTGTATTGTTATACGCATATTTACTCTGTGTGAATCGTAGTTTGATGTATTATTAGTTCAATTATTAAAAGCTAATATATTCATGATTGCTTCTGTCTAAAATGCTCACATTACGAAGTCAATGAAATGTTTGATCTTAGCTACAAAGCTTATTTTGTTACTTTTCAGTAACCTAAATTTTATAAGGACGGGAGAATGGTTTCATGGCCAGAAACTATTTTTCCTGGAATTATAAGAAGTGATAACTTTATTGAAAGTTGATAAGTTAATCTTACGGCCATTTGCTGGACAAACCACTGTTTGATTTGCATTAATTCCCAGTAAGAGATATCACGTTAATTGATATGAAGAATGGAATATTGACATATTAATGAGTAAATTACAGTGCCTTGTAATGAGTTATTGATATATACAATTGACCTATTTTTCATCTTCAATAATTTTAATGTAACTGTTACATGAGATATATATATTAATCATATTCCTAATTAATTATTAAAATTCCCTATATATCATTTGAGCTAACGTAATGTACTACCCAGTGCGGCTACATTGCCCACTGCCTTATGTCAAAACCACCGGTAGTCAACAATGTTCTCATTTTGTCAATGAGTTTCTTAGCCTGATGCTGACACTGAAGTGACTGTAAGCAGTTGTCCACATAGAAAGACTGCTGGATAGACTCAACTACCTCTTCATTGCCCTCAGTGTTGTCTCTCACATGCCTCTGGAGAGCATATGTGGCACAGCATGGACTACATGTGGTCCCAAATGGTAATACTCCTCATTCATAGATGTCAGGGGTGCGCTCCCTTTCCATGTCCTTCCAAAGAAAGCGGAGCAGTGGCTGATCTTCAGGTGGCAGTCTGATCTGGTGAAACATGGCTTGTATGTCTCCACTTATGGCGACAGCATACTGTCTGAATCTATGCAGGACTCCCAGCAGTGGTGGACCAAGGGCAGGACCAGGCAGTAGATTGTCATTTAGGTTTCTCTGCAGATGGCTGAAAGAGCAATTAAACACCACACAGACTTTGCCATTGTGGTGCACAATGTGGTGAGGAACAAACCATGACTCAATGGAATTGGCTGCTTCTGCACTGGTTATCCGGACTGCATAGCCAGCCTCTTCAAGTTTGTGTATCTCTTTGTTATACACATTTGCCAGGTTTGTGTCCTTAATCAAGCGGCGTTCTGTGGCTCTTAAAAGAGCCATGACAGCATTTGGTGATGCCTGAAATTTGGGTCCATCCACTTTTCGCAGCAGCGGAGTAGCGTAGCGATTTACACCATCAACTGTAACTTGTACCGTTTTCTGTTCCAACATGGCAAGTGCAGCTGTATCTTGTTTGGAACGGATTACTTCTTTTTCGTTTCTTGATGGCAGTATGTCAAGCTGCCACAATCACTCAACATGTTGACGTAACTCTTGTGTAGGTGAAAGGAATGTGGTGTGAAGGCATGAGCTTATGTTTGAGGGTTGCTGGAAAAAGGTTGTTGGTCTTTGAACTGTCCAGCCAAGCAGCGTGTGTACTGCTATAGGGCTACCAAGCAGACCCATACGAATTGGGCAGTATGGTGTGATCAGCTGCGGATAATCTGATCCTATGAGCAGCAGAGGCTGTACTTTGGTGAAGTCATTCAGCCAGGTTTTCCTTGAAACAGGGCAGCCGAGTTTGAAAAATCCTTATATTTCCAGGAGAACAGAAGGAGTTTGTCCATTTTGTTGGATAGAGAATGGATATTCACCAGTTGAATGCTAGGCAGCGCTGTTTGAAATCTGCACTGTCTAAGCTTAATGAGCATGCCAGCTCGCTTCCCCTATCTGTATATCCTGAAGCATCTGAAAAGCACTGCCAACTACAATTTTCAGCAAAATGTCTGAATAGTGAAAACCAGTAGAAGATTTAGTGGTGTGTTTTGACAAATGTTCAGCAGTTCATCCCTGGTAAAACTGGTTGTGTTGGAGAAAAAAAAAACAGGAACAACTAGCCAAGCACCGGGTCTGCCATGTGCGGCACCATCTTGCCAAAAGACTAATTACTGTTGCATCTTACCACAGAGGTTGGTACCTTCAGTTATCTTTGACTTTTGACTTGCTTCATTACTTTCCATGATTCTACATTCTAATTTCACAGATGTGGGTGTGCCTGTGTATATGTATGAGTTCCAGCACCGGCCAAGTATATTCAAAGATCTCAGACCCAGCTTTGTGAAAGCTGCCCATGCTGATGATATTAGATTTGTTTTGGGGGCCTGCTTTTGAGATGGCATATCAAAGTAGGTATGCAAATCTAAGAACTTGTTTATCCTGGAAAATTATTATGATACTGGCCATTTATACTGGACAAATTTCTATGGGGTAGGGATATAATGGTTTGAAACTTCAAAAGATTGAAAACAGAAATGAAAATAGTAAAGTGGTGATGTATTTATTGATATCAACTCTTTGGTAATGGATATCATCACTCGACAGGTACACCTACTGAAGAGGAAAACCAGATATGCAGAACTGCCATTGGGTACTGGGCTAACTTTATTCATGCTGTGAGTTGTGCATCAGTTGCTGGACAGTAAATTAGGATCTGTTACTGATTACCTTTTATTCCTTAAATAATTATTTCATTTCCACAGTTCTACAAATGATCCCAGTCTTGTGCACTGGCCTGTATATGACAAGTGTAATAAATACATGAACCTGGGATTGCAGCGAACTGAGAGACAGCTTCTGAAGATGGACAACGCTGCTCTATTTCACTGCGAAGAAATACCTGAAAAGCTTGCTGCACTCCACAAAGCCTAATTATTTCACCAATAAGTGTAATGATTCTAGTATAAATCAATCTAATTCGCATTTGTGTGTAAATCTTTGTGTCTCCATGCAGTGATATTCTTCCAAGAGAAAACATTTGGCACTTGATTTACAAGATTTCTGGACGCTTCTCTGTTTTTCTCAAATCCAGCCAAAATCTGATTTTTTTTCTGTATATTATAGTCAAATATAGTTACAAAAACTAAAAAAAAAAAGGTTAAAAGGTAACATTTTGTTGCAAAAAAAAAAAAGACTGGATAGAAATGGCAACAACATGCCAAATATATGTTTTTCTATCGTAGTTATATTTTCTGACTTTTTGAAAAAGCATTTCACTGCTATCAAGAATATTTTTAATGTTTTATATATTAATATTAATATATAGATATACCATTTACTGGTAAAACAACATGCATTTGTTATTGTTATGTAGTTATATGCATATGTATTATAATATTCAACTGTTTTCTACAGGATTTTGAAATTGCATCATGATAACAAGATGATTTTAAATGGTAGTATATATTTTTGTAAATAAGTTTTGTAAATTATGTTTTTTGTAAAGGTACTCATCTCATAATGGCTGCCATCTGTAAGATTGTCATGAAAGTTTTAAGCAGCCTAGTCCTTAGCAATATGAACATAAGGTTTAGAAAATTCTTGTCTTTAGAGAGGCGAGTTTCTGCTTTAAACACTAGAGATGAATAGTGCGCTTGCTGCTATTGCCAAAATGTCCCAGCAGAGCATAGTAACAAGAAAACATAATACAGATACATTAGGAATCTGTATGAGCTCTAACATCAGTTCTGGTAGATACAGATTTCATTATCTTTTCTGGGGCACATTTCGTACACAGCCTCCCTTTCTTAGATTTCTGCAAGGAAACAAAAAACTCAGTAAGGAACCAGGTATTACAACAGAAAATAGAAGACCATGTTTCTAAATTTAAGAATAACCTTTACAACAAGAAATTTATCAATGTAATAGGTGCAAAAAAATATTCCACATTTTTCGTTTCAAAGAGCTACTGCTATTACAGAACATAGGCTTATATAAAGGCCGTTAATTTGAGCAGTTCATCACATGGCTTAAAATTTATATATAATATATATATATATATTATATATATATATATATATATTAAATGATCAACAGATTGTAAGTGTTGAAGGTTTGTCATGACAGCTTCTGTGCTGAGGATGGCTTCCATTCACATAAAAAGCAACAGCAAACTTGATGCAGTATAACATGGGTATAACATGTGTTGCACGTGTGTTGCAGCGCAACAACATTTTATCCTTTTTTCCTATGAAAAATCTGATGGATGACTTTGTATATTTTAGAATAACAAATCAAATTATTAATAATTAAAACTGCTCACTATAATTTTAAACAAATAATATTTAAATTAGTAGGCCACAGACCACCCCTTATGGAAATAAAACCATGGTTTTATTGTAGTAAAAGTGTAGGTTTTTTTTTTTTTTTTGGTTTATGGATTACCATTTGTATAACCCTTATGTGCTATTTTGGGTCAATTTGACCCGATTTGATTATTAGTTAACTTTTTTTTTTTTTTTTTTTTTTTTTTTTTTTTTTTGTCTCCAGGTTTTTGTGACTTTTTCTCATTTTAGGTTATGAACATGCATGCAAAGTTTCAACATACTGATGTGTGTTTTGACATGTCCACAAAAATTGTTTGTACTGTGTTTATTGTGGTACAAAAAAATGTTCCTGTGTCAGTTTTTTAATCTTCTAAGGCAAACTCAACAGACCCAGCATAATAAAATTGATTGGTTATATTTTGTTATTTTAGTTTTTTACTATGCTGTGGAGCTAAAAATGTAGCTTTTTGCCCACTCATTTCAATACAGAAAAATATTTTGGCAGCCAAAGATGGTAAAAAATTAGCTATCATTTATTTTTTAATCTATCTGAAATACTATTAAACATATCCTGCTTTTCCTTAACATTTGTGACTTTTTTTCATTCAGGGTCATGAACAATGCATGCAAAGTTTCAACATGCTGACACATAATACAAATGATAAAAAATAAATAAATTGTTATGTAGGTACTGTTCCCCAAGGTCAATTTGATCCGTCTATTTTAATGTTCTAATCTCTAAGGTAACTCTACATATATTTTCAAGTTAGATTTTCTTATTTTTGTTGATGTGTTGTGAAATGTACATAGATAAATTTGTATATGTTTGTGATGTTCACGGGTCAATTTGACCCACATAGGCAGCCATACAAAAGCAACTGTACAGACACCAAAATAACAAATTATTTTGTTGTATGTCAGAGCTCCTCAAATTTTCAGGTGAAAAGCTACATTTTTTAGCTCCATAGGGTAGTAAAAAAACTAAATAACAAAATATAACCAATAAATGTCATAATGTTGGGTCTGTTGAGTTGCCTTAGAACTTTAAAAATAGGCACGTATCTACTTTTGTTAGAACATATTGCTAGTGTTGAGGTGAACAATTTAGTCATAGTTCAGTGCAAGACAAATACAATTTGGGCAAAACCCCCCCCCCCCCCCCCCCCCCCCCCCCCCCCCCCCCCCCCCCCCCCCCCCCTTAACATAACCCCCCCCCCCCCCCCCCCCCCCCCCCCTTTCAAACAGCAGCTTCTGACTAACTAACTCTAACACAGTCATAAATCATCTCACCATTTTATATAGTGTAGGTTTACACAATGCTGAATCAGTTCTGTCTTCCTCCTGTGTCTGGGTGGCTTTAACATTAATGCAGACAAGTTGCAACAGTTAAAAATGCAATAACATACAATTACACGCACGCATACACACACACACACACACACACACACGCACAGTGCTTTCTGTAAAATATATTCTGATTCAAATGCATTAAATGTATTAAATATTTTGTAGTTAATAATTGCTCTCCTGACTGTTTTTTTCTGCAGATGCAGAACATCACGACAGCAGCTACAATCAACAGAGATCCTGCAGCAACAGAAATCAACACGATGTACAATAAAGGTAAGCCCTGATCTGTAATGGAGAAAATTAGTTAGTCAGTCTGACCTCAAACAAGACTGAGATTGCTCAGTGATGGTTTATTTTTGGTATATTTTTTGGTTCAGGTATATACATCATCACTAATATTCACCACTATAGTACCTGAACATGTGTGACAGAGTTCACTGATGTCCAGATGTTGAGTCTGGTTGCTAATGGGATTGTTGATCACACAGCTGTAGCTGTTTTTATCCTGATATTCAACCTCCAGAGGTAGAGAGAGACTGATGCTGAGATCAGACACACTGATGCTGGACAATAAACTGTTTCCTTTGTACCAGGAGAGAGTCACAAGGTCCACATTCACCACTGAACACAGCAGTGAACAATATGATAATGTTGAAGATGAAAAACATTGTGAGGAGTTACTGCTGATGACAGGAACAGGCAGACGAGCTGAAAAACATGAAAGAATAACGAGAAATCTAATGGGTAAATCCACACAACAATTCTGTTTCCAGTGTAGTGTGTTGACAGTCAGTGAGTCTTCAGAAACTACAGAATTAACATATTTCAGTTTATAGATAGTTTTAAAGGAATATTCCAGGTTTGGTACAAAATAAGCTCAAACTGTGACAGTGAATGGGGCCAATCTGTAAACATTAAAAGATGGACTGTTTCAATAGTTCAGCCACGAGACGTGAACAATATTGACTGTTAACATTTTCTGTTTATATTTAAGTTTTTAATTTTGTTTCAAGTTCTTTTCAAGGTTGTCAGCCTTAAGCCACAAATGCTTGATGGATGGATTGAGCCTAACTTGTGGTGAACCTGAAATACTTCTTTTATAAAACATGAATATGCAAAACATCTTGGACCAATGATCTCTACTCACCATAGACAGAAAGACTGAATGTTTTTGTTGACCGTTTTGCTCCATTTATCTGTAGTTAATAAACTACAGCATGTTCATTTCTGTTGTTTGTGATGATCAGAGATCCGGTCTGTTTTGTCTAGATTTAGTCTGTTTCTGAATCTCCCGCCAGGAACATCAAATGTGGAGAAGATTCCAGCAGTTCTACTGATTTTATTTATTTGAGCTATCAGAGACTTTTCAGCTCCAAATGTCCACAGTATTTCATGATCTTCACATATTTCAGTAACATCGGTGTGTAGTGTGACAGAATCTCCCTCCATCACTGACACTGACTAGTGTGACAGACCTGATGAAAAAACAGGATCAGGTTATAAACATATCTAGGCTGTTTTTTGTTTTTATATATGGAACATCTAAAAGATGAACTGAATCCAAAGTAGAGCTCATAATGATGTCTGTTTGATTTGATGTATCTGTGAAAAGCAGCCAATTCAAATCCTCTAACTAATTTGAACAGTAGCAGCAGCTTTATTGCTCTGAAATACAAATAAAATAAAGTCATAAAAAATGCATTTATAACTTACCAATCAGATAACACCAACAGAAAAAGAACAAAACGATTGTATCAAACATTTTTTTTAGTCGTGTTCAGTGAAAAGTCTGATCTGCATCTGCTGATAACACTCAAACTGTTCATCTGGTGTGTGAATTCTCCCACAGCTGATTTTGACCCACCTACTTCACATGCACACACTCTGTATGGGCTGTAGTTATACAGTATATACATATATAATATATATATTAGATATATATATATATATATATATATATATATAATATATATATATATATATATATATATATTCCTTTAATACTTCACCTGTTGATAATTTAACATTGATCATTTTTACAGATCTGCTTCTGTGTTAATTATGTAGTTGTTGAACATTGGACCAGTCAACTTACAAATTTCATGTAAAATAAAGCTGTTTGGGTTCTGAGATGTTTTGCAATTATTCACTTTTTGCATATGGCATGCAAGTATATTCCATACAGTCTGCTTACACACAAGTCTTACTGATGTGTGGGGACTAGCAGCTCGTCTGTGATGAGACTCAAATTGAAAGCGACTGCTGCGGTCGGGTTTCTTTAGAAATCTGGTTTGAGCTGCTGATGAACAGACAGCTTGTGTGTGAGTGCTTGCATGGTCATTTACTTTTGATGTATGTTCAGTTTTGTAGGTGAAGGGGTTCATCCTGTCTTGCTATATGAACATCACAGTTGATCTTCTTTACATATAGAAACTGTTAGGCTAACTATGTTAAATAAGCTTTTAACTATTTTTAGTAAAGCCATGTTTGTTAAGTAACTTCTTTCTATTTGCAGACTTCACTGTTTGAATAGTAACAATATATTTTTCTTTACACTTATAAGTTAAACATATGTAACAAGAATTGTGTTTGCAGGAGTGCTATGTAACCTGATTGTTTTTAGAACAATACTGGCAGGTGTGTTTTTCTAGAAGCACATGTATGATCATGAAAAGGTATGAAACGAAAGAAACAACTGTAAAAAGGATCATATTACTTGAGTATTACTTAACACTGTTCACGATTTAGCCATCTGTTGGCCAAAAGTGTGAATAGCACAACATCTCCACATCTGGTTGAAATTTATTCTAAACATTAATTTTATTTAAAGCTATGCTGGTCTCTTTTTTTTTTTTTTTCAACATCTCAGGAGCAATTCAGTAAATGGGTTCAGAAGCTGGTTCCCCCCATCCACACCCGTCAAGTGCATTTTAAAATTATTAATATGATGATGATATTCACCCAGCTAAGGATTTTCTCAGTGGTTTAATGTGGATTCAAAACACTGGATGGGGGGGAGGTGTTTATATATAATTGGATAAAACAAAATAATGTATATTTCCAGCTATTAGCTAATTTGGATCTGGGACTCATTTATCTGAAATCATTTTACTTAATTTTATTCACGAATGTAAAATCAAATTTATAACTGATTCTAAATGTCAAGCTTAAACATTTGAAAATCAGATGAGAAAACAATCTGAAATCACTACAGCGGCCCACATTTTCAACTATTCCTCCACAACTGCAAGGCTGCATTCCACTTCACTTTTTACGCCCTTCCCACATTAAACTGTCCTCCGTCCGCTGACTTGTTGAAAACAGAGGTACTTTGTGCTTCCCATAGTGATGCTCAGTGTGTGCATACTTTCTTACAGATGAAGTGGATTAAATCGCAATATTTGTCAAATGTACTGATGTTTTGAGATGTTCTCATTTAGCAACAGAAACACAGTTCATTCAATACTCTTTCATCATGCTGTCTTTGCCAGTTTGTTTTGTACCTCTGTTTCTCTTCTCTGTATTTTGATGAGCTGCTTACTACTGCTCTACCAAATAGTTTACGCTTTTGTCAGTTCTTAGAGTTTAGAGCAGGGATAGGCAACTTCGGTCCTGGAGGGCCACTGTCCTGCAGGGTTTAGCTCCAACCCTAATTAAACACACCTGAACAAGGCAATCAGTGTTTTCGGGATTACTAGATAGATACAGGGCAGGTTGAGTTTTTATGAGGGCTGAAGCTAAACTCTGCAGTATAGTGGCCCTCCAGGACCGGAGTTGCCTATCCCTGGTTTAGAGCTTTCCTTTCTTGTTATTTGAGTTAAGTCAAGCTTGTTACCTCAGTCATTTCTTGTTTTAGATTATTTTATTTATTATTTTATTTTGTGGATTACTTTTTCATACCTCTCTCAGTCATTTAATGTTTTGGATTATTTTATTTTATTTTATTTTGTGTTTTGTTTTTTTAATTCGACCATTCCATCCTCCCTGATGGGAGGACTTGCTTGCTGCTGTCAGGGCTTGTCTTTTGCTGGTCTCCTGCCTGGTTTCGTGTCCGCGTTAAGTCTCCCTTTGGACCTGGCTGTTTTCCTCAGGACTCTTCCTTGGGAGTTTGATTGCAAGAGACTGGACAGGATTCACATTAACGCTTTTTACTTTTTGTACTGTAATTTTTTGACAGACCATGCCATTGCGCTACAGAAAAGGAAAAGGACAGTTACTGCATAGCACAAGGGGAAAAAAAAAAAAAAAAGTAGAAATGTGAATATAGGACAGTCTTTTTAGGGAAAACTATACATGCAGTACTGCAGGAATTACAGTGCAGTCTTCCTACACCTCCTGACGTTCTGGTCTGTTGGGCCACAAATTCTCATCCACATCACAATGAATATCTTCTCTTGCAATGCAGCATGGAAAGAATCTTTTAGAGTGTCTTATCCAGCCTCTGCAGGCGTCTGCTGTGATGTCATCACACGCTGCATCCAAATTCCTCAAATGGGGTTAAGGCATGGAGAGTAGTGTGAGGGAGGAACTCACCCATCAGCATCCTGTTGTGTGGTTGCAAACCATTGCCCCTGATGATGTTAGAGTGATGGAAACTGACATTTTCCCAAACTATCACGTACTTTTGGCAGGTCATCTCCAATCTGGCCCCTCTCTTGTTCAGGAATGAGAATCCCGGTAGAGAGTGTCTTACAAAAAGGTGACAAGACAACTCTGTACGTATGGCCCATTAATGGTTATATGCGTTAGCACACCATTCTCAGAGATAGCAGCACCCATTGTTATGTTCCTGCCCAGTTGGCCTGGCATCAACTGTTAGCTCTGTGTCTGATGATATTTCGACCACACTGCTTCTCTGCGTTTCATTAGGTTGAAGCCAGCTCATCCATGTAGATAAAGCTGTGGCGGTGGTTCACTTTCTTCCAGTTCTAGTATCACGCTATATCCAGAAGACACAAAATGAGTTTTAATGAATTACCCCATGCATATTCATTTTGGCCAAGATATCAGTTACAATCAAATGTTATACATCATATATTGCATCTTCTTTTCTACAGCCATAGCAAATGTGTCACACTTACTGTACTGTATATCACTATACGATGTTGTACTGTTACTGTGAGGTACAGTTGCTGCATGTTTCATACATGTTTTACACCTGTAATGCTGGTAGCGCAGCTCCTTCACGCTTTCACCATTTCTTTCGAATGGAACAGTGTAACAGCTGCTCCATATTCATTTGGTGTCTTTTCAGCACCCTGTCAATGGTTGAGATGCTGACTGTTGGGTGTTTTTTCAAAGATGTGTTGTCCTCTTTAATGGCACTCTTTATATCGACCCTTAGTCCTTATGGCAAGTTTTCTACAACCATGGGCGCAAATAGCCTCCTCTGTTCAGGTGTGAAATGGGGCCCCCTTTGCACCCCTGGTGAAGTGAATTGCAGTCCTCATGTGGAAAAAAATATAGTAATGCAAAACACAAAATTAGTAAATAAAATGTCACGTTTAAAGTATACTTACTGTGTATATTGTAAAATGCAAGTGGAATACTGTAATATTGTATGAAGCATTACAGAAAGTATACAGTATTCCAGTACAGTGCCTATTGTTAGATTACATACCTGTTCAGTTGTCCCTCTCCAACATTTGGCTGCACCCTTCGACCAGCCCGGCCATTGTAAGCCCATGATTGAGAATGTGGACTACAAGTGTGTCTCTTTTCTCATCAGGGACACGCATATGTCCTCAGTCCTCTTTATCTGCTTTTTTCCTCATTAAGCTCCTCCGCCATGCCAGCCTCAGCCGCTTCTTTTCTTCTTCTTTCTGGCTGTAGACCTATCCCATTTTTGTCCTTCCATGTCAGACATTGTAAACATTGTGTTTGTGCTCCAGCTATATATTGTGACAGCGTCCTAGGAGGAATCAGCGTCGCCCCTGGCAACCAACGACCATACACCTGCACGTCCTCAACGCCGGCTGATCGGCCACTTGCTGCTGCCATTCTCGTTTAGAACACAGCTCTCTAAGCAACAGATGCTGAGCAGACCAGGGGGAGACTGGTCTCGAGCCGAAATGCACGCTGGACTAACCCCTTTCTCTCATTTCTCTCCAGAAAGCAGCGACTCCGTGACCCGACAGCCCATCCACTTTGGAGCAGGTTTTTGGACACCCACTTTCACTTGGATTGAGCACTGAAGGAGCACCGTGAGCACCAGCCTCCAGTGCACCGGCTTGCCATCCTGCACCTGTCACTGTTGTAAATAAAATCCACCCTCCGGGGCCTTTTGTTGTGCACCACCAGCCAAAAAAACTTGTCGAGTGATTCTTCCCCACGCCACAATATTCTATACTTGCCAGTTGATGGTTCATGAGATGCCCTTTCGTTAGAGAAATCAAGATTCACACTGGGAGCAATTTACCAATTCAGGACAGATTTAGATGTATAGAAATGTATGGAAATGTAATATATGAAAACTTGTTCAACCATTTTGCATGCAAAGACTAATGATATGAACTAATGCCTAAATGTTGTGGGGGTTGAGACTATTCAACAGAGACCCATTATAATACATTTTGATCAACATGACATAAGCAATTGATAATATAGGACACCCCGGACTAAACACAAACAGCACTAATTCCGGTTCCGCACGTGATCTGTTTGCAGTGTACAGTAGCTGCAGCAGTGCTCTCACATAAGACGCGTTTGTAGTCTGATCCGCGGCGGTATACACCTCTACATTTATTCATTATTTTTTATTTCAAATTCAAACCTTGTTACTGAAAATGTGTATTTAACATTGTGATTCTCTTTATGCACACTATAGAATCTAATTTACGCGTTATTCACATTTAAGAGCAACAAATAGGCTATTAAACAAGTATTATCAAGTATTTTATTCTATATTTATATATTGCTCAAGCAAGTGGCAAATATATTAAACAGCCTACAGCCCTTTTAATCTTTAAGAAATCCTGCAGGTTTTATTTTGAAGAATGTTGTTAACAAGTTGAGTAGCCTATATTTAACATTCCTTGAAAATACGCATACGTTGTCTTTTTTGTATCCAGCAGAAAAAAAGAAAATCGCACACGGTTTGAAACTTGGCTGAAATTTTTGGCTGAATTATCCCTTTAAACAGTTTTGAAATTCCGGTCTTTAAAAATGTTAAAAACATTCTGTGAGTTGCGAAAAAAGCAATGTAATATATTAACATCAGAAAATAACATTTACGCAGCAATGTACAAACAGAAAAAAAAAAAAAAAACCGTCATACATCGTCGCGAAAAAAGAAGGCGTAGGAGACATCCCAAATTACTTTTCACTTCAACTAGTTAAACACTGTCGATGGGATTAATGCAGGGGAAACAGAGCACTTTTACTTTCTTGGAATCTAGCAATCATCTTTTTTGCAAAAAATGTAAAAATGCATGTCTCTAATTTTTCTCTTGCTGTGTTTGCGTGTGCATGTAAGACATTTAACTTATTTTAATTTTTCTTTTTTATTTGGGGTACGGTCGTTTTGCAGAAAAATGCTCTAAAAAAAGGGGGCGCAGGTTAAGAAGTTAACGATAAAACGCGCTAACGTGACATAGTTCGCTTAGTATGAGCTCTATAGCTTTATATGCGACGGATATGTTTTTATTGTTTTTATATTTTGCTGGGCAGTTGTAAGCAGAGGCTTGGGACAAACTACCACATGCGATCTCTCACCCATTGACCCCATTACTTGAGTGAAACTACAGATACTACTGGTCAAATATTACTCCCATTAAAAGTGAAAGTTGTAAAAGGAAGAATTTTACTAAGTAAATGCACAGACGTACTTGCCTTTAAATACAGCCTACTTAGAGTACCAAAGTGAATTTCCTTTTTATGTCAATGCAATAATAATGGTTTGTATTATTGTGTGTGGGCTAAAGCAAAGAAAACAAATAATCATCATGGAGCTGGTTTTATTTACAGAACAATAAGAAACAACTGTACAAAATTGGTAAAAAAGCTCTAAATGTGGACTTCTATTTCAAATTGATAAATGAGAATTTCAACGATCCGTCTAATTGTTTTTTATTTCTTAATAGGGGTAATTCAACGGAACAAGAAAATTGGGGAAGCTGCTTCACGTTATACAACTCAGAGCTTTTCACTTTTACTCCCAGTGTAGCTACGCAAATAAGTTTAAAAAAATCAGCTGATTTTCAATGTGCTATTCTGTAAATAATTGTGTTATCAAGCATATAATGAATGCTCGACTGAGGTTATCCACAGCCAAGGTCATGAATCAGATGAAAAATAAAACTGGTGCTAAAATAGAAGACTGTGGGACCACCTTTTTGTCATTTTTAGTTCAGTTGAAGAAGAAAAAAAAACAAACAGCTGAGACACACAGTTCTTTTCTATCACTTACTGAACCAATTTAGAGCTGTTTCACTGTACACAACTTAGGCCTCTGCAATAGACAAGTTTATGAGCTACAGAGTCAAATGCTTCATATTTACATATTTTAGCCTAACATTAATTGGTCAAATTTTGGTTTAATTAAATTTTTGTCTTGCCATATCGTTTAAAAATGTTCGCCACTAGTCCAGTGTGGCCATTTCCTGTAAGAAAAAATAAATAAATAAATAACTATCCTCATATATCATGATGTAGCCTAATGATAAATCATATTTTTGATTACCCAACGTTTAATGCCGTTGTTTCTCAATTATTCCAAATTATAAATCATATAACTAAACAAATTAATAAATATTTAGGTGAAGCTGTGCGCTTGAATTGTTCATCACATCATTCTATGCATTGTGGTGAGTACGCAGGTAATGCTGCACTCGATTTTTTCATGTGCGTGTTGCAAAATTTACCTGCTGGCGCTTTTTAGTTATACAGACCTCTGGCGGTTCTAGTGTTTAAAAGAAACATGTACTTTATGTATTTTTGGATTTGTTATTACATGAGTGCAGGGCAAAATTTTGTTGTTTTTTGTGTTTTTATTTGATTTATTGTGAAACTTTTTGTCCTGGCATTTTCCAGACCAAACTCCCTGGAAGAGTAGAGAATTTTTCATCTCAATGTGACTATCCTTGGTTTAAAATAAGGATTAAAAAAAAGAATAATAATCAATAAAAAATACACCTTGCTAGATTTATGCCTCTGAAGCAAATTACAATACATACCGCCTGCTGCTGAACAATAGCTTGTAGATACATCTTTAGAATAAAGAGCTTTTTGGAAATTTACAAAACCTAGAAAAATGAAACAGCAAGTTTAGAAGAAAAAATAAAATAAAATAAAATATATTTAACACACCGCTTGATTCCAGGCTTGGAATCAAGAATAGATTCCTTTAAAAGTAATACGGCCAAGAGCCTAGCATTCATCCTCAGTCCTTGCACACCGATTCCTTACACAGCAAAATCCCCCAGTGCTTCAGAGTTTATATGAGTCCACACTCATAGTATTAAATTAAACACCGGAAACGAATGAAGCACACCCGCGAGAAGCCCTCACGATTTTAGAAACAGAACGCAGAGAACTAGCACTGCGAAATTACTACCACAGTGTGGATTTTAGAAAGTACGCAAAAACTTCACGTGCACATTTACGTACCATAACATGGATTTAGATACTGTTTCCTAGAGGCTGCTCTCCTCGTCATTACCTCCTCTTTAAATCTATGGTATAAAGCTGGCGTGGCTAGCAGTAAATCTCTAGCCTGACGGGGAAGGGCAAACCCCCAGCTCTCAAATGAGGAGAGGAGCTCGACCTACCACATGTTCCAATGCTGGAAAAGCTATAGCCAGTCATTTACTTAGCTGAGGGACTGAGCACAGGAACCCCAGCTCTCACCAAGAGAGAGGGCTCAACCTATTAGAATCAGAAAGGTACCTCGTACTGCAGTTTGCCAGGTGCTCTGGGAAAACAAGAACTCCAACTCTCAGGTAAGAGGAGAACTCCAAATTCAGGAAAAGAGTAGTAGCGCTCATAGCAACCCTTTTTTTTTTTTTTGTAAAGGGGAGCGCTGCTATTATACTACCACGAGAACAGCCCACCGTGCAAGGAATTCAACTCATCAGAATGGAGACGAAGAACTCCAGCCACACCATGCTCACAAATAAAACCTCCATGCTGAGGGGAGTGAAGCTTTGAAAGTGTGTTAATAGACACACTGGTTGAGTGGAACCCAAGTGTACAAGGGTCTAACCAACTCAGAGAAAGGGAATGAAGCTGTACCTGTAAAACCCTTACGGTGTTTCAGGTTTTCAGAAAGTGTGCAGCGTCCTTACATTCCACACTTTACCACCTATTGGATTTTGCAGAAAGTGCGGCAAATGTGCTAGCGTGCACACTGACCACTTTACGGGAATTTTAGAAATGTGTGCAAGTGTTCAACGTGAGATTTCCCGCAAATAGCGCCCTATAACTTCCCTGCTATGATGTCCGTCAGGAATAAGGAATATCCCATGAAGCCCATCAGGGCAACCCTAGCCGTGCATCCAGTAAATTTTTGCATGTTCTGTGCCGCGGGGCCTGATGATCGACAAGATGGATGTGTCAGAAGCAGCTTCTTCTCTCCCACAGAACCTATGACCTGGCTGCATGATCCAGGCAGCATGAAGCCGGAACAAGGCTATCAAACCGTCTTTGACATAATATCGCCGAGTGAATTAACACTGCAAGTCGAGCACACCGGTTTTTC
Organism: Cyprinus carpio; assembly: GCF_018340385.1. Classification (NCBI taxonomy): domain Eukaryota; kingdom Metazoa; phylum Chordata; class Actinopteri; order Cypriniformes; family Cyprinidae; genus Cyprinus; species Cyprinus carpio. The sequence continues at coordinate 7,245,564 of NC_056618.1, read as the reverse complement.
TGAATCCATCCAAGGGGGGTGCTTCAGAGGACTTACCTTAAGAAGTGACCAGAAACCCACAGGTCCCATAACGAACCTTGCAAAGAATTTCACTACAGAAGCATTATAGTACACATAACCACCAGCAAATTAATACCGTGTGGGTATATTATAGATATATATAATATATATATATAAGATAGATATACAGGTCCCATTCTCAAAAAATTATCAAATTGTGAAAAAGTTCATTATTTTCCATAATGTCATCGATAAAAATTAAACTTTCATATATTGTTAGATTCAATGCACACCCAACTGAAATATTTCAGGTCGTTTAATTGTTTTTAATACTGAATGATTTTGGCATACAGCTCATGAAAACCCAAAAACCCAAAATTCATAAGAAAGGTTCTCTAAACGAGCTAATTAACCTAATTCATCTGACCAACTACTAATTCCTCTAAACACCGGCAAAAGATTCCTGAGGTCTTTTAAAAACTCCCAGCCTGGTTCATTACTCAAAAACCACATCATGGGTAAGACTGCCGACCTGACTGCTGTCCCAGAAGGCCATCATTGACACCCTCAAGCGAGAGGGAAGAAGACACAGAAAGAAATTTCGAACGAATAGGCTTGTTTCCCCAGAGTGCTGTATCAAGGCACCTCAGTGGGAAGTCTGTGTGGGAATGAACAAATTGTGGCAAAAAACGCTGCACAAACGAGAAGAGGTGACCGTACCCTGAGGAAGATTGTGTAGCACAGGGGCGACCGATTCCAGCAACCTTGGGGGACCTGCGTACGGCAGATTGGTGGAGGCCAGCATTGCGCCCGATGTAACAGGAGTCCACCAGGCCGGAGCAGACGGAACCTGTATCCCACCATGGCGGAGCAGGCGGACCTTGAGCCCCACCATGGCGGAGGCAGATGGAACTTGAGTCTGCCCAGGTCAGAGCAGTATGGAACTGTAGCACACCATGCGGAGCAGGCGGAGACTGGAGCCTACCATGTGTTGAAGCAAGCCGGAACTGAGTCCCCACCAGGGATGAGGCATAAGGACCACCACCACTGCCGAGCAGGATGGGACCGAAGAACCACCATGGCAGCTTCAGAAGGGCCGGTACCCATCGGCCGAGACCGTGGGCCTATGGTAAAGCATGAGACAGACAACACAGGCAATGCCATTCATTGTCCTCAGAGACTGAGGGCAGGGAACACGAGAGAGTTTCCTAGATGGGACTCCAAAGAGCCATAACAGGACAGAATGGAGAGTTCATACGACGGCTTTTCATGGCCATGAACAGGGCAGGAAACGCAGTTTCACAGAACGTCCTGCATAGCCCGTGACATGACAGCAGTGAGTTCATGTGACGGCCTCCCGTGGCCATAACAGGCATGCATTGAGTTCAAAGACAGCCTCCATAGCCGTGACAGGACAAGTCGAGAGTTCATGGATGGCTCCCATAAGCCATGACAGGACATGGCAGGACGAGGTGTTCATGACGGCCTCCATAGCCGATGACGGGAAACAGTACAGAGTGGAATTGGGTTCGGGATACCAGCCTGCCGTGCTGCCACCAGCGGTGGAATCAGTCATGACTGGATGCCAGTCTGGGAGACTGAAGAACTTACCTTCCTGGCGAAGATCTAGGTGCAGGCTGCCAGGAAGTGGACCTGACGTGCTGGACAAAACAGCTGAGTACGTGACGAGGGATCTGGAAGGGTCAACTGTGACTTGACTTGGGAATATTGACCGTGACTTAACCTGACTAAGGTAAGATTTATCTGTTGGCTGCCGAGTTTCTGGAGGAAGTGGTCCATGAACGGCCCGAGCGCTTGCTTGACCTCTTAGAGGGTCGGCATTGCGAGGAGTGGGTTCAGGAGGACTGACGGCTTGCGATGAGTGCGACTATGTGTTGGCTGCGCGAATTTTTTCGCTGTAAAGGCCATGTGTTATCCTCATGGCTAGATCAAGACTAAGTTAGGTAACGAGACAATACATGGCTAACCAAACACAATACTTCAGCAGACCAGTGAATGGTGGTGTGAGCACTGAGTGCTTATATCTGAGAGGATTACAATGATGTAAAGAGGAGGGCGGAGGCTAATCAATTATCCGATTATAAACTAACTAAGATGGTCAAAGGAAGCAGGGTAACACAGAAACATTATGGTGTGTAGTCAAGAACATGTTCTAAAATAGTAAGAGTCAGGGCAGAACAGACGCATAAGGACAGGGACATTCAGACTATGGATCCTGACGTATATCTCCAAGCAGATATTTTTATGTATTTATTCTATTTTTTTCAAGAGGTTTGCAATTTGGATGCAGAGTGTTCGCTCGCCCCGTTCTAAATGATTCCACGCCTGTTTATGTGTGTATAGTTCAAACACTGGAGGACAATAAATAGAAAACATTTATACACTAGCTTATTTAATATTGTGGTAAGAATTATTATACTTATTATACCATGATATTTAGAAGTGGTTAAAATTGTCTGTACGAGTCTAATGTAAATACATTTGTTGTATAAAATGGCAGCAATATATAGGCCTATAATACTTGTTATCATACGTTACATAGTACTTACTACTTGGCAATAACACTTTATTATGGGGGGCATAATTACACGCAGATTTATTTGTTAATATAATTATCTTAATATAAATGGAATACTTGAGGTTCATGTACTTCAATGTATACTAAGTCACTGCCAACAAGGATGCAGCCTTAAAAATATAAAGTGTAATCTAATTTGTTGTTTGCCTTTTAATTAACTGTTTATACGTCTTCTCAGGTTTTTTGTTTTCGTTGCTGGTGACAGACACAGTGTCGGTGAAGGGAGGTGAAAGTTCAAGTCACTCTGCACACTGGTATTGTAAAATGAACCATGAAGACTATTTTATGTGGTTATTTCATAGAAAACTTCATATCCTGCAATCAACTGGAGTATCTCGAGTTATAGCATGCAAGCAGTATGTTTCAGTGTAAATATGGATGAATACCAGATTGGCCGAGACATAGAACTACAAAGCTGCGATCATAAGACTGGAATCTCATGTAAGCGTCATCATTAACAAAAACCAGAACGGCACAGACTCTGGACTTTAATTAACTACAGATATCGGCAGGCGGCTAACACAACAGTTGTCAGCAAATCACAGGGCATAGACAGCTTCAATTGTAGTGTCACTTGTCACATGGTGAGTATATGAGTACTTTATAGCGGCATCTAAATATAGATCATACATTCATTCTCATTGTGGGGTCCCCATCCAGGCTACAGCAAAGTGAGAACTGCACTTGATTTCTAGTTCCGCTTGCCGAAATGTCTTCCTGTGCTTTCAAGACAGTAGGGGCATATTGAATCTGCAACCAGTTAACTGTGTGGCTATAGTGTATGAGGTAAATTGCGCATGTTTTATGTTAATAGAATTATGCATTAAATCTTTATAAAGGCTGGCCTAGGAAGAACCACATCAGCTAGATTATTTTCAAATCTTAAACGTCAATTTTAAAACGATGGGAGACCACAGATGCTAATAATCCCTTATAAAACTGCTTATAGATGCCTGCTGAACGGCACACAATGAGTAGAGACGATTACTGGGGGGCTAGACGCACAAGAGAACGGGGGCACCACCTTGTTTGATTGTAGGGGTGTCTATAACAAAGAATATGGGTGATGTTCTTTCTCAGTACTCCTTGCTTTTGTGGGCATGTTTTGTGGTCTACCAAGTTCTGGGGCTATAGAAGCAGCAACAACTGGTAGTTGGACGCCTGCTTCAGCTCTTTCATCGCGTGGCCATTGGCGGTGTCAATAGTCGTGAGGGCGAGGGGCAGCTCAAATCAAGAGTCATTAAATATCACAACATGGTAAATTTCAAAGGGGGCAGTTAAAAGGGATAGTTCAGCGAGTTAGGGTCATAAAAATGAAAATTTCTGTCATTAATTGCCTCACCTCACTTCATGTAGTTTCTTAAACATAGTAAGGACACCTTTTGTTCGATATCCTCTTCGAACACACAATTTGATTAAAATATTTTTGATAATTTTCAAAGAGCTCTTTGTGCTCCTGGGCGTTTACCATTGATACAGGAGTATCCCATATGTAAACAATGTATGTACCTGATCTCAGGAACCAAAGTGCGTATCAATACACTAAGTTAAATGTTTGGTCGATTTGGGCATACTGCGGTATTTCGCAAAACCATGTAATTTGGTGTGGCTATGGATACGGGCAACTTGGGTATGAATTAAGGTTGTTGGGTAGCATGGGGGGCTGTATCAGTGTCATGGGCAACTGTTGACACAAATTTCGTATCATATGCATCATCGGCTAAAGTGCAATTTTGTTTGCTTAAAATACCCAGGTTTTCTGTTTTTAAGATTATTGGCTATAAATAGTTTATTTGGCATGTTTTCATGAGTATAATGGCTCATATCCTAAGGCATTGTACGCGGATATTTTGTTTAAAAAGCGGGTCTTTGTTATGACCTGAACGTAAAGTCAATGCGTATCGCGCATACATGATGTTGTTTAAAACAGATGTGTATACTCTCCAAAATGCTGCCAGAGTGATGCATAGGAGACAAACATGTTGGAATAAAGTCAGTTATTTTTTGTTTTTCTCTTGGTCGGCATAAAAGATTATTCTTGTAGATTTGTAGGGCATTATGTTTTGAACGGGGCACCTGAATGTCATGTGGGTTATTTTAAAACGATGGCCAATGAATACGGTTTCTCTCTTCCTGGAGGCGCATTGATTGTGGTTAAGTGACGATCGGACCATTTTGCTGTCTATGGTCATGGTTCCAGAGAGCTCTCTGACATTCATTCAAATATCCTTTAATAATTTGTGTTGGATATCTTTTTGGAAGAGGGCTTGAGGGTGAGTAATTTTATGACAGAATTTTCATTTTTTGGGTGAACTAATGGGCCTTTAAAACCTAATCGTAATGAGCCAAAAAAAAAAAGAACAATATTTTGATTCTGTGACATAGCGCTTCGAATCGGGCCACACCGCCCCCTGATCATTTCAGGGGTGACAAACTCTGGTTCCGTAGAAATTTCTAATAGTGTTTGGCAAGGGAGGCCTAAAGGAAACATGATGAAAAATTACAGCATGTCCCTGTCTTTCTTGTGTTGAAACCATTTATTGGGCAAAAAATTATTTGTGTACAATCTTTTGGTTGGATGATAAAAACAAATGTCAAATGTGATGCGCAGGTTATAAATTAGCATTCATCATTATATGATGATGAGGGTACAGTCATGGCGCAAAAGTTTTGGGCAGGACCATAACTCTTTGTGTTTTGTCAAAAGTTTGGCTCTGGCTGTCAGTCATTTTATAGATTATTTTTCCACATGTGTCTATGGTTATAACTGAAAACCATGATAATCATATCAAAGTTTGAAAGTTTTAGTTTTAACTAAATAAAAATATGAGTCAATCTTTACAGTGTTGACCCTTTTCTTCATAACCTCTGTGCAAATTGGCTCTGGCATGCTGAATAGTATCTTCCTGCACCAACTCCTGACTGATGGGCTCCATTCTTGCCATTTTTAGATCTCAGAGTTGGTCACAATTTGTGGGCTTCTGCTTATCCACTCGCCTTTTGATGACTGACCGCAGTTCTCTATGGGACTGTTCCGGGGAGTTTTCTGTCCACGGATCCTAATTTTTAGTGTAATACTGTTGAGCACTTCTTTACCTCTTGCTTTGTGACATGTGCCCATCACATGCTGGAAAATGCACAGATCATCAACCAATTGCTTCTGGATTGTTGCCCAAGTTCACTCTGCAGGTCGTTTTTTGGAAGACATTCTTTATTCAATGGCAGTGTTTTTTTGGGAAGAAGTGGAGAGAGCCCCCCCCCAACTCCCCCCACTCCCTTGGTTTGAAAGCAAACCCTACACATGGCATGGTCTTGGGATGCGTCACTGTTGGCCACATCACAGGACTCAAGGTAGTGTTCACCTTTTCTTCTTCCGAACAGTAGATTTTCCAGATGTCCCAGAAAAGTCAGACAAAACACAGGGAGCTTCATTCAGAGAAAATAACTTTGCCCCAGTTTTTCTGCTGTCCAATTCTTTGTACTTCCTGCAGAATTTCAGTCTGTCCTTGATTTTTCTTGGAGAGAAGTGGCTTCTTTTCTTCTTTGTCTCTGACACCAGGCTGTTTTCCCCCCACTCGGCTGAAATAGCCAGGAACAACTCACAGGCAAGGGCTTTGGACGGGGCCTTTTCCTGAGGGGCAACAGCTTCGGTGTGGCGGTACCGGGTTGAAAGTCCAGTATCACCAAAATTGTGTTCATGGCCCCGGGCGAGGATTTTGGCACCGGCCCTATCTAAGTCCATACCGTCTGCGGAAGGGAAGGCGCCACGCTCAAGGGATGGGCACACCACCAAGAGGGCTGGGCAGAGGATGGACGAGGGGAGGTGTGGTTGCCAGGTTTGGATAGCTCTGGCCAAAGACCATTTCTACTTCAGCTTCCAATCAGGGCCAGTGAAATTCGTCCCCTCGAATCCCGCTGTGTGGTGTTTAACCACGCCCGAGGTGTCCTGACATCGCGCCCTCCGTGAGTTGCGCTAGCTCGATTACAAGTCTCAGTCTGGCCCCTTGGCACCACTAAGAAAGCAGTTTTTCCTCCCCATGCCCACTGGAGCGACACAGTAAAGCAGGCTGTTCTTCTTGAGATAACGAGTAAGGGATGGGGTGAGGACCACAGGCTGGGCGCACCTCCTCCTCTATTACACGAACCTGAGTCCAGCAAATTCTCTGCCCAGGCTTTGGGAATGGTTGCCGCAATCGCCGTGGTCCATCAACTGATCGAAACCTGGCCAGGTCTATCCCCAGAAGCACAGGTACCAGGAGGTCTTTAACAACCCCCCACACCATCCAGTTTGCCATGTCGCCGGGGCTAGCTGAGATGGTAACCTGCCTGTGGGGGTGGGGTGTCTCCATTGCACACCCAGGTTATGGTGGTGATCAAAGCTTTATCCGCTGTAGTCGGGTGGTCGCAGTACACGGGCTGGACCAAAGTGATCCGAGCGGCCTGCCCCGAGCTCTAGGACAGCTCGTACAGTTCCCAATACAGTGCAGATGGTTTGCTCAGGGTTCACTCCTTGAGGTACTGCTCAGGTGGTTCGCGCTCAAACCAGCATTCCACACGCGGCCTCCTGGAGGATGGTGGCTCGGTGGGCATGGGTTCATCTGTTTGCTATTGGGCAGGACAATACAACCAGCATTCCACACGTGTTTTTATTTTTTTTTTTTTTTTTTTATTTTTTTTTTTTTTTTTTTTTTTTTTTTTTTTTAATTTAATTTTTTGTTTGTACACTGCAAACCTTTGTTTTTTTTTGTTTTTTTTTTTTTTTTTACGGTTTTTTATTTTTTTTTTTTTTTTTTTTTTTACGGCTGCCATTGACCATTTTTCTTTGTTTTTTTTTTGTGCAGGGGGGACACACCGTCTGTTTTTTTTTTTTTTTTTTTTTTTAAACTAAAACTGGCCTTGTGGCCCCTCCACCGGTCGCGTCGGTCCCAGTTTGGTCTTCCCGGGGCAGTGCCGCCCGGCTCTCTCCCCCCTCCCCGCATCGGGGGGCAAAGGAGGTTGCCTTTGCCAGTTCCACCAGTTCCATCAGGGCATGTAGGTGGTTGCGCATGTTTTACGAAACATCGCCATCGGTAGTGACACGGCAGTGCCTGAAGCAGGCAGTTGATTACCACCCCTCTCTCAGCACCTAGGGCAGTTCTGCTGGGCCGTCGTGTAACAGCCAGTAGGTGGCGAGGCGAGTCAAGAGCTCGGATGGAGAAGGTGATTCATCGTAGGACCACGCCTGTGAAAGTGGCCGGCGTGGCACCCACATTGGGGACAGCCCCACCCGAGGCCTAGGATTTCTTTCCTTCAGTGCATCATAACTCTCACTATACTGGTGGAGAGCAATAATACCCTCGCTGGTCTCGAACTTATCTTCTCCGTCAGAAATGGAAGCGAGCACCTGTGCCCACCGCTCTTTCTCCCACGCCTCTCTAGTCACGATGACCTCAAAGGTGTGTTAATACCTGTTCCGTCCTCTCTTGCCAGGCCACCAGCTTCTCCGAGAACTGCTGCTATTGGACCGTTATTTTCCATGAGTCTGTGAATAATCTTCTCCATTTCCAGCCCCAGAAGTGCAACCGAGCAGTGAGAGAGAGGGGGCTCTTTGCGGGGACACTTACACTGACTGTAAATTAATTTTTTTTTGGGGAAGGATCACTCTCTTCTTGAATGCATTCTCCACCATGTAGCGGGAGAGTGATCACACGGACGACACTAATGCAATAAAGTCCCCAGAGGGGTGGTTTTATTGAACAGTGGAAGAGAAGTAGACTGTTTGTAGTGCAGTCTGGCGTGCTCTGGTGCTGGAGTCCTGGTTGTGCAGCAAAAGTATCCATGTGTGCGGCATGACGTGCTGATCCTCAGACACCTGAATCTGAAAGAGAGCCAGAACACAGCGTTTAGATCTAGGTCTGGAGTCGATTACTCAACTTCCTCTTCTTTTTCCTTTGCTTAAAAGCAGTTCTGCTGATGGGGATCAGGTGTCAGTGATCACACATGCACTCCCCGGTGTGATGCTGTGTGAGCGCTGTGTCCATAGGCGGCACTAATCCCTCGTTAGCTGGCTTGCCAGAGGCCTTGTTAGGCCACAACGCGAAGCGGAATCTGGGCCCAACACTGGTTGCTGTCTGAGATGTAAATATATGTAATTTTTTTTTTCAAAATATGCACTGTATCTGTGTGTGTATTATGCATACATAATAAAAATACATAGTAAATAAACACATATTATGTTTAACACAAACTTTTATTTTGGATGTGGATTAATCGCGATTAAATCATGTGACAGGAGCACTAATATTACAAAAAGAGAAGATTTATAACAAGCAGGCATTTCCTTTTATCATTATAATTCATTACAATCCAAAAGAGCAGGGGTTGGCAACCCTTTTCGGCATGATGTGCCCATTTTTTAATTTTTTCTTGTTAATCAATGTACCCCCTTTTTTACGGGAGATATTCAGAGGTAGTGTTTTTCTTTTTAGCTGTATATTAACTCCATGCACTCTATGGATCATATCTTGGTCAGTATGTGGATCAAAACACATTTTACACACTATGAAAGTGTATTGTGCATTTTTAATTACAAAATTTAGTAATATAACTAAAAGTTTTAAGAGTTTTAACCTGGTTGAGATGACCGATCTTGTCATACCATATGAATTACTTTAGAATGTGTTTTTTAAAGTTTATCAGGTATTCAATTTGCAGAGGATTTAATGAAAAAAAGTGGAATATTAGTGGAATATTAATAAAAGAGGAAATCAAGAAGCATCATTCACAGTTCTTTGATGTTGTGGAGTTTGTTTTCAGTAAAGAATTCTCTAGCAGCTGTTGATTTGTGTTTCAGGTGTTGAACAACGTTAGATTCATGTGTTAAGTGATGAATCTTTATGCTTGTCCAGTTTTGTGTGAGAGCAAAAGAAATCCGCATGCAAACATTATGACACTCTCATCACTGAAATCACTGGAGATCTGAATCCACATGCAAGCAGAAAGATTCACTCTCATGCATTGCATGGATGTGCCCCCCAAATTACAATATCATTTGTCCATTCAAAATAAAGCCATGATCCACACACTAGCAGTGCAAGCTCTCCATCTTGACTGCCCTTATTTCAGTCCTCCTCTGACTGAAGCCACCTACTGTTGTATACTTATTAAATCATTATGAATCCAGATATACAAAACCCCAATCCAAAAAGTTGGGACACTGTACAAATTGTGAGTAAAAAAGGAATGGAATAATTTACAAATCTCATAAATTTATATTTTATTCACAACAGAATATAGATAACATATCAAATGTTGAAAGTGAGACATTTTGAAATGTCATGCCAAATATTGGCTCATTTTGGATTTAATGAGAGCTACAAATTCCAAAAAAGTTGGGACAGGTAGCAATAAGAGGCCAGAAAAGTTAAATGTACATATAAGGAACAGCTGGAGGACCAATTTGCAACTTATTAGGTCAATTGGCAACATAATTGGGTATAAAAAGATCCTCTCAGAGTGGCAGTGTCTCTCAGAAGTCAAGATGGGCAGAGGATCACCAATTCCTCAAATGCTGCAGCGAAAAATAGTGGAGCAATATCAGAAAGGAGTTTCTCAGATAAAAATTGCAAAGAGTTGGAAGTTATCATCATCTACAATGCATAATATCATCCAAAGATTCAGAGAATCTGGAATAATCTCTGTGCGTAAGGGTCAAGGCCGGAAAACCATACTGGATGCCTGTGATCTTCGAGCCCTTAGACGGCACTGCATCACATACAGTAATGCTACTGTAAAATCACAACATGGGCTCAGGAATACTTCCAGAAAAACATTGTCGGTGAACACAATCCACCATGCCATTCGCCGTTGCCGGCTAAAACTCTATAGGTCAAAAAATAAGCCATACCTAAATATGATCCAGAAGCGCAGGCATTTTCTCTGGGCCAAGGCTCATTTAAAATGGACTGTGGCAAAGTGGAAAACTGTTCTGTGGTCAGACGAATCAAAATTTGAAGTTCTTTTTGGAAAACAGGGATGCCATGTCATCCTGACTAAAGAGGACAAGGACAACCCAAGTTGTCCATCTCTGATGGAATGGGGTTGCATGAGTGCTTGTGGCATGGGCAGCTTACACATCTGGAAAGGCACCATCAATTCTGAAAGGTATATCCAAGTTCTAGAACAAACATATGCTCCCATCCAGACATCGTCTCTTTCAGGGAAGACCTTGCATTTTCCAACATGACAATGCCAGACCACATATTGCATCAATTACAACATCATGGCTGCGTAGAAGAAGGATCCGGACACTGAAATGGCCAGCCTGCAGTCCAGATCTTTCACCCATATAAAACATTTGGCGCATCATAAAGAGGAAGATGCGACAAAGAAGACCTAAGACAGTTTGAGCAACTAGAAAGCCTGTCTCCTCAGTCCCCAGACATTTGCAGATGTTAGAAAAGGAAGAGGGGGATGCCACACAGTGGTAAACATGGCCTTGTCCCCAACTTTTTTGAGATGTGTTGATGCCATGAAATTTAAAATCAACTTATTTTTTCCCTTATAATTATACATTTTCTCAGTTTAAACATTTGATATGTCATCTATGTTGTATTCTGAATAAAATATTGACATTTGAAACTGCCACATCATTGCATTCTGTTTTTATTCACAATTTGCACAGTGTCCCAACTTTTTTGGAATTGGGTTTGTATTTCTCTACCTGTTTTCACATCACTTTTCTTTTGTATAATTTAATTTGGCTTATTATTTGCTCATTTCTTCAGGTCATCACACTGTTAGTAGAGCTACAAAATATGTGTCAGAGGGAGATTCAGTCACTCTACAAACTGATGTTGAAACAAACCAACAAGAAGATATTAGATGGCATTTTAATGACATTCTCATCGCTGAAATCACTGGAGATCTCAGTTATATTTGTACAGATGTTCAGTGTAACAATGGTACAGAGAGATTCAGAGACAGACTAAAGCTGGATCATCAGACTGGATCTTTGACCATCACAAACATCAGAACCAGAGACTCTGGACTCTATCTACTACAGATCAGTAGCAGCAGTGGCACCACATTTGTAAAGTACTTCTATGTCAATTTAGTACTTGGTGAGTATACATGGATGTGCTCCCACATTACAATGATGCATTCTCAGCATTCAACATAAAGTCATAATCCACTACTAGCAATAAGAACTTTCCATCTTGACTGCCCTTATTTCAGTCTGACTTCAGGACACCTGTTGTATCCTTATCAGGTCATTGTGAAGATTTATTTCTCTAGCCGCAATCTTTGTGATCTGTAGACAAACATTTTCACAACACTTTCCTGTTGTATACTATTTATTCATGTATGTGTTGCTCATTAAGCCAGTAAAATAAATATACTAAACCCACCGTTTCTTCTTCAGCTGGGCTTTGTGTTGCTACAGACCAAGTCTCAGTGTCAGTGATGGAGAAAGATTCAGTCACTCTACACACTGATGTTAAAATGAACCAACAAGAGAAGATAGTATGGTATTTTAATGGTATTCGCATTGCTGTAATCACTGGAGATCTCAGTTATATCTGTACAGAATTTCAGTGTAATGAGGAGACTGAGAGATTCAGAGACAGACTGAAGCTGGATCGTAAGACAGGATCTCTGATCATCACAGACATCAGAACCAATGACTCTGGACACTATTATCTAAGGTTCAACCACAGCTGCCTGAGTGGAAAACGCTTTATTGTTGCTGTAACTGGTGAGTCATTGTGTTAAAGTCATGTAAGTTCATTCACTGATTAACAATCAAGGCTATTTATTATTTGTAGCTTACCTGTGTTTTTAGATAATTTAATGAAGAGAAAGGTGGGAAATTAGGAACTTCAACTACAAATTGAATGCCGTAGGATTTTTGTTTAGTTGTTAGTTTTATTCTTAGTTCACCGGGAATTCAAACTGCAGAGGATTTGATAGTAGGCTATAAAAAAGTATACAAAAAGCAAGAAAAAATAGGGACAAATATTTATTTTCAGACATGAGATGGTGAAAGTGCATCATATATTCACTGTTCATGTTGTGGAGTTGATTATTATTTTCATCAAAAGATCCTCCAGCAGCTGTTGGTTTGTGTTTCAGGTGCTGAAACACCAGGAGCTGAAATGAAGAGAAAGTCAGTGAAGGAGGGAGAATCTGTCACTTTAGATCCTGGTGAAATAAAAAAAACAAATGATGTGATGAAGTGGTATTTTAATGAGACTTTCATTGCTGAAATCAGTGAAGAAAACAGTAAGATATGTACAGATGTTCAGTGTGAAGACGCTGATAAGAGATTCAGAGACAGACTTGAGGTTAATCATCACACTGGATCTCTGACCATCACAAACACCAGAACCACAGACTCTGGACTTTATAAACTACAGATCAGCAGCAGAAACAGCAGCTTCAGCATAAGCAGCTTTAAGAGCTTTGGCGTTAATGTCACTGGTGGGTATCATGTATATATTCAGGTGCGGTTTTCACAGCAATATATTCTGTTCTCAGAACCTAAGGTTTCCTGTGAACATTAATTTCTGTTGAGTTCATAGAGCTAATGCTGTTTTAGCTGCTGTTGCTCAGAAACCCACCAGATGTGCTTTATAAATCAATATAATACAACTGATAGCTGAATATTAGGAAGAAATACTGGACAGATTGTTATTCACTCTCTAGTAATATTGACTGTCTCTCTTTAGCTGTTCCAGGTCTGTCTTCAGCTGCTGTAGCAGGAATATGTGCTGCTGCTGCTGTTGTTCTGCTGCTGTTGTTGTTCTGCTGCTGTTTGTTTGCTGCACCTGCTGTGATTTACCATCACAAACACCAAACAAAATAGAAATGGTGAGTATTTCAAACAGCCAATTTAACAAGATGGAAATATGAGGTGTATTGTGTAAAAAGAATCTTTGAGTTTTGTATTTTTGTTGTGTTTTGCATAGGTATTGTTTGTTTAGATGTTATTATTTGATTCTTTGTTTGAAAATAATCTTAAAAGATGTGCGTCATCAACCTTGAGCACTACTAAATATATATATATATATATATATATATATATATATATATATATATATATATATATATATATATATATATATATTGTATTATATATATATATATATATATATAAATTTATATATATTTGAGATATCATGTTAAATTTGGCATTTTGAACAGGTTTAACATTTTTAATAAAAGGTTGTTTATTTATTTATTTATTTATTATACAGGTGAATGGTGGAGAAGTAATGTCCCTTAATCAGCATGACTCTCTACTGATTGACACTACTAATGGGACAAACCCTAAGCAGATTGTGACTGAGACACTAATGTAACATTATTCATTATTCAATCATTACTCAACATTTATTCGATGAGATAAAGCCTTTTTTTGTTGTTGTTTTACTAGAAAAACATTAACATAATTTGGATTTATTTAAATTAATATTAGAAATTCCTCTGTAGCTTTTGAATAAAAAGCTTTGAGGCTTACCAGTAATATGATAAATGTAATGACTCAAAATCTATAGCTTCTGGAAATAATCATGATTATCAGTTTAACCTTTATGCAGCAGGACTAACTGTAACTATGACTTGCACTGACTAAAATGCCCAGACTTTTAGTCAACCAAACTTAACAGGAAAAACAGGATAAGGTCGACTAAATAGAAATACTAAATATTACATTTGACAAATCTTATACCACATTCAAAAATAGTTGACAAAATGAACACTAAATTGCAGCAGTACAAATCTTATACCACCTGCCAGATGTTTTCTCTGTTTTTTGTTTGTTTGTTTGTGGTGTCATAGCTTTGTGTCTGTGGTTATAGTAAGGCTCTGTGGTTATAGTAAGGCAGTTCAAATCCAGCAAGGGTTGATCCAAGAAATATCACCATTGTCTCCTTTGAAACGATGAACATCATGGGGAAAAAGCAGCAACCAAATGACAAATGTGTGTGGTTTTTGTACTTTATTTTTATATTCAAAAACTGTTAATAACTGCTGCACACACCTTTTTACTAGTATTACACATTTGTAAAACAGCTATATGAAATCATTAGTTTACTTTTTTTGTATATTAATAGTTTATTCATAATATCAATATGAATATGTATCTTAAGATGTTTGCCAGTTATCCATACCATATCACGAGTTAGGCTATTCTTTGTATTTTGTTGTAACAAAAGTGTTGTAAACATTCTGCATTTTGTAAAGCATTTAAACACACAAACACTAATTCTATATGGAAATGAACTTGTACAATCTTGGTATGTTCATGTTATGTACCCTTAAAGACAGATTTGATTCTTTCTTAATGGTTGGAATAATTTGATTTATTTGTTTTAGCCGTATACTTCAGAAATCTCGCAGTGGATCAAAAATAACAGTATGTTTTACAGTATTAAACAATGTTTAAATAATATGAAGCTGTAGCCAGTGGCGGCTGGTGGACAATTTTCCAAGTAGGCCATCACATCCAACAATTTTGTCATGTATATGGTTTATTCCAGTGTAACAAAAGGAAAAGTATTAAGACTTGAAACATTTTAAATAAAAAAATAATGATTTTACCAAGTTAAAGATTGAGGATGATTCCCAAAAAACTGTAATTTCTGCAATAAATACAACATTATGTATTATATAAAACAAATAAAACAATAAATAAATAAAAAATTACAATTTTCATAATTCACTATTTTATGTGTATAACAAAACTGAGAAAAATGTTTTTTACATTTTGCATTTTTCTATACATATAGAAATAACAAGTCAAGCTGGAATACCAAACAAGACCACACGGAGATGCCAACAGACCACTAAACTGCCTTAACCTTTCAGAATTATTCAGAGCAGAACACAATTTTAAAAAGAATATAAAAAAACATTCTGAATTTATTGAATGTGGTGATCTAGCTCAACAAGACCAGTGAACAGTTCCTCTGTCAGAGTTAGTGTTGATGCCCATGTAAACACCACTGACTCTTGCAGACTCCTATATGTCATGGAATGCCAGAATGAGACACAATTAGATCCATGCGCAGTTTAATTAAGATCAAACAATAATTCAGAACAAAGCAAAAATGGTTGCAAAAGGTAATCCAAAACACAAGGTAACAGAAAACAAAACATAACAGGTACAATACTGCAGCAACAAAAGACAGAGTGATCATGGACAGAACACATCTGGCTGAAGTGTAGCGGTCAAAAGTTTTCACATGTGTAATGAAAACAATTTATACCAACTCGGGATTGCATAATTACATTCCATAAATGAAGTACTTGTAAATAGATTAATTTTTTTTTTTTTAAATACTCGTAATCTAACTACAGTTAATTTTTTTTATTGAAAACATGATTACGTTATTCACACAATAGTAATAAAGTATTCATAAAGTATTCAAAGTATTCCCTAATTCCTCTTTTTCATCTTTTAAACGATCCTTTCTAAAACAGCCTACTCCTTATATACAATCAGAAAGTATTACAGTTTTGTTGATATTAACACAAACTAAATAAACTTTTGAGAGCAGTATTGTAAGTGTGCTGATTTTTGTTTATCAACATTCACACAAAGATCAGTCACTTGTCAGGTGGCTTCACAACATCTGACCACTGCAAAGAGTGGATTACTAAAAATCTTTTCAGGTTTAAGAAGTGTTTGAACATTGCATCAACTACTAACCACTGTTATATAACCATATATGACTACGTCATTTGAAGGCTTTTGTCTTTCAAGCACATTCAAATGCACAAATTCACATTATTTCTTATTTACCTTATTTACTCCATTGCAGGCATTGTCCAACTTTTTTTTTTCATCTAAATATCTTTCATATATATATATATATATATATATATATATATATATATATATATATCGGTGTGTGTGTGTGTGTGTGTGTGTGTGTGAAATATATATATTGTGTGTGTGTGTGTGTGTGAAATATATATATAAAATATTGTGAATGTTCATGGTTCTCTGATGTTGGTTTATTGGTCACATGACATGCAGGTAAACAAAACAAAATATCTGTTAGTAAGTGTTTTATTTTGATTGATGACATTTTAAAATTATTTATTTTATTTTATATTTTTATGATTTAAATAATTATTAGCATTACATTAAACTACGAATCCGAAGACCAGTTTGGGAATCCTTTATGTAATGTAGGCCTAATGTTAATGTACTTCATGTTGTTAAATACACAAATGGAATATATATTCTTTGTATTCTGTTTTCTATCAATATGGTACAAAATTATCTTATTAGGTTCACTTCAAAGTTCACTTCAATTCGGTTCAAAAAGTACAAAGTCCAATTAAAAAAAAAAAGAAATCCAGGGAAAAAAGAAAAAAAATTACTCTGTCCTGGGTTTGAATCTGCCTTTTGGCGGACTTTTTTTCTCCCTTTTCAAATTTCAAATATCAGAAAAACATTTATTTTTAATAAAAATGAAGGAAATAATCAAAAAGTTTAAAATACATTATCGGGTAAGGTTAGGGTAGGTGTAGGGAGAGATTTTTTTAATCCGTTTAATAATTTGAATTAAAATTTACACTCAATAAGATATTATTCCATACTCTTTTATAGTGTATTAAAATGCTGAGGTGCAGATAATTGCCACTATTTGCAATAAATGATTACCAAATGCGGACGTAAGTGGACGTCCACAGAATGTCCATCAGCAAACGTTACAATGCGGACCAAAACCGGACGTTCTCAAAAAGTCCGACAGCCAACGTTACAGAGTGGACGTACTCCGGACCATAAACGGACGTTCATAACGTCCGGGGGGCGTCCCCTGTTTGCTGGGGACAGACTTGTTACTTTCGTTCTTTAGGGGATATCCATTGGGTCATTAAAGCTGCGTTAAATAGAACGGATAGCTTTTAATTTCCATTTAAAAATAAATTCAATTCAATTCAATTTAATTTACTTTTTTTTTTTTTTTTTTTTTTTTTTTTTTTTTTGTAATACGAAAACGGGTGAAAATGAAATGTGCCGTTTTGTGGACGTTGGTTAATCTTTTGGCCGTGTTTGGTAAGATATGTATTTACGATTTCCGTATCATTTCGTGTGTCCATTAATCACTTTATACTCGTCTGAAGTCGATGTATTATTTATTAATTGCTGCTGTTTTATGTAGCTGAGGAATGTAAATGATATATTGTTATTGTTTTAACTTTGAAAGGAAAAAAGTTTTACTATAGTTTTTGTTATTTGTACACAATATTGGATCAACATCTATTGCAGAAGAAAGTCATGAGTTTTCACCACACTGTCCAATTAAAATATAAAAGTTAAAGAATTAACATTTTCTCATTATATTTGTATAATCTTTGTATTATGTTATTATTTCTCCACTTCATCCAAGCTGTTTTGTTCTCTGTTTTCATCTTTGAGCATGCTCTTGATATAGGCCGATGTATTTTTACCATTTTGTTGATTCTGAAACGTGTGACACATTCGTTCACCTCTCACTGATCATTTGGTCCCCCATAAAAAAATAAAATAAATAAATAAATAAATAAATAAATTCTGTGTGTACCCTCGGGAATATATATATATATATATTTTGACGGGGTGAAGAAGCACACGACACGAGGATCAAGTTAAGTTCCCCGAAAGGGGGATTTTATTGAGGTTGCAGGGAAAAATAGCCAACGTGAGGGGTTCGGTGCTCAGTGCTCAGCAGTCTCTTCCTCCCTCTGCGCAGTGCTGTGTGGATCCGTGAGGTCCGAGTCTTTAGCGGGCTGGCGGTCACACCTGCTGTCTGGAGGAGAAAAACAGAGAAAGCTGAGTCCTTTGGAGACAATCACGCCTCTGTGTTCGTCGGTTGCCGCTTATAAAGCCCGTCTGCAATGGGCTGCAGGGTGTGACCGCTCAGCCCATAATGAGCAGGTGAATGTGCCTGCTCTGTTTACCCGCTGATGAGGAGCTCGGGACACGCGTCATATATATATATATATATATATATATATATATATATATATATATATATATGTGTGTATATATATTAATGTATTTTAATGTTGAATATATGTTATATAAGCATAAATATACACAATGTAGAACATCTAAAAAAGTGTTTGTGCCCACCCCCCCACCAAGCATAAAAGTTAAACTCTGCTTATGTCTTAAATCCTTCACTTTTGTATATCATTGAACATTTATCAGAATTTGCATTATTCAAATCAGAAACACACAAAGAAATGCAAGCTTTTTCTTCATTGCAGAGAGCAGTATGTACATCAGTGTATGTGTGCGTGTGTGTGGTTAAAAAATTTTCACTTCCCTGTTCTGTGGCTGTTGACTGCTCGCCCAAAGGACCCCTCCTCCCTGCTCTCCATCTTCCTTGCGTGTCTGGTTCTTGATTTTGCTGGTTTTCTGGGCATTCCTTGGCCCAATGACCATCTTTCTTGCACAGTCTGCATTTGGTACATTTTCTGGTCATATGATCATCAGTTTCGCAGATCCAGCAACCCTGTTTCTCAGAATTTCCTTCAGCCCCATTAGATTATCTTCTACCTCATCTTTTTACTCTTCCCCCAGCCCCTTTTGCTGATTTTGCTGCATAGAAGAGCCTCCAGGCCTCAAAACAGCTTGCACTAAGGCCAACTGTAATTTTGTGTCATTCTTGGCTATAGCCTTTTCCTTCTTAGCTGTTTACAGTTCTTCTAAAACATGTAGAACAGCAGATAATAATACATTTTCCATTCAATGTAGCTGGTTTTCACTGATTGCACAATCTTAGGACTCAGTCCATTCAGAAACCAGCTCCGCAAATGACACTCCCATGTGTCAAGTTGATTTCCTCTTTGGGCAGGTTCCTTTAATCCTCTGTTTCTGATGATAATAGTCTTAGACTCTTCACTGCTATGGCAACAGCTGCAAATCTTCGCTGTGTCCATGCGCGCTGGGAATGCTACTTTTATAACTTCAGCATGCTCCGTGGTGCTCCACGTTATCTTCTTTTACCGTGTCTTAATTACACATTACCACAGAGTCAGACCCACCAGTATGGTTTATCCCTTTTTCTTAATTCCAATTCTGATTTCAAAACCCCAATTCTTTAGAAGATTTTGATTTGTCTCTTGCCAGAGAGTCCTGATGCCACCCAGGTTCATTTACTGATTCCAGTGGTGTCCCCTCCTGGCCTCAGCGGTCGTTCTCTCTCTACCTTTAACCTATTCGGGGTTAGGGCTGAACTTCTATTGTCCAGGATGTACTGTCCGCTTTCAGGTCCAGAAGACACATCCAAGGAATCCCACTTCTGATGCCAAATTGTCGTGGCAAAATAAAAATGACCTTCACCAGCATAAGAGACAAACTCACCCAATTGTCTTTTAAAGATTTTATTCCTTGCAAAGTCTTACAGACACACAGGTTGTTGTAGAGTGCGACAAAGAGGGAGGGTGCTTCTCCACCTTATATCTCTTCCCTACTCAAGGTTACAAACTCTTAACAGCTGTACTTTTCCACACATGGTAAGAAAGTAAAAAAAAAAAAAAAAAACACTCTACTATATCATACTTCTAAAGCTCGGTCCCCCTATATTTAGGCCCCAAACCATATATCATTCTTACTTCATAATAGTTCTAAGTAAAGCATGAACTACATAATGTTTCATAAGCATATAATCATGTAATCATGCCCACGGTAATGGATAAAAAAATATACATATATATGCTATTGGTCTTACCAGCACTTAATTAGGACCCTTTTCTATCTGTCAGTCTCTCATTATTTTCCTTTTTTCACTCGCTCTTTGTCTCCTTATGGTTCACACTTCTAAGCAAAAAGGTAGTTATGTGAGTGAGATGTTAATTGCTCACAGAGGCATTTTTATTTTCAAAATTGCTCAGTGTGCCATCTTGTCTCCTTCTGTCCATCAAAAATATCTTTATAAATGATTCATTTCAGCAAATGAAAGTTTTGCGTTAACTCTGTCAGGCCCCTTGTTCTTTCAGTGCGGGGGCAGGCCATGCAGGCTGAGAACCTGACTGTGCTGGAGGGGGGGACGGTACAGATCTCCTGTCATGTCCAGAACTACGATGGCTCAGTCGTGGTCATCCAGAACCCACGCAGACAAACAGTATTCTTCAATGAAACACGAGGTGAGTGAAGCTGCCACTTCACTGGCAGTCAATAGAAAATCTTTAAAAAACCCATTAAATGAACATCACTTTAAATGTTTGAACAAAGTGCTTTTGGCATAATTATTTTAATATTCTTACATTACTTTAGCTTAGCTAAAAGACTTGAAGATTATTCTGGGATACACAGGATACATTAGTAGATATTTTCTTTTATTTTAGCAACACACTGTAAACAACAACAAAAACAACTTTATCTGACAAATTAGATTTTATTGCAACTTTGTTTCTATATGTCACAATTATGTTGATTAATACAAAAGAGACTTGATTCTCAGAATTGCAACTTTGTATCTCACAATGTGGCTTTATATCTTGTGATTGCGAGTTTGACACGTTATACATCACAATTACTACTTGCAACTGTGTTATTATTAGGGCTGGTAAGCGATTAAAGTGTTTAATCTAATTAATTAAATGATGTGGTGATTAATCAATCTAATTAATCACAAATTAATTGCACATCAAATTTGGCTGAGAAAAAACTCCCAAAAGATAATTTAAAGTGATTGTTGAGTAAAGCATCAAACAGACATTACAAAAAGTAGCTTCAGCAAGAAATATTTTGTTTGATTTAATGTATTACATATACTTTTTAGGACCATGAGGGTGAGTAAATGATGACACGATTGTCATTTTTGGGTGCCTGAACTATACCTTCATTAATTTTTTATTATTTTTTTTTTATTATTATTACTATGGAAATATGAAATTATTTCTTTAAAGAAATTATACTCTAAATAATAAACTCAAACTATAAGAAACTACAATGTACATTCTATTGGAAATAATGTGTTTTTTTTTTTGTTTGTTTGTTTACCTTAAACCGCATAAGCACATTGCATTACACCAAATACACAAAATAATGTTCTTTTTAGCGGCAACATATGACCCCTTTAATTTCACAATATAGACTTTCTTAGATTCTTATAAAAGTCACAGTGTTGACTTTTTTTCTAGAAACTATAACTGTCTCACAATGTGACTATATGTCATAATGTGGCATAATTTTCTCATTTTAAACTTAATATCATAATTAATAAACCAACAAACCTTTATAGACTCTCAGAAAAAAAGTTTTAGTAGCTTTAATAACTGAAGTGAACATTTCAGTATCTTTTGAAAATCTAGTCTTTTTTCTGAGAGTGTAGCATCTGCTAAGTATCATTTAAAGTTTGACAATGATCTTATTAAAGTTCTTCCCCATTTTCATTACATTGCAGCTGCTGCGTATTTTAGCAAAAGTACTAGAATTAACTTATTGAGCACTCCTTCTCTGACATTACTCCCTCTGTGACGCTTCCATATACATTAATGGTTCTCTTGTAGCGCTGGTAAGTGGTAAATATGTTAAACACAACCTTGGATTCCATGCTAGCAGTGGAGCAGTCTCTTTTCATGCTGGTTAGCTTTTATCATCTTTGAAATATATTTATACTGGCGCCATCAGTCTTTCTGAAATTCTTTTTAACTAATTACACCTTATTTCAATTTGTTTTTAAAGATCCTTTAATGTGACAATCCCTTTTTTTTCCCATTGCAGCTGTCACTGTCACTCAAATTAGTTTGCTAACTAATGAATCCCGATAACAGTCTTTTAGCAGGCAGCAGAGCATAAATATCCCTCAGAGGTCATATATACAATAGCCTATCAGCATGCACACTTTCCATGAGATTCCTTCAGATTGGCCGGATCTGTGAGGTATGTAAATGAGGCGTGACTAAAGGTGTCACCGGCCTGGACAATGCATTGACATTTTCCTGCCATTTAGCATGAGAGAAGGCATTTATCTACTTTAGTGAGGCTCTTTTACTCCCTTCACATGAAATATGAATTGTCATGTCTTCTTTGCTTAACAAGCAATAATGAACTCTGACGACTTTAATTTTAAGGGGTACTCCATCCCAAAATGAAAATTTTGTCATTAATCACTTATCCCCATATCGTTCCACACCCTTAAAAGCTTTGTTTGTCTTCAGAACACAATTTAGGATATTTTGGATGAAAACTGGGAGGCTTGAGACTGTCCCATAGACTACCATATAAATAGCAGTGTCAAGGTCCAGGAAAGTATGAAAAGCATCGTCAGAATACTCCATCTGCCATCAGTGATTCAACCGTAACGTTATGAAGTGACAAGAATACTTTTTGTACACAAAGAAAACAAAAATTACTTTATTTAACAATTCCTCTCCTCTGTGTCTCTCCACATCAGCATAGTGCCATTTTAGCAAATCTGAGCTGTACGCTGGCGGCATGCACTCTTCTGTGTCAGCCACGCTGCGCTGTTGCGCTGTTTTCTTTCAAACCAAAGCATAAATACACATAAAAAATGTGTCCTTGTGGCACGACTGATACAGAAGAGCGTACGACGCCAGCGTCCAGCGTCCAGCAATGCAGTCAAATCATATACATATCATCCTTTTCAGTCCTCCACACCAAGCCTAGCACCTTCAGTACAGCTCCTGGTGTCTCTGTCTCTGGTGTTCATTCATTGTTGTTTTCCATTTCTCTTTCAACTCTAGACAGATCATTGTCCATTTGCAAAGTTCCATGCCAGCTGTGGACATCTGTTTGGCATTAGCAGTTATGGAGAAAGCATTCTCAACGTCACTCGCACTTGAGATAAAGTCATTGACATAAACTGATTCCTTTATTATCTTTACTACCTCAGGAAGTTGGGGTTCATATTTCTTCAAATGTTTTCTCACTGTAGCTGCGAGGAGAAATGGGCTGGGAGATACTCCAAACACCACCCTCGTCATCTGTAGCACACGCAGCTTCTCACCTCTGACTTCATGAGGCAGTGCATCAAGCCAGAGGAATCGCACAGCATCTCGGTCCTTCTCAGTAAGAGAAATCTGCAAGAAAGCCTTTTTGATATCTGCTGTAAATTAAATCACATGCAGTCTGAACTTAATTAATATACTGAGCAAATATGAATTCAGGTTAGGACCAGTAAGCAGACAAGCATTAATTGATGGAGGCATCAAAAACAACTTTTGTTGTTTTGTTGTTAACTTGTCTTCACGGAGAACAGCATGATGAGGCATATGGTATTTCCCAGTGGTTGGAGATGACTCCTTCCCAACTGCATCTTCGACAAAGAGCCTCCTCTTTCTCAGGACTGTCTGTCTGCTTCATGGTGATACCAAGAGACTATTTCCCAGAAGGCTTTCAGACGCTCCGAAACCAGTGTGTCTTCAGTAACTTGTACTTGCAAGCAGTCTGCATCAGCAACACTGGACATTTTGACTGGACCTTGCACTGACCAGTAGTAATCGGCACCAATCAGCATTGACAACTCTGTATCATAAGTGCCGTATTTTTACTGAATGGGAAGCAAAGGAAGATTGTCCTTGTACATTGTCCTTGTTATCACCAGTGTCAGAAGTAGGTGTCTCTCTTTTTTCACATACAGCACTGTGGTGTCGGCTTTCCACATACATTACAGCACATTTTAGTTTTACAGAATCTTGCATTGTGCTTTGGCCCAAGACACATGAAACATCTTCCCATCTTCATCGGTTTGTCCTTTCGTGCAGCAATATCAGTTTCGGACACAGTTCTGATTTGTGCTCTCACTGTGTATCTAAAAGGCAGTTCTGTATTCTTTGACTGGTGGTTTGCAGTACTGCAGCTGAGAGCTGCAGCCCATGGCATGTATTTCAAATGATGTGTCTTGCCTTTTAACTGGTTTCTGGTAACTTTGTCTCTGGAATTACTTGTCTTAATCAGCTGCATGGTTCTCTCTCTGCTCAGAATCTCTTTCTGCATGAATTCCATAACTTCCGAGACTTTCCATTCATCGCTGGTTCCTCTCTGTCAACTGTACTGGAGAGTAATGTCTTCTGTAATCATCTGTAGCAGAACGGCACAACAAGCTGCCATATGCCTCTGATGAGACACCCAGCGATCCTAAGCTGCGGATATGTATACTTCACATTCATCATAAAGTTGTCTCAGAGCAGTGACTTTGTTTCTTTACTGGACAGAGATTCAGCAGTTTGGTCATATGAGCGCTAATAACCAGGTCTGTTCTTCCGAACTGATTCTGCAGCAGCTCGATCGCGTGATCATAATTACTGTCTGTTAACATCAGTCACGCTATTGCCTTTGAAGCAGCACTGGTTAGGTACGTCTTTAAATAATTAATGTTTTGCTCAGCGCATCATTCTTGTGAATAGCGGTTTCAAACTGATTCCAAAAGTCTTGCCACTGACTGATTTCACTGTTAAACTTGTCTATAATCAACTTGGGCAACTTAACTGTTTGTCTGTGTAGCGAGGGCTCTGTGCTGCTCGTTCTGCTACTTTCCCGGTTTCTCTGTATCACTCAGTGCGTGTGACTCGCTCTTTATACTCCTCAACATCAGCATTTCATTCTCCAAATCATTGGTGTCCATCCCTTCCTCGATTCTAACATCCAACTCCAGCATCGTTTTCTCTTTTTCAGATAACAGGGCTAACAGTTCATGTCATCCCTGCCCTCGCTATATCACGGGCGGGGATACACATATAAACAAAAAAGATTGCGTCAAAGCAACTGAACAACATTAATTAGGAAAACAGTGTGTCAATAATGCAAAATGACAGTTAAAGGCACTTCATCATTGAATTCAGTGATGTCATCATCTCAGTTCAGTTAAAATAGTATTCATCATTGAATTCAGAATCAAGTCAATGATATCGCTGTAAATGAAGTGACCCCCAACTAAGCAAACCAGAGGCGACAGTGGCAAGGAACCAAAACTCCATCGGTGACAGAATGGAGAAAAATCCTTGGGAGAAACCAGGCTCAATAGGGGGGCCAGTTCTCCTCTGACCAGACGAAACCAGCAGAAACTACAGTAAACCATTTATCGTTCAATGACCAGATCTTCTTTGTCTACCAAGTTTCGATGTCTTGTAAAAGTCTCATTGTGGAAAGCGCCTACAGCTCTCCGTTTCGGCACCAAACGTTTGTCGTGTCTTCTTCGCTTAACAAGCAATAATGAACTCTGACGACTTGAATTAAAAAAAAAGAACTGATTTACTGTAGTTTCAGATAGTTTTACAGTGATTAATTCACTTTAGCAGCGTACATGTTTTACTGTAGTTTCAGATAGCACACTCTCAATCTGAATAGCAGTATGGGCAATGTTTTCTTAAAGGGGAACAGCCCAATTAATTACTATATACTGTATATGGTTAATGTTCTTATTATTGAAAACAACTAATTAAACATTATACTAAGCATTTACTGTATGACTCTCATTAATCTAAATTAAGTTACAACATGGATAGAGTGAGAAGATACTTGTCACGAAAAAGTGCTCACTCACTTATTCTGTTTATCACTTATTTATTCACTAACTTGCTCATTCATTCAAAGTATCACTGTTTCACTTATTCAGTATATAACTAATTCTTTCATTCAGTTGTTTGTCACTGACTGTTCATTTCATCAATTTACATACTTAATGCATCACTCATTTGCTCAGTGCAACACACTGAATCATTTGTTTTGTCTATGCATTTAATCATTTATTCACTAACTTGCACATTCATTTAAAGTATCACTGTTTCACTTACTAAATATATAGCTCCCATTTACTCAGTTGCTCCCTCACTGATTGATTCATATTGTGATTCACTTGCATCACTATCACTCACTTAATGTAACACTGATTCAAATGATTGATTGATTCATTTGATTAATTCATTCATCTATTCACTATCTTGCTCATTTGTGTACACTGTAATGTATCTCTCACTTAATATACAACTCATTCACCAACTCACTTACCTGCTTGTTCACTGATTTATTTAGTGATTTACTTAGTGTATCACCATGACTAATTCAATGTAACACACTGGATCATTGATTCATTTATTCATTCACTAATTGTAACACTTTCCTCTTAACCAAGATATAAAAATAACTCAAGAAATTCACTTACCTGCGTACTGACTGATTTATTTAGTGATTCACTTTATCAATGTATCACTATAACTCACTCAGTGTAACACACTGATTCACTGATTCAATTATTCATTCATTTACTACATTGTTCCTTCAATGTATCACTCTTCTGTTGACTTTGGTGTACAGTTTCACTCAGTTCAGTTGTTTTCTCACTGATTTATTTAGTGATTTACTTACTTATTGTATCACTATCACTCACTCAATGTAACATAGTGAATCATTGATTCAGTCAATGTTTATTCAATGTATCACTCTTTTTTTCTCAATGTATAATTCTTATTCAGTTATTCAGTTGCTCTCTTCACAGACTGATTTATTTAATTATTTAATTATTCATTTATCATTATCATTGATTTAATTTATTCAATCACTGGTTCATACAATCACTCACTCATTCATTAATTCATTCACTAACTCGCTCATTGATTCAATGTATCACTTACTAAATTAATAAACAATTCATTCAATAAATCACTTGCTCATTCACTGACTGATTCATTTTGTGTTTACATTACTCAATGTATCACTATCACTCCCTTAAATTAACACTGAATCATTGATTCATTCACTCACATGTTCATTTACAGTATTTAAACATGAATTGGTTCATTCATTGTTTGCTCATTCAGTCACTAATTTTCTTACTCATTCATTTTCCAACATGACACACAGATGAATTCAGCCAAGTGGTGAAAAATGTCTGGGTTCTTTCAGAGCCAGTAGTCATCTTATGGATCCAGTGTGGTGTATGGCTACCTGAGAGTGTGCTGATGGCATGAGGGTCACATCTCCAGAGCACAGTCGGCCACAGACAAAGAGTTTTAAAAGGAAGTAGGGAGAAAAGGAGTATTTAGTGCCGGTCAATACATAACGATTTGTGTGTAAATCCTATCCCAAAAAGGCCCATCCAGCCTTTGTAACCAGCATTATTATTTGTTATTATTATTATTTTCTGACAATTTTATTATTATTCTCTCACCTTGGTTTCAAAGCGCAAATTGTTTTCAACACTAGTTCCCGATGCTTCTGTTTTCTGCTTCCCCTCAGTATTTGTGTTGTTCTGTGTCAGCTGTTCTGTGAGAGATGCTAGTTAAAAACCTTGTCTGTTGTTTTCTTCTCCTTTCCATCTTCTCCTTTTTATGTTGCTCTGTTCTTTTGATATTTATTGTGTGATGGTTTTAGTTTGAGTTGGGTTGAGTGAAAGTAACGGATACTGCGGGTCAAAATTACTCCACTACAATTAAAAGTTTAAAGACAGATTTTTACTTTAGCAAAAGTAAAGAAGTACTTGCTTTTAAAAGTACTTAAGTATCAAAAGTAAATGCCTTTTTTTATGTCAATGCACTGTTTTATTGTTGTATGTAATACTTGCAATACTTCTGAAGCAACTTAGAATACATTACTTCTACTGAATACACTAGTTTGTAGTATATTTGCCCAGACAGGAAACAGTTTTGGGCCCAGATCCGGCCCACATCTGGCCCGCGTGAAATCCATGCGGGCCAGATGTGGGCCGGATCTGGGCCGAAACTGATTACTGTCTGGGAGGAATAAATAGATTTTAGAATGTTAAAAACCTACGGGGAAAGACCAAAACAAATCAAACAAATCAAACAAACAAACAAAAAATATTTAACACCCCTACCCACCTGTACAAAAGCAGGATGGAAGTGATCTCACACAGCTTTGACAGTGAGTGTACACATCTATGTGTAGCCATTCATCCACATTTGAATAAAGTGGAAAGTGAAATCCTGTAAATACAGAGTGATAAGGAAGAAAAGGCTGATTCTGCAAAGGAGCGTCTGTTGGGTTTGCGGCAACCACATGTGACAACCTCGGGCTGGACTCCACTTCATCCACGGTAGCAATGCCAAACAAAGTAGTTTTGCTTTCACAGGGAAACACACAGCGTCTATACAATATCTCGCAGTATTTTGATGTCACACACAAAACAGTCTGTGCAGTGCTGCTTTAAGTCCAACACATATTGTGTTTTATTAGGAGATGCACAACAGTTCTTCTGTGGCTTCATAGACAGGGTTGGGAACCGTTAGAAATGTTCCGATTCCGTTTCCTTTAAAATCATTAAACAACTATTAAAAAATAGCGGTAAGGAAAAATGCACAATACTCAACTACTCAATGCTCAATACTGTTTATTGTCAACTTAATTTAAAGATTGGTAATGTCAAAGTTCAACATATATTACATTATATGGATTTTCATAAGTAGGGTTGGGTATTGTTAGACATTTTCCGGTTCTGGTTCTATTTAAATGAACTATTATTAAGTTTTTCCTATTTTACCTTCATTGAATGTAGTGTTGCTGGAAGGTATAAGTAATGTTGAGTAATGCTAGTCCATCAATCAGGATATGCTTCAAAGTTGATGTTTTTTACACTATCAATAACATTTTGCTTTTAAAGCAGGAATAAGCTGGTTGGCCAAATAGTCCCTTGAGGGCTGAGACACTTGTTCATTTCCCTAAATTAATGAAATATAAACTGTTGTACTTATAACCATGTATACAATCCATAAAGCCCCTATTTTACAAATAACAATGCAGTCAGGAGATGCAATGAGTGGTTTCCACATTATTAAACATTTAAAATACATGAAAACAAATATTTTCTATCACTTTATCACTGCTGAAATAACCTGTTGACTAAATAATCTACCCCTCATACTTACATAACAATAGCAGTCTGTTTATTTAGTGGTCCAAGTTGAAGTCAAGTGAAAAAGTGAAAGTCGTGACATTTGCCAAGTATGGCAACCCATACTCGGAATTGGTGCTCTGCATTTAACCCATCCAAGTGCGCACACACAGCAGTGAGAAGTGAACACACTGTGAACACACACCCAGAGCAGTGTGCAGTTATATATCCAGCACCTGGGGAGCAACTGGGGGTTCAGTGCCTTGCTCAAGGGCACTTCAGCCATGGTAGAGAGCGCTGTTCATTCCCGGGTTACAAGTCCAACTCTCTAACCGTTAGGCCACAGCTAGCCCCAGTCAATATGTATATAAATGAGAATATGGGACAGATATAATGTAATTTAATGGTGGTAGGTGCTGCGTGCTGCAGGTACATGTACAGTCAGACAAAACAACGTGCACAGTTATCAAAGGCGCGAGTGCACGTACAGTCGAGGGAAACATGTGTTCGGTAGTTAAAGACGTGCTGTGGCCCAGAGCGTCTGTGGAATGCGCGTCATTGGAATCAATGTGCTCAGTAAGTAAAGAGGCAGGGCGGCGTTTCTGTTATTTTGTTTGTTACATCCTTTACGGGATACGCCAAATCATCAGAACACCTCACAACACTTGGTCACGTGTCGCAACAGAACCGTTTTCGGAACCGAATCAGTTCCTCGGTTCCCAACCCTATTCATAGATAATATTTTCACGTAGTTCCTCCTACACAATTTGGCAAAATCAGACAATATTGTGTCTAATATATACCACAATATTAACTTCTTATTATTGAATAGTTTTAAATAAATATCACATTTGCAACTGGTCAGTGTTAAAGAAATGCTGGGAAATCATTTCATGTAGCCCTACAAGAGTGATTACTGATAAACTGTCTGAAAAATAATGTTAGGCTATGTCATGTCCTGTTGTGTTTTTAATGTTTTTACTATGTATTTTTGTGTGTGTGTATATATATATATATATATATATATATATATATATATATATATATATATATATATATATATTGCACTAAAGGGATTTGCACTATAATCTCGTTGTATTTTAAGGACAATAAAGCTGTTGAACTGTTAAACTTGAACTGAAAAACAAAGTCACGTTTTACAGAAGAAAGAAATCACCCACTGACTTTCAAAGCTGCTAAATAGTAATGACTTTCTACTTCAAGGACTTTGATAGAAATGTAGTGGAGTGAAAAGTACAATATTTGTCTTTCAAATGTAGGGAAGTTAAAGTCATAAGTTCCCAGTAAAATTCATACTCAAGTAAAGTACCGATACTCAAAAAGTGTACTTCAGTACAATACTCAAGTAAATGTAGTTACTGTCTGCCTCTGGTAACTGCTTTGTTACTTAAAAGGTAATACTATTTTATTTTACTATCAAGTTACTTACAAAAATCGAAAGACAAAGTGGTATTTATATATCTTACACAATCAGGATCTACAAAACATTTTGTTGTTGTTGTTGTTGTTTGTTTTGTTTTGGGTTTTTTTCTGACAATTAAACAATTGAAAACAGCAATAACAGCAGTATTTAGGCATGGATGAAGTCAGCCAAAAAATTGTTTACGAAAAAAACGTATGCTAACCAAGGCAGAATTTATTTAATTTAAAATACAGCGAAACCCGTAATAATGTGAAATAATATTACCAGTTAAAAATTATATTTTCTGTCTCAGTATATTTTAAAATCTAATTTATTCCTGTGATGACAGCTGAATTTTCAGCATTCATTTCTCCAGTCTTCAGTGTCGCATGATCCTTCAGAAATCATTCACATATAAACACATCATGTATTTAATGTTACTTTTGATCAATTGGATGCATCCTCTTTGGAACAACAGTATTAATTTCTTAAAAAAAAAAAAAAAACCTTTTGAATGATAGTGTAGTTAAGTTAGTAGCGTTTGTATGGCTCTATTTTCTTTTCACAGAGCCATTTTCATTGAAGAAGAAAATCATTTCATTTTGATTAAGAATGAAAAAAGACACATTTTCTTAATTGCAATAACACCACTGAAATTGCTCAAAATAAGACTACAAGGATGCATTTAGAAAGTAAATACAGTAGGCCCAATTTTATTTAAATTTTAACTTGTGTATCCTGTGGTTCCTTTATCCTCACTGATCCCTACTTTCTCTCTCTTCCAGTACTGAAAGACAACCGTTTTCAGATGGTTCTTTTCACACAGCACCTGGTGCGGATCACATTGACTAATGCAATGGTATCTGACGAGGGTGGCTACTTCTGCCAGCTCTACACCGATGACACACACCACCAGGTGGCGACGCTGTCAGTGTTGGTGCCCCCAGAGGTGCCTACAGTGGAGGTGAAGACAGAGGCAGTGGAGGGCGGAGAGGCGGAGCTCACATGTGTGTCCCCACGGAGCAAACCACCAGCCACCCTGCGCTGGGTCCGAGATCGCAGAGAAATCGCAGGTGAGTTTAATTTAAATGTCACAATTATTGTAATTTCACATTCAGTGCAGCCACATTTAAATCCTATAAATGCACTTACAAATATGAAAGACACATAAGCACACATACAAACACAAAAGAGTCATCTTTTCTTAAAAATCCTTTACATGCATGCATATTTGATTTGTCTCTTTGTCAGACTCTCTGTCTTCACGGTAAATGTCATGTATGATGGCGCTCTATAAAGTTGTGAGCGCAAGTGTCTGACTGTCTGCGACAGATTCAGTACAAAGGTACCCAGTTTGAATTTAGACTTCTGAGTCTGCCGCTGTTTCACTTCAGCTAAAATAATTTTAATGTCTGCCTGATCAAGGATATTTAAGCAATATCACACAAGTAAGAGTTATATAAACAAGTTTATGTCAAGTAATGTGTGTTTCAGACCAAATTTTCTGTTTATTCACCAAGTAGCACACAGGCTGACAGCTGGTCTAGAAAAAGGGCACAACTCCACAAAACTGCTTGCATATTCTGGTCTGGAACACCACTTACACAGACAAGTAGAGTGAGACAAACATTAACAACTGGCCTGTGCTGTAACATCAGTGCTGTGTTCATTGTATTGTGAGATGTACCTCTGAGATTGGACCCACTCTATAAGGTTCAGTTTGTTCACATTAGTGGTAACACTTTAGTATGGGGACCAATTCTCACTAGTAACTAGTTGCTTATTAGCATGCCTATTAACATATTGGCTGTTTATTAGTACCTCTATGGCACATATTCTGCATGAACATATTCTAGATCCCTAATCCCACCCAATACCTAAATTTATTAATAAGCAGCAAATTAGGAGTTTACTGAGGCAAATTAGGAGTTTACTTCCTTTACTGAGGAAGTTAATGGTTTGTTAATAGCAAGATTTGGACCTTAAAATAAAGTGTGACCACTTTAGTTAATAAATTACTAACAGTAGGCCTACTGTACTTTTACAGCATTTGTTAATCTAGGTTTACTTTTTTTAAAGTATCAAAAATACAGTAAAAAAATGTAAACAAAAATTATTATTTAAAAAATCGTACTGACCCCAAGCTTTGAAAGTGAAAGTGAAAGTGAAAGTGACGTAACATACAGCCAAGTATGGGGACCCATACTCGGAATTCGTGCTCTGCTCTTAACCCATCCAAAGTGCACACACACAGCAGTGAACACACACACACCGTGAACACACACTCGGAGCAGTGGGCAGCCATTGATGCTGTGGCGCCCGGGGAGCAGTTGGGAGTTCGGTGCCTTGCTCAAGGGCACCTCAGTCGTGGTATTGAGGGTGGAGAGAGCACTCTACATGCACTCCCCCCACCTACAATTCCTGCCGGCCCGAGACTGGAACTCACAACTCTTGGATTGCGAGTCCGACTCTCTAACCATTAGGCCATGACTTCCCCCACAGAACAGTGGTGTACGACTTTAGAGGGATTTTTATTATGAAGGTGTTATTTAAATATTTTTTGAACAGTAGGCATGTTGTTCCAAGATGAATGAAAGTTTTACGGGTTTGGAATGACATGAGGGTGAGTAATTAATAACAGAATTTTCATTTTTGTGTGAACTTTCCCTTTAACATTTCAAAAACCCAATAGGATTTTTCAGTTGGCTTTTGGATTATTGCAAAAATTAAACTCTGTGACTAACAAAAGTTTATGATTCAAACATGCTACATAAAGTTAATAATTGATAAATTATGAAGAAATTATGAAGTAGATATTACTGGTGTATTTTATGTTGTAGAATAAAATGTGAAAATATCTTGAACTCATGTTACAGACCTTATTTAAGGCATTTAACATAAAACCCATTAACTCCATTGACTTTGTTATGATGGAACTGGAAATGCAAAACTTTTTTTGGATTTTGGCCACCATAAAAATGTTATCCCCATGTTTATTTTTAGTTCATGATACCTTATATATTAACTAAGGTTAATAAATAAGTCGGTAACACTTTAAATTAAGGAACACATATTCATTATTTACCAGAAGTTTTCCCTCAATAAACTCCTAATTTGCTGCTTATTAATAAGTATCATCAGTAAGTTTAGCTATCAGGTCGGGTTAAGAGTTCTAGAATGTGGTCATGCAGAAAAGTGCATTAATATGCGCCAAATAAACAGCCAATATTCTAGTAATACGCATGCTAATAGACTACAAGTTAATAATTAGAACTGGGCCCATATTCCCAAAACATCTTAAGCCTAAAAGTAGCTCATAACTCGCCGATTTAAGAGAAAATCGTAAAAATAATGGACGTGTCAGTCCTAAATTTAGGACTCCTATTTAGGCTATTTCAAGTCAAGTCAAGTCAAGTCTGCTTTATTGTCAATTCTTCCACAAGTACATACATACAGAGAATCGAAATTGCGTTACTCTCAGACCCCCGGTGCATACAGATAACACTAACAGTAGAGCCTAAAAATCTAGATCAAATATAAAATATAAGATAAAACTATACAATAAGGGAATGTAAAAAAATACATAATAGAAAAAAATCAGAAAATAAGGTTAAATAAAAGCAGCGCAAGGCACATGGCAGATAGAGTGCAAACCAGTGAACAAACAGTGCAGATAAAAAGATTTTTAGTGCATAAAAAATAGCTTATTCAGTCTGATTAAAAGTGACAAAGTGACAAAGGGCTCAGGAGCAGTTATTTTTATTAAACTGACTGATGAGGTGGTAGAATGATGTCAGTTCCATGGTGAATGAGGTAGTGAGCAGACCAATGCTGCACAAAGTGACTGGTGCATGACATCGTATGTTAGAGGGAGGGGGGGTGGAAGGACATGGAGATGTGGGATCTGGGGGGGGGGTTCATAGTTCAGTGGTGCCTGAGGCAGAAGAGGGACGGGGGGGCAAGTTCGGGAGCGAGTTCAGCTTCCTGACAGCCTGATGGATGAAGCTGTCCTTCAGTCTGCTGGTCCTGGCCTGGAGACTTCGCAGTCTCCTCCCTGTTGGCAGCAGACTGAAGAAGCTGTGTGACGGGTGAGTGGGATCACCTGCAATATAGAGGACTTTTCGAGTGAGATGGGTTCCATAAATGTCCTGGAGTGAGGGGAGAGAGACACCAATGATCTTCTCAGCTGCTCTCACTATGCGTTGCAGAGTCTTCCGGCAGGACGCGTTGCAGGCGCCATACCACACAGTGATGCAGCTGGTCAGAATGCTCTCGATGGTGCCTCTGTAGAAGGTGTACATGATGGGGGGTGGGGCTCTGGCTCTCCTCAGTTTGTGGAGGAAGTAGAGACGCTGCTGTGATTTCTTGGCCAGTGCTTGCAGTGTTGTCGGTCCAGGAGAGGTCCACTGTGATGTGCACACCCAGGAACTTGGTGCTGCTCACTCTCTCCACAGTCGCACCGTTGATGGTCAGAGGAACATGCTGTGTGTGCGCTCTCCTGAAGTCAACAACAATCTCCTTCGTCTTCTCCACGTTCAGAGAGAGATTGTTGTCACTGCACCACCCGGCCAGGCGGCTCACCTCGCTCCTGTATTTGGTTTCGTCTCTGTTGCTAATGAGACCCACCACAGTCGTGTCATCCGCAAACTTAATGAAGAGGTTGGAGTTGTGTGACGGTGTGCAGTCGTGGGTCAGCAGAGTGAAGAGGAGGGGGCTCAGCACACATCCTTGGGGGGCCCCAGTG
The DNA here is from genome assembly GCF_018340385.1 of Cyprinus carpio. Taxonomy (NCBI): domain Eukaryota; kingdom Metazoa; phylum Chordata; class Actinopteri; order Cypriniformes; family Cyprinidae; genus Cyprinus; species Cyprinus carpio. Next base: position 7,210,003 of record NC_056618.1, on the reverse strand, counting down.
TTCAGTGTGATGGTGCTGGATGTGTTGCAGCGAAGTGTTGAGCCCCAGCTCGACCAGTTTGTGTATGAGCTGTTGAGGGATGATTGTGTTGAATGCTGAACTGAAGTCTATGAATAGCATTCTGACGTATGAGTCTTTTTTCTCTAGATGTGTGAGTGCTGAGTGGAGGGTAGTTGAGATGGCATCATCGGTCGACCAGTTGGACCAATATGCAAACTGAAATGAGTCCAGGGAGGGGGGGGGATGGGGGGGGCAGACTTGATGTGGTGCATGACTAGCCGTTCGAAGCACTTCATGAGGATGGGAGTAAGTGCAACAGGACGGTAGTCATTGAAGCAGGATGGAGATGGCTTCTTCGGGACTGGAATGATGGTGGTAGCTTTGAAGCATGTGGGAACAACAGCCTGACTAAGTGAGATGTTGAAAATGTCTGTGAAGACATCAGTGAGTTCTGCTGCACAGTTTCTCAGTACACGCCCAGGAATGTTGTCAGGACCCGGAGCTTTGCGTGCATTGATCCTGCTGAAGGATCTCCTCACGCTGTCCGGGGTCAGCATCATCACCTGGTCACTGGGAGGAGGTGGAGTCTTCTGTGCAGTGGAGCTGTTTTGTGCCTCAAAGCGAGCGAAGAAGGTGTTCAGCTCGTTCAGCAGAGAGATGTTGCTGTCACAGGTCCGCTGTGGGGGCTTGTAGTCCGTAATGGTCTGTATCCCCTGCCACAGGCTCAGAGTGTCTCTGCTGTCACTGAATTGATGGGCTATCCTCCTGGAGTACTGTCTCTTAGCCTCTTTGATGCCGCGGGATAGGTTGCCCCTGGCTGTTCTTAGGCCCCCCTCGTCTCCAGCTCTGAAGGCAGCGTTCCGCGTCTCCAGGAGTCTGTAGACTTCCCCTGTCATCCACGGCTTCTGGTTGGCCCGGACAGTAATGGTTTTTGTGACTGTTACAATCCTCAATAGACTTGGTGATGTAGGCAGTGACAGTTTCCGAGTACTCCTGGAGGTCAGTGGAGTTATTGTAAGTGGCAGCCTGCTTAAACATATTCCAGTCAGTTGTATCAAAGCAGTCCTGAAGAGCGTCAGACCACCCTTCTGGCCACACTTGAATCTGTTTCTGAACTGGTTTGGCGACTTTAACGAGCGGTCTGTATGCAGGCATTAGCATGACAGTGATGTGGTCTGAGGCACCGAGGTGGGGGAGGGGGAGGGCTCTGTAAGCTCCTCTCTGTGTGGTGTAAACAAAGTCTAAAATGTTATTACCTCGTGTTGGAAAGTTAATGTGTTGGTGTATTTTTGGAAACACACTCTTTAAGTCAGCATGGTTGAAATCCCCAGCTATGATGAGAAAAGCATCGGGGTGTGCTGTCTGCTGCTCGCTGATGTGCTGGTACAGTTCATTTAGTGCATCGTTCCTGTTGCAGTTGTTGTTGTTCGGGGGAATGTAAACCGAAACGAGCAGTATGGCAGTATATTCCCTTGGCAGATAGAACGGCCGGCGATTAATAATCATAAACTCCGCCAGGGTTGAGCAGTGTTTGCAGATCACAACAGCATCGCGGCACCACGCGTCATTGATGTAAACACAAAGCCCGCCGCCGCGCGGGTTTTTCCTCCCGCGAAGCGAGCTCTGTCTGCTCGATAGCACGTCAGCTGGTCGAGCTGAATGGCGCAGTCCGGAACGCTGTCGCTGAGCCATGTTTCCGTGAATACAAACACACAACAGTCTCTTACAGTCCTCTGAGTTGAACGTAGTAATCAGATGTAGTCCAGTTTATTGTCCAAAGAGCGTACATTAGCCAGTACGATGGTGGGGATAGATGGCTTGTGTGGGTTAGCTGTTAGCCTAGCCCGGATACCTCCGCGCTTACCCCTCTTCTGCTTCCTCTCACGCCGCTTGTGGCGCTTCTGCTGTGGGCGAGATGCAGTAGTGGGGGTCGGTGATGATGTAGGCCTCCGGAGCAGACCGAGGGCCCGCAGCTGTTCCGCGTGCGCGGAGTTTAACTCTAAAAATGCAGCTCTGCTGACATCCAGCAGAAACTCACGACTGTATGTGCGCTTAAAGACAGATAGACGCGATGACGACGTACAAAAACACTGCGACTCACAAGACAAAAAACACGAAAACACCGTTCTGTCGGGACAGAGAGAAGCCGCTGCGTGTGGAGGCGCCGCCATCTTTTTTCACGAAGCATTTTAGCGCTAAAATTAGCTCCTAAATCTGTGAAACGTTAGGAGTAGTGAAGAGGACTCCTAAGACCAAATCTGAACTATCCTAAAATGGCTGTTGTGAGCTATCAACCTCGGAATATAAACATTTTAGAAACATTTAACAATAATGACCTTTTAAAAAGGTATTGGCTTTGGTTTGGAGGTTATCCCAACTCTCTTGCATCCAGTTTGGTTATCTTTTTACTATACTTTTTACTATTACTATAAGCCATGATTATTCCACTTTGCTAATTAAAAGGCTGTTTATATGCATATTACCAAAATTTTATTAGTCGTTTAGTCACAGAAAAAAAAAAAAAAAAAATCCACATGAAGTGGTGAAATCACGCAGTCCGTGACGGACAAATCGTTATTGGCTGTTCTATGTGGTAATAAAGTACATTGGTCAGGACATCCATATGCTCACCTAACATTCATCAACCTTAAATATGGCTTATCATCTGAGATATCTATGTAGTAGCAACTTTACATGGCAGCTTAGTCTTAGCCTAGAAAAAAGTGTGCAGTTCACGTCTTTGTGCAGAGTGTGGAAGCTGAACAGTAGTGTGCTTGGGCTACTGCATGACAGATGGAGGCATGCAGATTATGAAATGCTCTTAAAATACTTCGTCATTTTTGGACATACAGATAATAGTAATGCATCTTTTGTATCTGTAAAGACTCTATGTTTATTTGTGTTACAGAATAACAACGAAAAATTGTGGTTTTGTAAAATAATGAAAGCAAACAAGATGTGCTTTCTGACGTCTTGGACTCTGTGTACTTGAGCGTGAAACTCCGTGTATGCTTGCCTTATTACAGACATGAAAAATATATCTATAGAGAGTGATTCTTTTAAATGAACCATTTCATAAAGAAAAAAAAATATTCTCAGATTATGTAATCCATATGAAACATGCATACAGGCGCATCACTACTTCAGAGATGACGAGTCAGTGTTGCCAACTTGTTATAAATCCTTATAACACAAAATAAGGTCTGTATGTGGCTTTGTTGTCAGTCACAGCAGAATACTCGATCGCTGTATTACATTTATATGCTCCTTCAAAACAAAACACAAAGCGAGTATAAAATTACATATCAAAAAGAAATATGTATTGATTTGCTTTAAGCCGCTGCCATTTTGGTTGTTTTTATATGAAGTTGCAATGCTCAAGTGATTGGTGCTTTCTGTTAAGTTTGAAAAAAGACCGAAGAATAGTTTTAAGTTAGAAACTCATAATTGTGGTAATCTTCATAAATCTGTAAACTCTTTTCGACCTCACGCTCTCTTCCCTCTGTCTTTTTCATCGCCCCATTACTGCCCTTCACTTTCCTCTTGTCATTTTATTTTTCATCATCAAATTAAAACTTAATAGACTTAAGAGTCTCAGAAGGATAATAGAGCCTGTTCTGTGGTTGTGAAATCAGTGTGTGTAAGGTGTATTGCTCAGCGTGTCAAATTCATACTGTTTGAAGTAATCAGGGCGAGCGCGCAATCCTTTGTATGAAAGATATGAAAATAATGTCTGGCTGAAATGTGAACACACACTGTTAACACTGTTCCTCTCTTTTCATTCAGGTGTGATCTCTCAGCAGGAGAGCGGCAAGATTGTGAGTATTTCCAACACTATCCGTATCCCTGTGGAGAAGAAAGATAACGGAGCGGCGCTGAGCTGTGAGGCGTTTCACCCAGCACTCGTGGGGCAGAAACGAGTTCGTCACTACAGCCTAAACGTTCACTGTGAGCCAACAATGCCGTCACTTTTCTATGACTACTGCACTGCCCTATTAGACTGATTAGCGGTTATTATCAGCTCGCTGAAGCCCCATCTGTTTAAACATGTTCACTTGACAAGCCTCTAACAAGGTTTGTTTATTAGTGTTAGATCTTGCCTGGTATGATAAAGGACGAGAAGACAACAGTATCCCATTACACATCACACCACAGTGTTAACAGAAACACTCAAAATGTGATACTTTGGAAAGGTTTCAACCAATAAAAATATCTAATATTAACTTTACACAAGGACTTCTCTCATAAAGTTGCTGTAAAAATCGAAAGGGCTTTACTCTATAAAAAGACAATTGAGTTTAACCCTCAAATGGTCCTAGTTTAATGTTTACACTTATGGCCTATGGGGTCAATATGACTCCAAAATTGAAAGAGTAATTGTAAAAAAAATATATAATATTATTATTATTAATATTTTGGGAGATATGAAGTACTTTTGTTCTTATTTTCCACAGAATTCTGCAACTACACCATTAGCTTGCATGTGAAATATAAAATTTTTATGGAAAAAAAAAACACTTAAATGATGATCTAAATTTAATTTAAGTTGTTTCTGGATATTGATCTAGGTGTTAGGTGTAGAATTCTGCCATCTGTTGGTTAGAGATAAACGTAAAATTACTACAGTTTAGGAAATAAATTGTTTTGACCAGAAGAGGGTCCATGGAAGGAGGAGTCAGAGACATTCGGATCCATGTGCAATGTTTATTAAGGAATCGTAGTGATAACAGGCAGGGTTCAGACAACAGCGTCAGCGATATCAGAGACAATCAAAGACAGGGTCGATGACCAGGCTTGAATCGGGGCAGGCAGCAGACAGTAGACAGGTCGTGGACAGAGCAAAGGGTCAGTAAGGCAGGTGGCAGAGAATCGTCAGGATCAGAACAGTTCAAGGTAATACATGGGAAGGCAGGCAGGGATAAACGCTCAGAAATGTCAGACAGGCAAAACAAGACTTCTAACTGTGTGTGTTTGGCTGCAGCTTAAATAGGGCGTGGAATGAGGAACACCTGGTGGCGATTAGTCCAAGGTACGGGCCGCTTGGTAATGTAGTCCATAAGAGTGTCAGTATTCCGGTGAAGGTGCCCTCCAGTGGCTGTCGGAGAGAGCCACAGAGGCCTGAGTCGTAACAGTCCATTTACTGAATGTGGCCTTTTGTGATACATTTTGTGAATTTATGTATGTATAAACATTAAATAGTTCGTTCCCCACTAAACAGAAAAATTTGAGGTTGGTAATTTATTTTTAAGTTTTTGAAAGAAGCATAAGACTCACCCAGGCTGTATTTATTTGGTCAAAAATACAGTAAAACATATAATTACAATTAAAATGTTTAATTTTTTAACATTTACAATCACAACGGATCCACTTTATATTAACTATCTTTTAACTATAGTTTCCTTACGTTTGAAATAATCATTTGATATATTTATTGTGTACATAAATGTTTTTTCATTGTGCTTATATTTAAAACTACCCTCCTGTAATTACATCTGTAATTAATTTCTGTAGTTAGATCTGTAATTACTCTACCCCTACACCTTAACCTATGCTTAAACTTAACCATAGCACCATACCTTTCCCTAGACTTAACCGTATCCCACATGAGTAGCAGCAAAAGTGATCTGCAATTCAACATGAACACAATTGATGCATTGTACCTAATAATTAATTTTTTTTTGTGTGTGTGCGTGATACATGTACTATAGTACATAGCAGTTAAAGACACCTAAAATAAAGTGTTAAATTAAGTTTTTTAGCAGTTATTACTCCAGTCTTCAGTGTCACAAGATCATTCATAACCAATCGAATATGCTGATTTGTTCTTCATTATTAAGGGATGCACAATATTATTGGACCGATATCGGAATTGGCAGATAATTGCTTTACATGTAAATACAGTCATAGCCAAAAATATTGGTACCCTTGTTAAATATGATCAAAGGCAGCTGTGAAATTTAATCTGTGTTGTTAATCCTTTTGATCTTTTATTTTTTTTTAAATCACAAAAATCTAACCTTTCATTAGATAATAAGAATTTAAAATGGAGGGAAATATCATTATGAAATAAATGTTTTTCTCAAATACATGTTGGATACAATTATTGGCACCCCTAGAAATTCTTATGAGTAAAATATCTCTGAAGTATATTCCCATTCATGTTCACAATTTTGAGCACTCCAGTGTGATTATGAACATGAAATTATCTAGCAATGGTTTCCTGTTTCACAGAAATATAAAGAGGAGGGAAAACAAAGCCCAAATCCCCCTAATCATCCATCACAATGAGAAAAACAAAATAATATATTTCTGATGTGCAGCAAAAGATAATTGAGCTTCACAAATTAGTAAAGTGGCTTTAAGAAAAGAGCTTGAGCAGTGAAAATTCCCATTTCCTCCATCAGGGCAATAATTAAGAATTTCCAATCAACATAAAATGTTACGAAACTGCCTGGAAGAGGACGTGTGTCTATATAACAATTTCCAATCAACATAAAATGTTACGAAAGTGGCCAAAGACTCTCCAAGGACCACAGCTGGAGCACTGCAGAAAATAGTTGAGTCTCGGGGTCAGAAAACCTTAAAAAAAAAAAAAAGCACCTACATCAACACAGGGTTTCAAGAAAAAATATCCTTGCTCATTTAAAAACAAGCATGTTCAGTTATCAGACACGACTGGAACTTCAGATGGGACTGGCTTCTATGGTCAGATGAAACTAAAAAATTAGCTTTTTAGCAGCAAACAATCAAGATGGGTTTGGTGCACAGGGATAAAAAGTACCCCATGTGAACAATGTAATATACTGCAGTATTTTTGATGTCGTGGACCTATATTTCTGCTGGAGGTCCTGGACATCTTGTTTAGACACATGGCATCATGGATTCTATCAAATACTAACAGATAAAAAATCAAAAAGTGACTGACTCTGTTAGAAATCTTATAATGGGCCACAAACCTCAAAAACAACACAAAAATGGGTCACTGAGCACAAAACCACTGTATTTTGTATTACTGTATTACTGTATTTTTGACCAAATAAATACAGCCTGGGTGAGTCTTATGCTTCTTTCAAAAACTTAAAAATAAATCTTACCAACCTCAACATAAATTGTATGGCCATTCCAGTTACCTGACCTACACCCTATAGACAAGGAGTGTGGAGAACTGAAGAGAAGAAGCACCAACATGGAGCTGTGAATCTAAATGGTCTGGAGTGATTCTGGATGAAGGGATTGTCACTGATCTCTTGTCAGGTGTTCTCTAACCTCATCAGGCATTATAGCAGAAAATTTAGAGCTGTTAAACTGGCAAATGGAGGTTTCAAAAAGTATTGAATAAAATGGTGCTGTTAATTGTGGCCAATGTGTATTAGAGAAAAACATTTATTTCATGGTGTTACTCCCCCCCCCCCCCCCCCCCCCCATTTTAAATTCTCATTATCCAATGAAAGGTTAGATTTTTGTGATTTTGTTTTTTTTTAAAATAAAAGATCAAAAGGATTAACAATGCAGATACATTTTCACAGCCTTTTTTGATCATATTTACCAAGGGTGCCAATATTTTTGGTCATGACTGTATCGGCATCGGCCCCATATGAAAAATTATGCCAATATGTCTGGCCGATAAGAGGAATATGATAACTCACATGTGCTCATGATGTGCTAGCGATTAGAGTCAGCAAAGAATGGTGATTAGATGATTAGATGCAGTTTTGAATCGCTGCATTTAAACTTAGATTACTGCAATTCTTTATATTGCGGTATATCTAAATCTCAAATTCTCTAGACTTCTTTTAAAGTGACGTAAACATGAACACATCACTCCAATTCTTAGATCCCATTCACTGGTTGCCGATTTGTCAGAGAATAGACATTAAAATTCTCCTCTTTGTATATAAATCCCTACATAAAGCTCCTATTTATCTGAACTTCTTCGTCTTTATACTCCACCTAGAAGCCTATGATCCTGTGACCAGGATTTGTTGGTGGTCCTTTGCGTTAGACTAAAGTGTAGAGGGGAGCGTGCATTTGTGGTGGCAGGGCCACGACTCTGGAATACCCTGCCTTTAGAGATTAGAATGGCCCCTTCCTTGTCTATTTTAAGTCCTTGCTAAAAACCTTTTTGCTTTCCTTAGTGTATTGACTACTGTGATATGTAAAATTTTTAAATGGGTGGTTTAAAATTTTTCTCTGGTCTGTTTTCTGTGTATGTGTAATATTCTTGCTCTTCTGTAAAGCACTTTGGTCAGCCTGGTGGCTGTTGTAAATGCGCTATTCAAATAAAATTGAAATTGAAATTGAAACCGAAAACGCAGGTACAGAATGACACATTTGGTGTATGATAGAGTAAACAGTAATAGCACGTGCAGTGGCAGCAGCGGCAGCCTCCCTGGGTTCCTAATGCCCGCTCTGTAAGGAGTTTTAATTCCGAAGGGGGCTCTTTTGGCCTACTTCTAATAAAATGGAGGTAAAACACACAAATAACATTTAGACTGTTTCTAATTAAATAAAGCAGTAACTGATGTCATAAAATCATGAGTATGATTTGATTTAAAGGTCTGAAGCTATAGCTTAAATGAATAAAACAAATTTTAAAAACAAATTATGAGCGATAAAAGATAAAATAACTATTTTGCTTTAGACCATCTACAAATGTTAAATCTTAAAATAAAATTTTAAGGTTACTTACTACTGCATCTTTCTGAGAAAAAAATACATTGTGCATCTTTCTGGAGTGTATATATTTATATGTTTTTATTGTTTATTTTTGGAAAAAAATGCACAGTTTTAATATTAATTCTAACAAGTTCTTGTTAAAAACTAAACAAAATTTTAAATAATTTGCTTATAATTTCCACACAAGAGAGACTTGGTGTTTTTTCCCAACAAAAGGAAATACACCAGTATCGCATTGGCTATCGGCCAAAATTTGTAAAAAAAAATATTGGCATATCGGATATCGGCAAAAATCCAATATTGTGCACCCCCAATTATCAGTGATGAAAAAAGTTGTGCTGTTCAATATTTATGCTCAATTTTGCTACCGCTTAGGATTGTTTTAATGAAATAATAAAACATTCAGCATTTATTTGAAAGTGAAATTTTTTTTTTTTTTTTTTTTTTTTTTTTACTTTTTACATTTCCATCACTTACTGTCATTTTTTATTAATTTAATGGATCCTTGCTGAATAAATATATATATATTAATTTCTTACATAAAGAAAAAGCCCAAGCCTTTAAATGATAGTTTATAAAAATTGTCTAAAATAATAAATAGATCATGATTCAATTTATAATTATTTTTAAAAAGTGTTTAGGAAAAAAATATAGTGCTCATATGTGTGTTTATTTGTTATAATTATTATAATTATTATTATTATCAATAATAATTATTATCATTTGCACTGGCTGTATTAAAATCAGCTGTGATTCCAGAGAAACATTTAGTTACACATTCAAGTATTTGCTCCTAAGCAATAATTTCCATTTTAGGCAGGAGACTGCAATAGAAGACATTATGTGTTCACTAGACTTTGAAAGAGCTCTTTTCCTGTTTTATTCACTTTCTCTATTTTTCTCTTTATCTCTGCAGTTGCTCCTACGGTGAAAATCATTCCCCCTCAAGGCATCCTCCAAGAGGGAGACTACCTCAGTCTCACCTGCTCCGTTACCGGCAACCCACTGTGAGTGTACAAGAGCATGTGTGTTTTTCTTTTGGAAATATGTATCTATCAGGCTGCGTGTGGGAGATTTTGATGGATTTGAAAGTGTGCATGAAGTTCTGTTTCTACATGTTTTTTTTTTTTAAACGAATCATTTGAACTGCTCACACAAGAACAGCTTTCATCCTCTTATCACTCCAAAATGCTTAAAAAGTATCATCTCAGTCCAGCTCCAATAAAGTACAATGGCTCAGAATAAAGATGACCCCACACTTCACTGCCATATAATGCAATAGGTTTTATGACTGATTGGAATATTTTGAGCCAAATTCTAATTGGTATTTAAATTTGGATAGATTTTTTGATGGCATAAAAGGCCCTTCTTGTTTCTCTTATAGTTCATTCACAGCCAAATTTATTTTACCAGTTGCACTTATCTTCAGCCCCGAGGTATGTGTAGTATGTGGCATGTTCTATTTTGGTCATACCAAGGGTGAAGTTGTGTCTCTTTCCATGAACTCTGGGCCTTTTCTGGAATGTTGGTACTTTAGAAATTGTTAGGATTGATCGTCAGGGCCCAGGTCTGACAGAACTTGTGCAGCATGTCTAGGTTCTGCTGTAGACCCTCTTCTGTTGGAGACAGCAGAACTAGATCATCTGCAAACAGCAAGAGCTGTATGTTGGAGTCATGTAGTGTGAGGCCAGGTGCTGCTGATTGTTCCAGGAGTTTTCCAAATCATTATTTAAATATTGAAGAGGGTCGGTGATAGTGGACAGCACCTGCCTCACACCCCGCCCTTGAGTGAAGAGTTCTGTTCGTTTATTTCCAATTTTAATTGTGCATTGATTGCTTGAAAACATTTGTTGTAGCCATTTAAGAAAGTGTATTTTCTTGTATATTATTTTTGTTTAAATATTATTGGTTTGTGGTTTGTTTAGCTCAATTTGCAAATTAAGATAATTGTAAACGTCATAAGGGGCGGTAAATCGAATGGCAGTACGCCGGAAGAAGGGAAATGGGTCAGACATAATTTTTTGACCACTTCATATGTTTTGTTTGTAGAATTCTTTTATTTTTTTGGAACAAATTTCGTTTGGTATAATTTGTATCTTAATTTTAATGTATTTTTTGTTGGTCAGTTACTTGTCTAAATAAATGAAATGAAGAATAAGCAAACATTTCACAAAATGAAGTGCGTTCAGGACAAGGCCCGATATCGTTATTATGCTCCCAAAACAAAGGCCGAAACAAGGCCCGCAAAAATTATCTGAATTCTGTGGAATACCTTGGATTTACATGACGGATTGTGGAGCAAATGATTTCATGGACTTTGTGGAGAATGGACGGATATATGGTTCGTTGCTTTACCGTGAGTAATGGGATTGGAAAGCCAGACGTTGAGCCGCCATGCTCTCAGTGCTTTGTTTGTTGAAAATTAATTAGTTTGTTCGAAGATTTGCAAGACGAGAAAAAGAAAGGAAAATGGGCATTGTTTATTGTTGAAATTGATTTAAGTTAAAATGGATGAAGGATCGGAAGGAAACGAGGAAGAAAGGTTTTTTTAAGTTGCTCGCTAAACGAAGAGGGAAACTTGGAGCTCTTAAACAGAAACAGAATGAAATCGATAACCTAATCGAAGCTGGTGAAAGTAAGGAAGCAGTTGATGTTCAAGTTGAAAAGTTTTATTGTATTTTGGCGGAGTTTATGAATTTGCAAGTTGCCGTCCAGAGTTTGCTGAAAGACCCAGATGAAAAGGAAGCACATCATTCTGACTGGTACGAAACTAAGTTAATCCGTTTTCGAGAATTCCTTAGTGGAATTAAAGGTTGGATGGGTGTGAGTGACGATAAGAAGGAAGAAGATAATTATGAGGGTTTAGGAGATGCTATTGGGCCAGATGATAGTGTGTCTCAAATAGACAAAAGGCACTATCTAGAAAAGGAGGCTGAACAAATAGAAGATGACGCTGAAGGGGAAGGTGCGTATGGTAACACAGCAGAAGGAGCAGCAAAACATCCAGTGCGTCAGTAGCTTGCTTGCAAGCTGAAGCAGAGCATGCTGCACTCATGGTAAAAGCGAAAGCTTTAGAACAAAAGCTAAAGCCGCAGCTGATGTAAAAGTGAAAATTCTCAAGCCTGCATCAATAACAAAAAATCAAAGCAGTGTTTCAAAACAAGATTTGTCTGACACATTTGACTCAGAGTCTAGTACATCCACTGATTATATCCTTCCTGCCGTTACACCATCAAAACCGTTGGCCCAAACATTAACAAAATTGTCTTTAGCCAAAAGATCAGTTCCTCACCGTTCTGCAAAGCAAGTGATTAAAACTGAACCACAGGATGCTCAATCAAAAGGTCATCAAATTGGGGTCTCTGCTAACTTGAAAGGCAGTGCTCTTGTAGATGTCATGAGAAAACAAAATGAGATCACTGAGACGTTAGTCAGGCAACAGCAGCTGTCTCTTCTTCCAGTAAGGGAGATTTCCATTTTTGATGGTAATCCACTCAAGTACAGAGCATTCGTACAGGCTTTTGAGCAAATAATTGAAAGAAAAACAGATAATATGCAAGACAGATTGTATTATCTTGAACAATTTACTTCAGGACAACCTAAAAGTCTTGTGCGCAGTTGCATTCACATGGATCCTCAGACAGGTTACAATGAAGCAAAGAAACAGTTGGAATGAAACTTTGGAAATATTGTTAAAATAACATCTGCATTTATTGATGAAGCTCTAAACTGGCCTGTTATAAAAGCAGAAGATGTTCCTGCTCTGAGATCTTATGCACTTTTCTTGAGAGGCTGCTTCAATACCTTGCACAAAGTTCATTATTGTGAAGATTTGGAAATTGCAGCAAACATGAAGATCATTGTGTCTAAATTACCTTTTAAATTATGTGACAAATGGAGATCTGTTGTCTGCAATATGCAAGAGGATGCCCAACAAAGGCCAAAGTTTAAGGGTTTCCTTGAGTTCATTGAGAAACAGGCATGAGTCATGCTTGACCCTGTTTTTGGAGAAATTCAGTGTTTAGCAGATAACAGGAGAATTCCTAAAACAAAGCAGACTGCAAAACCCAATGTAATAATGGCCAGTAGCGGGAGCAGTTTTGCCACAGCAGTCAGTACAGGTTCTGAACAATTTGATTCTAAAACTAAATTGAATGCCCAGGGAAGATCGGTCAATGCCTTCTCAGCTGTTTTTAGGAAAGTATGTGCATTTTGTGGGAAAGGTCATGCAATAGGGTTGTGTGATTTGTTCAAACGTAAATCCAACAAAGAAAAGGTGGAGTTTCTGAAAGCCAATGGAATGTGCTTTGGGTGCTTAGGAAAGGGGCACATGAACAGCAATTGTCAAAGGTGTTTGATTTGTCAGATTTGTAATACCAATCATCCTATCGTACTACATATTGATAGAAAGGAAGATCAAGAAAAATCAAACGAATCAAAGGTTGTTAAAGTTGGATCAAAAGAATCATCACTGTCCAGTACTCTAGTTTCCATGGATGTTGGAAGCCATGCTGGGGCCGGCACAAAAATCTGTGCACTCGCTATAGTCCCAGTAAAAGTAAAGTTAAAAAAAGGGAACAAAACTGTACAAACTTATGCCTTTCTCGACCAAGGCAACTCAGCAACATTTTGCACTGAGCAGCTGATGAAAGAATTGAATGCTCCTGGGCGAAAGACAGATATACTTTTGAAAACAATGGGTCAAGAAAAGCCAGTTTCTAGTTACAAAATCTCTGGGATTGAAGTAGCTGCATTAAAGGGAGATACTTACCTGGCATTACCTGATGTGTATACTCAAAGCACAATCCCAGTCACCAAAGATAACGTCCCCAAAATGGAAGACCTAAAAAGGTGGTCTTATTTGAAAGATGTGGATTTAACTCCAGTAGATGCTGCTGTTGGGTTACTTATTGGAGTAAATGCTCCAAAAGCCTTGGAGCCATGGAGAGTAATTAACAGCGTGGATAGTGGACTGTACACTGTAAAAACACTCCTTGGTTGGGTCATTAATGGCCTACTGAGTCTCAACATGGATGGTGATGTATGGGATACGCCAAAAGTTCAAGTCAATCGAATTTCCATTAGTAACTTGGAAGAGCTGATAATTAGACTGTTTAACCAAGACTTTGTAGAAGAGCAGTATGAAAATACTGAAATGTCTGTAAAAGATAAGGAGTTTATGGATATAGTATCATCTTCTGCCACACTTAAAGATGAGCATTACTACTTGAAATTACCATTTAGTGATGCCAAAGTGAGTATGCCCAATAACAAGTGCATAGCCCAGCAAAGAGCACAACACCTTCTGAAAAGGTTTCGAAAGAACCCGTCATTTTACAAAGAATACAAGGATTTCATGGATGATGTGCTTGAAAAAGGATATGCAGAGAACATACCTCAAAATGAGCTAGAGGTAGAACTTGGAAAGGTGTGGTACCTGCCGCACCATGGAGTCTATCACCCTCGTAAAGGGAAGCTACATGTGGTGTTTGATTGTGCAGCCACATTTGGTGGAACATCTCTGAACAAAGAACTCTTGCAAGGCCCAGATCTGACTAAGTCACTCATGGGAGTGCTGCTTCGATTCTATCAAGGCCCAGTTGCTTTCATATAAGATATTCAGAGTATGTTCCATCAGGTAAGAGTGGCAAAAGAGGATGTCAACTTTTTACGATTTCTATGTAATGCAGAGCTTGCAGAGTACAGAATGCTTGTACACGTCTTTGGAGCTGTGTCATCCCCAAGCTGTGCCACGTTTGCTCTTTGAACAGCGGATGATAACCAGAAGGATTATCCAGTAGATGTTATAAGCACAATCAGGCAAAATTTCTACGTTGATGACTGCTTAAAATCTGTTAACACGGAGGAACAAGCCGTGGCTCTATATCAACAACAAACAGAAGTATGTGCCAAAGGGGGTTTTAGACTCAATAAATGGATAAGCAATAACTTATCTGTTATCCCTGAAGAGAATAGAGCTAAAGGCGTGAATCAACTGGACCTCAGTAGAGACCAGCTACCCATGGAAAGAGCGTGACTTGAGTCTATTGAGAACTTGAGAACTGATACGATGCTTCATTCTCAAAGGGTTTGAAGACTTAACACTGGCAGAGTTGCACCACTTCTGCGACGCCAGTGAAACTGGCTTTGGTGCTGTGTCTTACCTATGAATTTCGAACAGTAGTGGTGAACACAATGCAACATTTGTCTTGGGAAAAGCAAAGGTAGCACCTTTAAAGCAAACAACTATACCAAGACTTGGAGCTTGCTGACAAATTACTGAAAACTGAGTTGCAACTTCCTTTAGACGAATCTACCTTTTGGTCAGACAGCACAACAATTCTAAGTTACATCACAAACACTACAAGAAGATTCAAAACCTTTTTGGCAAACAGAGTGTCATTCATCCAGTCTATTTCAGCAACAACTAATTGGAGATACATTAGTTCCAAGTTGAATCCTGCGGATGCAGCTTCTCGAGGCATGAGGGTTGATGTCTTCCTAAAGTTTGAAATCTGGATTAATGGTCCTGATTTTCTTTCCCAACCACAGTCCCAGTGTCCGAGTGCTGCAACAGTAAGAGCCATCCAGGATGATTATCCAGAAGTGAGAAACGAGATTACTGCTAATACAATCATGGTAAAACCAGATGAATGTCCAACCAGCAAACTTCTGAATTATTTCTCCTAATGGGTAACCCTCAAAAGGTCAGTAGCATGGATACTGAAGTTCATGAAACTTCTTCAGCAAAGGGTAAAAAAAAAAAAAAAAAAATCAAGCTCAGATTCCTCCAGTTACTGACAAAGATGTCGTGCCAAAGGATGAATTGCAATGCTTAAACCCTGCCATATCAGGACTTTCTGTTGAGAACTTGATACAAGCAGAGAGAGCAATTGTGCGCTTTGTTCAGAGACAGTTTTTTAAAGACGAAATTGCTGCACTAGCCAAAGGTAATGTGAAGAAATCAAGCCACTTGTACAAACTGTATCCAGTGATTGTGGATGGATTGCTAAGAGTAGGTGGCAGGCTTAGTAAGTCAGCCTTACCCATTGAAACAAAGCACCCCACAATTTTGCCTAAATGCAGTCATATAACAAATCTCATTTTGAACCATGTACATGAAAAAATTGGTCACAGAGGAAGGAATCACATGTTGTCTACTGTACGTCGCCAGTACTGGATACCACATGCAAATGCCGTATGCAGGAAGATCATCAAAGAATGTATAGTCTGCCAGCGACTATTTCAAAGGCCAGGTGAGCAAACAATGTCTGATCTTCCTGTTGATAGAATCTCTGTCGACCTTCCTCCTTTCACCTAGACTGGAGTGGACTATTTTGGGCCAATCAAGGTCAAAAGAGTACGAAGTATCGTGAAGAGGTATGGTATCATTTTTACCTGTTTAACATGCCGTGCAGTCCATCTAGAGGTGGCCCAAACTCTTGACACTGATTCTTACATAAATACAATTCGAAGGTACATATGTCACAGAGGGCAAGTCAAAGAAATCAGATCAGACAATGGAACAATCTTTGTTAGTAGTAACCGTGAATTGAGTTTAAAAGAACTGAATCAAAGTAAAATCCAAAGCTCTCTTGCACAGGAAGGAATAAAGTGGACTTTCAACCCGCCTCATGGAGCACATCAAGGTGGAGTCTGGGAGCGTTTGGTACAGATTTTGGTCAAAAGATTGCTCTGTTCAGTGGTGAGGTGGAATCAATCCTGAATGACCGTCCAATAACACCGTCTTCAGATGACCCAAACGACCTTGATGCACTTACCCCAAACCACATTCTTCAACTAAGTTCAAACTCAGTTTTACCTCCAGGACTATTCAAACAGGAAGATCTCTACATTCGTAGACGTTGGTGACAGGTCCAATACATGGTGGACCTGTTTGGGAAAAGATGGACAAGGGAGTATCTTGTGTTAATGCAGAAGCGACAAAAATGGAGTAAAACATGTTGAAACTTGAAAGTAGGCGATTTAGTGCTTCTAATGGATGTTAAATGAATTATTAATACAAAATACATTTTTAAGTTTGAAACAATGCCATCTACACAAACGTTATTTGAAGCGCAGTTACTTTCAAAAGGGCATTGCTCTGTTTATATCAGTGTTTACAGTATATCTGAACTATAAACGTTACCCAATATTTTTGTGATAATATAAATGACTGTAAGACAGAAATAATACTGTGTAGTTGAAAAGACGGTTTTTGTTGAATGTTTATTGTAAATGATGTGTATTTGTCTGTGTGTGTGTGAGGAAGTATTTGAATGATCCGGTAAGACTTTGTCAAAGGTTTAATAGACTCAGGAATCGTTGTCATTTAGAAATGAGATCGTGTGGGTGTCTGAATCAAGATCGTGATCTTTTAACAATTAATCGTGCAGCTCTACTCTCTATATCTTTGTGCTTTGACAACAGTTTGTACTTGGACAACAGAAGAGTTGGGAGGAACACTTTCAGTTCCCTCAATTCCCTGTGATCTTCTCCTAGTTCTCCGGCCTGAGACTCGAACCCACAACCCTAGTCTGACGGCACAGAGGATAACATGTACTGGTCTAGTGGTTCTTAGGATAGAGTAACACTCACCAAATAGTTATTGAGCTACAAAAGGTTGTATTCAGTCTGGAACAATGTCAGACGAGAAGCTCTATCCAGGTCACGGCACCAAAACTGTTGGAAACTCAGAAGCGAAGACCAGAAGACTCTTGGGTATCTTCAGCAGGACTCTTTATTGAGAACGCGCTGCGTGGGGCTGCAGTCATCAAAAGTCTAACTAAAGCAGTATTACTTCATCGTTTATATCCATTCAAGGGGGAGGGATACATTAGCCACATTTCCACTGTCACTTCTGGTGCTTGATCGTGCCTCATCGGTGCTTCCTTGGGGCCAACGGCCCGGGTTTTTAGGCCCGACGAAAACCTTGGGCCAAAGTGGGCCAGCCGGGGCTAGAGGAGTGGTTATGAGCAAAGGCGGAGTTTCTCTGAATCTTGATAGCGTCTGAGGCACGGATCATAAAAGAAAGTTAAGCTATAACACCAGAATTAAAGACTTTTTAATACGTTGAGCTCAAAAGTTTCAGTCATCAGCAAATGTTTGAAATAACTTAACCCGATGTGGATTATGATCACCATACAAGGCAGAAATATTTATAAGCGATGCCAAAAGACTATGCACGTTAGCCATTAACGATTAACATAGTAAACATGGTAAATACGGCCGCTTGAAGAAATCTGACGTCAGCTTCTTATTCTCTTTATCACAATTGTGTATTTATTTAGTAACATATTTTGTCTGTCATAAGTCTCGTCTCGAGAGTTTAGCTCCGCATAGCCTATCATAAAAAATAATAATAATTTTTTTTTTTTTTTTTTTTGTTCGGGAGCTTTTATAAAAATATAGAAATTATCATTATTTCTAAATGTGATGTATATAAGCTATTGTGACTTCAAATAAACAGAAACAGACTCAACTGAATAAGCAGGATAACGCTTTTTCAATAATGATAAATTAATTAATCATGATCAATGTATTACTTATTATAGTAAAACATCATGCTTTTGGATTTAAATATGTATCAAAGCATGCGAACAAACGGGCGCTTTTATCATGTTTGTTGTGTGATCGCGCTAGTTCCAGTGACTTATTTCTTATTAGTTTTCTGATAACTTCTCTTTGTTGGTGTAATGATTTGTGAAGTTGTTTCTGAGAGGCGTGTAAAGGGTGGGTTTTAGTGAAGCGTAGTAGAAGTAGTAAGCTAGTAGAAGCTTCTGGCTCGACGGTGGAAATGCAGCGATATTTTGGCCTCGGTGCTACAGGCCCGAGGCTATTAGCCCCGCCTGACCCATTTGAAGCACTGGCTCGCACTGGCCCGACAGTGGAAACACGGCTATTCAGTAGAGATGGAGACAATCTAACCCATAGTATGCAAATGAAGTACAGGAATCAGCCTGACACCGGCATTTTCCCAGCCTTGATCTCATCAACATAACATTGTCATTCAAATGCAAAGGTGCTAATCCAATCAGTCTGACAGTATCGCCATGCTTTCACATTATCACAGAGACAAAGGTACAGCTGTGTTTAAAAAGCCAAATGGATTAAAGAGTTTAAAAAGCCAAATGGTCAGGAAGAGCATAAAGACAAAAGGTCATTATCTCAGACACCTGTGCTTCCTGATTTGATCTTCTTAGAAATGTCATCCTTTTTTTACCTCAAAATGTAAAACACAATGTACATAACTTTTTCAGTTTATATACTATTACATTGGAACGTAGATTTAACCTTTTATAAATTTGTAATCCCTTGTTCCTTCTTTAATAAATTCTTGATTGCTTATTTAATATAATGTCTTATTTTGCTGTCTTTTTTTCTAGACCACGTGACATCCAGTGGTCGCGAGTGAATGACACTCTTCCTGAGAGGGTGGAGGAAACCGGCAACATTCTCCATATGTCTCGCCTCAGCCAATCGCACAACGGCACTTATCTCTGTCAGGCACATAATAATTATGGCCGTGCAGCTGACCACTACACACTGATGGTGTACGGTAAGAAAACAAACGTCCCCGGTCACATGACCCCTTCTAAACTACTCCTTTCAGTCCACATTTTTGCATGTCAAAGTCTGTAGGCTTTCATTTGAAACCTGTTTTCACATCTCTTAGAATTACAAAACAATTCCTTGTGTACACATGTAGCAAATTAGCTCAAAAGGATAATATTTATAATTAATTATAACTGGTTATAATTAATAATAAATATTTCGATTAGATCTTAGAATTTTATGTAGCAGAATCGATATCACGATTATTTGATCTGGCCGTCCGCCGAGCAGACCATATAATCAATTTTGAATTCTAGGAAAGATTATTTTCCTGGCTAAGGATGAATAGCTTTGTTACTTTATGTAGTACAAGCAATAGTTTAGCATGTTACAAGGATCAACTCTCATTCCTGAATTGTGAGCAACACACAGAGACACTCAGTTGTGAATATAAGGGATTTAATAAATTAATTTGCTTCAAATTTGTTCTGACAATAAGGGGTGATAGAATACCAGTATTCACAAGCCTTGCCATAGCCGAATCTGGGGTAGAGGATGCTACGGCAGCAATATGAGAAACTCGTGACAATCTGATGTCTCGTGTGCCTTTGAGTCTCACTCCCTGTTTGTGCCATCGATTAGTGTGATGATCAGTTTTGGATTGTTCCTCTACACTTGGTATAAACTGTTTAAATTCACTAGATTCATGGGACTCAACGACTGTATGATTAGGGCATCGTCCATGATGACAGTCTGCTGAGTGTTCTGCCTGTTTTGGAAGTCCAGCAAGTAACTTTGTTTCAAGAACTGCAATCCTTTGTAGAAGTTTGTGGCAGTTCATGTAGCAAGTAGAATAAACAGGAGGCATTTTCCTTCTCTTCTGTTTTAATGTGGGATTTTTATGTATTTTTGAAAAGTTTTTGGATTGTCTGTAGATTTTTATGTAATTCTCAAAACTTTTGGCCACGACTGTAGACAGCACCTACACTTCTTTTCCACTCCAGAACAGCTTGGGTGGTTTACTGTGGATTTGAATGCGACAAAGTTGTCTTGTTCTCTCCCACCATGGTGTGTTTTTTTTTTAGTCCTCCACCTCTCGCCCAGGACTGCCCCCTGTGGTTGTTCAGAGAACTCCACCTTCCAGCTGTGTCTGTAGACCCACAGGATGTGCGATGTATTTTGTAAGAGTGCAAGAAATGAGATCCCCAGAGGTCTCCCTCCTTTCCTTCTCTTTTTTTCCTGCATGGTAATGACAGCCATCAAATGCACACCTTAATGAGTCAGCTCGGAGAGTGCAGGTGGGTGGGAATGTCATCTTTCATCCCGCTTCTATCCTTCGGTCCCTCTTTTTTCTGCTCATTCTATCCACAGTTCTTTGTAGGTGAGCCTCTTAGCTTTGAAACACCTCTGCACTTCAGAAAATGTCCCAGGAAACCCTTTTTCTGCCTGTTTATTCTTAATTCCTCTCCCACTGCATTCTTTCCTCCCTCTCTTACTTCTTTTCTACCTTTATTCATTTTAATCCTTCCTTACTTCCTCCTTTCTTCCCCATTTATTTGTTTCATCCATCCATCCTTCCGTTCTTCCTTAGTTTATTTTTCCTTTGTTTATTTTTTAAAAGCTCTCAGACTAAATCTAAAATATCTTAAACTGTGTTCCGAAGATGAACGGGTCTTACGGGTTTGGAACAACACGAGGGTGAGTCATTTATGACATAATTTTAATATTTGGGTGAACTAACCCTTTAACTTCATTCATCTTCAGGAATTACTAGTAGCATTATAGCATTAATAGTACAATAAAATGATTTGTTCGTCTGCAGGGCGGACAGTGTTAATAATTTATTGACTCTAAGTAAAATTATTTCTCTGGCCACGGAAAATAATTTTACTACTAATACATCGCTCCCAGAGCATGTAACAAAACCGGAACGTTAAAGTGACCTTGTCCAGAGAGCAGCAAACACAGACAACCAAGTGTGAATAAATATGGATATTTATTAAACTACAAACATCTGACTGTAACAAAGTTCGTTCAAGTAAAGAGGAAGGAGACCGGGGTCGGTGTGCTGAGGCTCGTGGGATACTTTATTTGACACAATAAAATAAAAACAAAAACAATCGCGCCACATGCGCATGCAGTTCACAGTATTTCTCTACTTCGCACTACTGTAGTCTTCCTATCTTTGGGGTTTGTAGCTCCACAGCTTCTCACTCCCACGAGTCCCCAGCCCTCTCTCTCTTCTCGCCGGTCCTCAGCCGACTTAAATACCGGTTCCCCATGCCAATCACTGCAACGAGATCCAGGTGTTAATCGTTTTTCACTTGCCCCACTTACCACCGCTCGTCTCCTCACTTGCTCTCCCGTCGCAGACCTCGCTGAACCACGCCTCCCCCGCCACACTCCCCATGCACACAAACATACACGTACATTAAACACACTACAGGTCTTTCTAAAAATTTTTGTATTTTGTGAAAGTTTTTTTTTTTTTATATTGTGTTGTTATAAATTTTAATTTTTTATATTTTTTATTTTTTTTGCACACCAACTGAAATATTTCAGGTCTTATTGTTTTTAATACTGATGATTTTGGCATACAGCTCATGAAAAAACCCAAAATTCCTATCTCAAAAAATTAGCATATCATGAAAAGGTTCTCTAAACGAGCTATTAACCTAATCATCTGAATCAACTAATTAACTCTAAACACCTGCAAAAGATTCCTGAGGCTTTTAAAAACTCCCAGCCTGGTTCATTACTCAAAAACCGCAATCATGGGTAAGACTGCCGACCTGACTGCTGTCCAGAAGGCCATCATTGACACCCTCAAGCGAGAGGGTAAGACACAGAAAGAAATTTCTGAATGAATAGGCTGTTCCCAGAGTGCTGTATCAAGGCACCTCAGTGGGAAGTCTGTGGGAAGGAAAAAAGTGTGGCAAAAAACGCTGCACAACGAGAAGAGGTGACCGGACCCTGAGGAAGATTGTGGAGAAGGACCGATTCCAGACCTTGGGGGACCTGCGGAAGCAGTGGACTGAGTCTGGAGTAAAAACAATCCAGAGCCACTGTGCACAGACGTGTGCTTTTGAACCAGAAACAGTGGCAGAAGCACCTGACCTGGGCTACAGAGAAGCAGCACTGGACTGTTGCTTAGTGGTCCAAAGTACTTTTCTCGGATGAAAGCAAATTTTGCATGTCATTCGGAAATCAAGGTGCCAGAGTCTGGAGGAAGACTGGGGAGAAGGAAATGCCAAAATGCCAGTGTCCAGTGTCAAGTACCCACAGTCAGTGATGGTCTGGGGTGCCATGTCAGCTGCTGGTGTTGGTCCACTGTGTTTTATCAAGGGCAGGGTCAATGCAGCTAGCTATCAGGAGATTTTGGAGCACTTCATGCTTCCATCTGCTGAAAAGCTTTATGGAGATGAAGAGATTCGTTTTCAGCACGACCTGGCACCTGCTCACAGTGCCAAAACCACTGGTAAATGGTTTACTGACCATGGTATTACTGTGCTCAATTGGCCTGCCAACTCTCCTGACCTGAAATCCCATAGAGAATCTGTGGGATATTGTGAAGAGAAAGTTGAGAGACGCAAGACCCAACACTCTGGATGAGCTTAAGGCCGCTATCGAAGCATCCTGGGCCTCCATAACACCTCAGCAGTGCCACAGGCTGATTGCCTCCATGCCACGCCGCATTGAAGCAGTCATTTCTGCAAAAGGATTCCCGACCAAGTATTGAGTGCATAACTGAACATAATTATTTGAAGGTTGACTTTTTTTGTATTAAAAAACACTTTTTCTTTTTGGTCGGATGAAATATGCAAATTTTTTGAGATAGGAATTTTGGGTTTTCATGAGCTGTATGCCAAAATCATCAGTATTAACACAATAAAAGACCTGAAATATTTCAGTTGGTGTGCAATGAATCTAAAATATATGAAAGTTTAATTTTATCATTACATTATGGAAAATAATGAACTTTTTCACAATATGCTAATTTTTTGAGAAGGACCTGTAGATGCCAACGCAAGGAAGGCATGGATAGAGAGAGAGAGAGATAGAGCGAGAGAGATAGTGAGAGAGACTGAGAGAGAGAGAGAGCATGCACTGCAGAGAGAGAGAGAGAGAGAGAGAGAGAGAATGGAGAGCACACTGCAGAGAGAGAGAGAGCGAGCTAGCACTCTCATGCAAGACAGTGGAGAGTCATGGCAGTATTTACTCATAAACTAAATCACAACCTGTTAAGAACCATCAAAGAATCTCATCACATAATTAAAAGGGGTCAAAGCCTAGCAGCGCATCTAAATAGTTAACAAGCGGTTACTTGCATTGGTTCTGTAGTTGCTGAGTAAAGTGTCCCGGTGCATGTATAATGCGTAGATTCCTGTTGAATCTTGTTAAGAGTGAAACCTTCGTCATTTCATCCATGGGTTGATTGCTTCGAAGTGAATCAACAAAGTTGCTGAAAACTGTCAGAAGGGGAGTCGCGAGGTGTCCAAGGTGATGGGTGTCTCCAGGGAACCGCAAGTTAAGAGAAACTCACTTTTTGGGTGTGGAAGAGGTTTTATCTGGTTTCCCGGTTACACCCCTTTTGGTTAGATTGACCAATAACAAGGCATATAGTTTCAGCGGGAATGTGTTTCTTTGTCTCAATGACACCTAATTTGCATATGGCATGATGAACTGGTTATCTGGTAACCTAACCCAAACTATGGTAAAAATAGTATGATGCATTTTAGGCTCACATAGTGTACATAATTGTTAGGGGAATAAAAAGCAGATCATTTGGATACCATGACAACATATGTTGAAGATGTTAAAGAAGAGATTCAATCATATACCTGAATATAAGCATTGAGAGTCTAACTAATACAAATAAAGAATGGTAACTTAACAGCCAGCTTCTTTGGCAATAAATGTTAGTGGCTTACCCTCCTTGTGAGGTGTGTCAATGATAGTCTTCTGGACAATTGTGAGATCAGCAGTCTTCCCCATGATTGTGTAGCCTATTGAACCAATAGAGTATACTCCTCAGCTCCACACATGCAGCTTGTCCAGTGGTCAATGAAGAGTTCTGCCTTCTAATCTTCAATCTAGCACTGAGACACCTTTTACATTACTGCATTTTCCTTAGCTGATCGCAGAGACCAGTGCTGGCAATGATGTCTTAATTTCTACTTGTGCTTCTGGGAAACTTCTTTTGGGAAACTTTTCCACTTGCTTACAGAAGCTTATCTTACACACTAAATTTTGTGCTAAATTAATTGCTTGGTAAAAACACCTTAGGATCAGTGGTTTTATGTGAGGATTAATTCTTTCAATGCAACATCAATATTGAAAATATTGATACTTCAGGACTTCAGGATCAATTTTCACATTGTAATACTGTAGTGGTCAATGGATCTGATCTGGGGGGGGGGGGGGGGGCATTACAGCGCAAAAAAAAAAAAACTATGCATTGTTGCAATCCTTCGGTCAGCCTGAACAAAAATGGATGGCAAATTTTGGCTCTATGACACATGGTTTTTCCGCAAAATTGGGTTATATCCAAAACCTACTTTTGCAAACTAGTCCTAGGTTTTTCACCCAGTCGGAACCAAACGACTGCAGAAATATTCTATGGACACTGAATATCAATTATTATCAAAAAACGTTGAAATTTTGATTTTCACATGAAACAGTCCGCAAAACAAAAACAAAAAAAAAAAACATCTATGCTAATGTTAGCCAAATGTTAATTAAAGTATAGCTCTTGAATGTAATGACATATCTTCACCAAACTAGGTACACATGTGTATGAAAAAGTGAAATGGCCAAACAATTTTAAGCACCTATTAAACAAGGTTAACAGAGGTCAATTGTAATGGCCCTAAAGGTCTGTAATAATTTTAAAAGAAATCGGCCACTAGTTGGCGCTAACAAGATTTTTGGTGCTCTGTAATCACGTGTTGTTTCACATATCGACAAATTATGCATATATTTTGATAGATCTCCTCATAATGCACTACTTTGCCTCAAGAACCATTGCTGTCAATCAAATTGTTCATTAATTATTCACAATTATGTTAAAAACCTACTTTTGCGAACTAGTCCTAGTTTTTTTTCGCCCAATCAGAACCAAACCACTGCAGTAATATTCTCTGGACTCCCTAGATCAATAATTATCAAAAATTTTGGATTTTGTCTTTGGTTAGCTATAACTGGGTCATTTAGAAAAGGGGTGTGGTCAAATATACTCAACAGCCTATAAAACCTAAACGAAAACTCAAAACTTTATGAAACTTGGTGAAAACATGTGACAGATCACTCTTAACAAGCATGCTAAGAGAGATCGAACCATAGGTGGCACTATAACAGTTAAAAATGTCTCAAAAACACAAGATTTCTATGGAAAATGACCTGAAATTGTAGAACATGTTCATATATTGACACAAACACTAGATCTTCATATCATATGATAGATCTCCTCACTCTGAACAACATTGCCTCTGGGACCAGTGCTGTCAATTAAATCGTTCATTAAATGTTCACAAATATGATAAAATCCTACTTTTGCAAACTAGTCCTAGGTTTTTATTCATTAAATATTCTCAATTATGTTACAAACCTACTTTTGCGAACTAATCCTAGCGTTTTAACTGTGACAAAAAAATAAGTCTTTGGTTAGCTATAACGGGGTCATTTAGAAAAGGGGTGTGGCCAAATATACCCAAAAGCCTATAAAATGTAAACAAAATCTCAAAACTTTACGAAACTTGAGAGAAAAAAAGTTGTATGACTTTTAACAAGCATGCAACGTTTCAAGGAGATCGGACAATAGGTGGCACTATGTAAGTTAAAATGGCCTCAAAAACACAATTTCCTATGGTTAATTGCCTCAGATTGTCAAAAAAGTGCTCATATATTCACACAAACACTAGATCTGCATATCTTATAATATATCTCCTCATACTGAACAACTTTGTCTCTGTGACTAATACTGTCAATCAAATCGTTCATTAAATATTCACAAATATGTTAAAAACCTACTTTTTTGCTACTTTTGCTCAATCTCGATCAAACCACCAAGGAACAATTCTCTTCTCTCTCTAGATCAAATATTATTACAGAAATGTTGAATTTTGTCCTTTGGTTAGCTATAACAGGGTCATTAAGTTGAATTTTGTCCTTTGGTTAGCCATAACAGGGTCATTAAGGTGCATGGCCAATTATATCCAAATGCCTATAAATCCAAAACGAAAGCTCAAAACGTCATGAAAATTCAAAGTTTCAAGGAGATTGGACCATAGGATTGTGCTATAGCAGTTAAAATTACACAATATATGTATAGAAAATGGCCTCAAATTGTAGAACATGTTCATATATTTAAACATACACTAGATCTTCATATCATATGATAGAACTCCTCATTCTAAACAACTTTGTCGCAGGGACTAATGCTGTCAATCAAGTCACTCATTAAATATACTGTTACATTTAAAACCTACTTTTGCAAACTTATTAGTGTCATCCATCAAGATGGATTGACTAGCTGGTGTTACTCCCACATTGCAAATGATTTTTAGAAGTGTAATACAGTTTATTAAATGCAATCTATAAATCATTAATGCCATATGCCTAAAAAAAACTAAACTATGGGAGAAAATGTATTAGGTTCTATAACAAACACTTCAAAGAGCCAGGTGTGAAAACACAATTTCATACATTGCTTTAAAAAGAAACCTTCACCTGTATCTGTATGTTAATTCAAATATAATTTAGGCCACCTCTAAACAATGCATACTTCCAACATTAATGAGACAAGTGTCATGAAGTTTTTATATATATATATAATTTATCAGAGCAGAAATGAAGGCTTGGAATTTAAATCTACAATCTTTTTCAGACAGTGAAATGTATCTGAAACATGTTCACAGTGCCTGTTGTGTGTAATTTGGTCCCACTGTCACAGTTTGAATTAAATGTTCATTTGTTCTACAGGCGTGTCTGGTGTTGATAGAGACAGAGAGTCAGTGTCAGTGATGGAGGGAGATTCAGTCACTCTGTACACTGATATTGAAGCAAATCAACAAGAAAAGGTGAGATGGTATTTTAAAGACATCCAAATCGCTACAATCATTGGAGATGAGAGAGAAGTCTGTTCAGAGGATAAGTGTAAAGAGAGATTCAGAGACAGACAAGCTGGATCATCAGACTGGATCTCTGACCATCACAAACATCACAGACTCTGGACTTTATGAACTAAAGGTCATCAACAGTGGCAGCTTCAGCAACAAGATATTCAATGTTTCTGTACATGGTGAGTCATTTATTGAATATTTAGAAACAGATTATATATGTTTATTATAACAGTGACATTCCAAGCTCCTCTTTTATCATTAAACAGAACAGAATTATTTCCATTTCTAATCTCTGAAACCATCTCTGGTCAGCTTTTCTTATCATCTGTTTATGTGTGTCTAATTTTTCTTAGTTATTGTGTTTTAGCTGTCCATGATGTATGTTTGACGTAAGCAAAACATAAAGAGAAATTTGTCAAAATCTAAAAAAAAATATCTGAAGTACCATACTTGTTTTTAGTAGTTTTTCTTCTAAGTAGAGTTTTTTTCCTCCAAAAAGATTCTCAGCAGCTGTTGGTTTGTTTCAGATGTTCCTAAACTAGATGAAATAAAGAGAAATTCAGTGGAGGAGGGAGAATCTGTTACTTTAGATCCTGGTATAGTAAAAAACCTGAATGATGTGATGAAGTGGTATTTTAATGACACTCTCATCGCTGAAATCACTGGAGATCAGAGTAAGATCTGTTCAGATGATGAGTGTAAAGAGAGATTCAGAGACAGACTGAAGCTGGATCATCAGACTGGATCTCTGACCATCACAGACACCAGAATAATAGACTCTGGACTCTATAAACTACAGATCAACAGCCGCAACAGCTTCAGCATTAGCAGAATATCAGCTGTATTAATGGTCATTGGTGAGTATGATTTAGTTATTCACTGACTTTGCCCTCTAACTTTAGAATACAGTCCAATATTAATGTTTATTTAATATTATTTTTAATTATTTAATAAATAATTAATTAAATATACATTATTTAATATTTTTGTGGCCTGTCTGAAAAAGTGAGTTCTGACTCAATGTTAAAATATAATTTGTATTGTCTGTATCATCTTCACATGCATGTCAAAGTGACAGTTTTCAGGCTGTAAGCCAGAAACATACTGTTCACAAGACTGAAAATATAAACATAATAACTGCTTAAAATTTATTTTCCCCCCAGTAAACACTCCTGTTTCTAGTTGATTACTCAGTGCTGTGATGCTGCCTTAGTTGCTGTTCCTAAAAAACATCAGATGGTGCAATTTAGCAGTTAAATTAATATCATGATCCAACTGATGACCAAAGTAAAAAGATATAAATATAAGTTAAAGGAATTGTTAAATATTGGATGATGACTCTAGTGATAATGACTCTCTTTATCTGTTTCAGATTCAGGTCTGTCTTCAGCTGCTGTAACAAGAATATGTGTTGTTGTTCTGCTCACTGCTCACTGCTGCAGTTGTTGTGTTTTTCTATTGCAAATGCCAGAAAAGAAAGAAAGGTGTGTATTACTTACAGCACAGAATGTATTGTGTATGAATACTCTTTAAACAATGTGAAAATATGTATTTTTGTTTTAATTAACCAAAGTAAGTTTTTAATTGTGCTGACTGTTTAAACAGCAACCAGGACACGCCAAAATCAGGATCAGGTGAGACACTATGTGTACTTAACTGAAACAAACAACTAAAAATGACAACATATTCAGATCAGTGAGATCTATATGTGGTATGTGTATTCATTTAGAAATCAGTACACAAAAACACCAACAATAATTGACTCTTTAAGACTGCTCTTGTATTACTCTGAATGAACAACAGTGGTATGAATACATTTTTATGTTGTGATATAATTGTTTTATGTGAATTATTTAACATGTTCAGAACTCCACTTTAGGGTCTGGGTGTAACATACATGTTCACTGTGAACCTATTGTTTCTTCTCCTTTATTTTTTCATACCAAAGCACAGCCTCACCAGTTAGACCATGTTAAACAATTATAAAAAAAAAAACATACAGATGTCTGCCAAATAAACCAAATAACAATAGTATAAAACCATAAAATACAATTGTATTCAGAGAACAACTAATATAATCTTAATACTCACCAACACAACAGTTTAGATGTGATATTTTAATCAAAGTACTTCACACCCAACTGGCATGCAGACCTTTTGTATTACTGCAGTACGAAAGATGGAATGTGATGCAGACTAAATTCATTAAGAGAAACTTTTAAGAAGTGTTAAATATTTAGGAAATGGAAACTACCACGCATTCTGAAACATCATAAAAAACAACTCCACATGTTAAGTATTTTGTGTATATGTAAGTGAATTATTAGTCCTGTTCATTTCTTTGACTTTCTGTGAATGCCTGTTTTCATACAGGAGAATCGTTTGGAAGATGAGACTACATCTCATTTTATAACTTCTGTGGCCAATGCTTCTAATGGGAATTCTAATGGGAATCTTGTAGAGCATTAAAGGTAAATGGTCAGTCACATCATCTCTCCATTTCAAGTGTTTTCTTCATTTCTGTCTCTTTAGTTCTGTTCATGAAGCATGTTCAGCTGTGCTGCATTCATCTGGTGTGATTTTTAAAATATTCTAACAATTATGTTCTCTATATGTTTGTAGAATAGTGTCACTGGCAGCGATGGAGACTATGGGTGCAAATCCAATGCACAATACACTGTTGCATGTGCAAAACAATGCCTGCAAACACCTTGAGCACATATATGCATTATTGTTTATTGTTTCATTTTTTGGCAGTGCTTTTGTTCTTTTATGCCAGATATACACTATACAATTTTATGCCCAGTTTTCACTCACATCGGTGAAGTTTTGTGGAGATCGCTGACAAAACCCAAAATCTGCTGCAAATAGGTGCTGGTTTACATGAGTGATGTTTGCATGGTCTGAAATATCAAAGACTTGATTTAAGAGAACCATTGATGTGTCGCAGATGCTCATCAAATATTTAGCAGCCTACAGTAGGATAAAAACCTGGACCTGTCTGCGATTCGGTGTCTAGAAGTGTGAAATGTGTTTTAACTTAAAATGACGTCGGCTGTGAATTCTAGCCAATGAGAGAGCATGATACATGGCAAGGGAGAGTTCCAGTCTCACACCAGAGTCCAGCTCACGTGTGATCTTACATCATTACATAATTTCACTTCTCACTGATGCCCATCTGCTGAAAAAACTCTAGTCTGTTCATCTGGTGAGTGATTCCTCCCACAACAAAGTTTGACCCACCTTGTTCGCACGCACACACACACACACAAACACAAAAAAAAAAACAATCTGAATGTGTTTGTGATTGTGGAAAACATTTTCCATTTTATCATTCAACCTTTGGTTTTAAAAATAAACTAAGAGTACAAAAGTGGTAAATTGTGTGAATATCGGGTTAGTCAATCTGAATTTAATGGTAAATAAATAAACTAATGGAGGTTTAAATGGTTTCATAATCATTCCATGGTCATGAATTGCGAAACAAACAAACAAAAAAGTTTAAACCATATATATCTCGCATTGAAAGTCGATCTGATGTTTGACAGAAGCAGTTCAACTGAGTCAAACTGAAACATTCTGTGGTTCAGTTTCTTCAGAAACGTGGTTTGATCTGGATGGACAGACAGCTTTTACAGGAAAGTGGCCATTTGTTTGTGTGTTTAGTTTGTGAAGGACTTCTTTGTAGGTTATGAACCTCACAGTCTGATTGTCACACAGTCTTCTCTAGTTAAAACTGCTTTACAGTGAAATAAAGTACTAAAGTAATAAAATAACAGTAACTGTCACACTGTCACGCTCTCAGTCGTTTCATTCAAACACAACCGCTATATCTTGTGCCTCAGTTTATTGACTGTATTTACTGTAAAATGAAACTGAAGGACATCAGTATTAACAGTAGTTTTACAATATTGTTGAAGTGTTTATCTTGTTGTTAGAACAGTTGTTATGTACACTATAATGGATTTAAGATAACATATATTTTTAAAAAGCTTTCTTCTCAAATGTGTTGTGAAAAGCTGTCTACTTGACCGTAACATTATGCCTTGTCCATCTTGCCTGAACTTCATCGAGGCTCAAAGCAGTTTAAGAACTGACAGGCTCACAGAAGCTTCACATTTAAACAGCCAATAACATTTCAGTTCATCAATATTTTGTATCTTATTACTGACTTATGTGCCAAGGAGCCATGTAATAAACGGGACAGTGTATATCCAGATGTACAGATGTTAAATAATGCTCTTTTACTGTTTGCCATTAATAACTTGTAGTAAGTAACCTAGTCTCTAACCAATCGGCCACAGCTGCCCCCAAATGCACTTAAATTATGTCAGGAATATTAGAACACAGCGGATACAGGACGTCATTTATACAGTACGATATCTGTTTGATTTAATACGATTTTTGTTTGTTTGTTTTTTTTTTCTCTGCACCCCCTCCTTTGATATTAACAATTAACTAGTCCAGTAGGTGGCGGTAGTGCACCTTTGAGATGAGTTCCCAACCGCCATTAAACCTGGAAGAAGAAGAAGGAAAAAGTTAACTTCCACTTCTGAGCGCTCCGGAAATCAGACAGCTGTGTAGATTTCACGAGCTGTTCGGAATGCTTTCTGTTTCCAAATGTTTTAGTGGCATTTGAACAAAAGCGATATCGGTAAAAATGAATTATTTTTGGATGACAGTAATTTTGCACGTGACTGGTAAGACTTTTTATTTCTCTTTTGTTTCGTTTGTGGCTCGAAACATTTTTACGCTTGACAAAAAAGAGCCCCTAAAATTATTTCTTAATCGTTGCTCTAATAAGTTACTAAGGAGTGAAGATGACACATTGTTATGTGTTTAGAGACGTTTTAAAGTGCCGCTTTATGACCGATATAAAGTTGGTCGTTTGACGTTTGATGTTAGACAGATATTCAGCCGCGAAAATTTTTTTTAAAATTCTTAGTGGATGAGTATAATTGTATTTAAAAAAAAATGGCTTATCTGAAAAGCAACAGAACGTAGAACTGAACACACATCGCAGTTTAATTCTTTTAATTCTCCTCGATTTGTTGCGACACAAAGAGCAGCGGACCGCTAGGCTGAGGCCAGCTAGGGACCGTCTACAAAGTACATGAAAATGACAAAACGATAATTTTTCCAACTGGAATGTTGTTTATATATATATATATATATATATATATATATATATATATATATATATATATATATATATATATATATATATATATATATATATATATAATTAACAAAACGAGCAATTTGTGCACCCAAGCTCTTTGAAAGATATAAAGACAAACACTTATAGTGTTTTTGAATTTAATTAAGAAATACTGTAAACAAGATATGTGATAGTGTTTTTTATTATATTATTACTATTAATAAATATATTAATAAAATAACAACAACATTAAAAGCATTAGTATTCCATAATCCAGTGGTTATGCAGCAGGCTGATTCCAGATCCTTGTGAGAACATTTTTTTGTCGTTATATTAACAGAAGTATGACACCAAATAAGTACACACTATTGAAATGAATACCAATAAAGAAATTAATTTTAAATAATACACTCTCCTGTATCAACCTCATGGTGTGTGTCTTGTTATTGTTTTCATAAGAAGAGTTTTTATATTTGTTTTAGTCACAGAACTATAACAGAAAACATGCTATTGAAATTCAACTTTTAAGATAACACTGGCGAAGAGTGTTGTTTTGCAGTTGTTTTGACTTGAATTTGAAAATCTACATTTTAATAAATTAATTTATAACACACACAGTTTTATTACACTGCTTCAAAAGGTTGTGTCTTGTTACTGGTTTCTATAAGAACATTTTTATGTTGGTTTTAGCCTCAGAACTATAACAGAACATATTCAATAGAAAATGAAACCAATAGATAATTTAGTTCAAAATAATTACAGTCTTCTATTTTAGCTTCAAAGGCTGTGTCTTGTTACAGGTTTATTTAAGAACATCTTACAGTAGTTTTCATTGTCAAAAGTGATGCAGACATGACACTATTGACTTTCAAAAAATCGCTTTCGCAGCCTTCCTGAGTCTCCAGGATTTCTGCCCTCTAGAGGAAGATACTGCAGTAGTTTTGAACGAGTTTGACATTGAAAATATTTTAATAAGTTAATTTAAAATGTATTCAGTTTTCCATCTCAACTTCAAAGGGTGTGTCTTGTTAACTGGGCCTAAAAGAGCACTTTCATGCAGGTTTTACTTTCATTTGTTTTTCAGGATACATGCTATTGCATTAAATTCAAATCTGTTAATAAATTTATTTAAAAGGCGTGCAGTTTTCTTTTTCAAATCTAAAAGGTGTGTCATGTTACTGGTTTCTAGAAGAAGGTTTTTATTGTTGTGTTAGCCACAGAACTATAATAGAACACACACAATTGAAAAATGAAACCAACACATCATTTAGTTTCAAATAAATACAATCTTCTATCTCAGCTACAAAGGCTGTGTCTTGTTACAGATTTAATAAATGATATTTTGCAGCAGTTTTCATTGTCAATGATTTTAATTCAGGTTTTACACTCATATGTAATTCAGGATACGTTATTGAATTAAATAAAAAAAAATCCATTCTATTCAATTTCTTTTTTTTTGTTGTTCATGAATCTGATATAGTCAACAAATCAGAACTGGGGATCAAGACCTGCAGTGTAAATGAGGCCTAAAAGACAACGATTCCCAGAGTCTATTAAACCTTTGACAAGGTCTTATCGAATCGTTCAAATCTGTGTTCACACTGCCGCTGACACAGAGAGAGCAGTTACCATGCTTGGTTAAGAAACATCTTCACAAACTGTCTTTACAACTACACAGCATTATTTCTGTCTTACAGTCATTTATATTATCACAAAAATATTGGGTAACGTTTATAGTTCAGATATACTGTAAACACTGATATAAACAGAGCAATGTTCTTCTGAAAATAACTGCACTTCAAATAACGTTTGTGTCGATGGCATTGTTTGTGTTTGTCAATGAATTAATAATTCATTCAAGAGCATCGATCAAAAACGCTGATTCATCCAGTAATGAAACAAGTGAAGTAAAATAAATGTCTTTATCGTCACCTTTGATCAATTTAAAGGATCCTTGCCAAATAAAAGTAATAATTGTATGTTAAAAAAGCTTATTTTAGATCAATGCTGAGCTTTCTATTCATCAAAGAATCCTGAAAAAAAAAATTACTCGATTGTTTTAAATGATGATAATAATAATAATAATATTAATAAAAATCCTTAAAATCCAAGCACAGCACAGTCATTTTCAACATTTATGAAGATCATGTGACACTGAAGACTGGAGTAATGATGCTGAAAATACAGCTTTGATCAGAGGAATAAATAACATTTTAAAATATATTCCAATAGAAAGCAGTTATTTTAAATTGTAAAAATATTTCACAATGTTAATACTTTGCTTTATTTTGGATCAAATAAATGCAGGCTTGGTGAGCAGAAGAGAATTCTTTAAAAAACATAAAAAATCTTACTGTTCAAAAACTTTTTTGAAAAATTCATTAAAATTAAACACGTTTAAATAGACTGCAGCAATAATATTTTGTCACACATTATTTTGTTTTGTCCAGAATCGTGCAGCTCTAGTACGTACAGTATTACATATTTCTCTACTCATACTGTTCATGATCTGTAGAAACACATTTTCACAGCACTTTCCTGTTGTGCAGTTTTGTTTGGCTTATACTTAACTGTTCATTTCTTCTCCGGGAAACTTTATGTCTGTTGATACAAACACATTCTTTGTGACGGAGGGAGATTCATTCACTCTAAAACATGATAAGAGAAAAACAGAAGAAGATCAGGAGATTAGGGATGTATCATGATGACATCGAATATCTCATTGGTAGATGTGATTATCTTAAGTGTACATTTGGTAATAAGGAACTCGGAGACAGACTGAAAGTGTATGAAAATGGATCTCTGACCATCACAAACACCAAAGTCACAGACTCTGGAGATTATAATATTATCACCGACTCTAAGAGCATTCTCTCTTCGAGATCCTACTCTGTTGTTGTTCGTGGTGAGTCATGTTTAAAACCAAGTGCACATTTAAATCACAATATTAATGCATTTAGAGAAAGTCTTACTCTGTTGTTGTTCGTGGTGAGTCATGTTTAAAACCAAGTGCACATTTAAATCACAATATTAATATCTCATAATTTTGTCAAAGATCCTTGTTTGTTTGCAGTTATGAATTATTGTCTGCCCCTGTAAGCATCAGCTGTTGTCTAACACATTGGGCCAGTGGTTTTATATATAGAGGGACTAATGCCTTGTCCAGACACCCACTCTTGCGCTCTTTGCATTTGACTACTTGATTACTTATATGATGTATTTCCTGTATTTGGCCCAAGTGTTCAAGAGAGCATGATGAGAACAAGTGTGTATACAACTGATGGGACACACTTGTACTGTTGTAAAAATGAAAATGTTTACAGAGCTTTGCTCTGAGATTGTGTTTTTTTTTTTTTTTTTTGCATTTTAAAATCAACTTCTATATGTCTGTTCAGTAGTCCCTATAACAGATGACACAATTTAATCTAATTAAGTGATAACAATCTGTTAAATAAACTAATCTTTGCACTACAACATTACATGTAATATCTAATTATTATTAGTAATTAACTTGCATTTGGAAAGGTTTTCGTCACCTCTCCTGAGATCTCAGCAAAAGTCTCAGGATTTATTTCCAGAACATGACGCATGATCAGATACACTTAGACCAGGCCAGGACTGCAAGTGTGTGTATCTGGCCAAGTAGTGTTGTAAAAGTACGGGGTTAAGGAGCACCCGGTTCTTGATGCTATCCGAAAGTGTGCGCAGATGCGCTCTCTCAGAAAAGCAGTGAGCACATGAATACATCAACCGGAGAGAGCATAAGACAGCAGCCCTGTCTGCTTCCACTTTCCAGATCATTTAACACATTTTCCTAAAGTGTTATTATGTGTAATATTAATGTCCATGTGTTGTATGATGTTCATTAAGATGTTCAAGATCAAATGTGAGACTCGTGTATGTCTGATGAGTGAATGTGAGAATTAATGATGTTCTATAAATATCATGAGCATTAGAATGAAGTTTCTGCTGTCACAACAATCTGTAGCTTTTAAAAAAATATTTTCACAGCATTTTCCTATTATATAATATTGTCTGTCTAACAATTAACTATTGATTTCTTCTTCAGGTTTTTTTTCAGTTTTGATACAGACGGAGTGTCAGTGATGATGCATGACTTAGACCAGGCCAGGACGGGCAAGTGTGTGTATCTGGGAGATTCAGTCACTCTACACACTGGTGTTCAAATGAACCACTAAAAAACAAATGATTAGTATATTCGAATTAAACCAAGAAAACAGATTAAATGGTATTTTAATCAAACTGCAATAGCTGGAATCATAGAATATGTACCTTTCTTAGGAGTTCTAAGTTTTTATCTGTACAGAGGATGAGTGTAAAGTTCTTGATAGAGACAGACTGGAGCTGGATCATCAGACTGGTTCTCTGACCATCAGAGACATCAGAACCACAGACTCTGGACTTTATGATCTACTGATCAACTGGGACCACGTTATCAGTGTCCGCAGCAGCAACGTCAGCAGCAATACCAAGATCTTCATCGTTGCTGTTCATGGTGAGTCAATATGTTTGAAAGCGATCCTTGTATATTTAACATCATTAATGTGTTTAGAGATATTTTTGGCTGTGACATTCTATTTGCCTGTATTTTAATTCACATATAGAGAGAGAATTCCTTCAAAAACACATTTACTGAACTACACACTTATTGAATGATTTATCAGAATCCAAACTTTATTTCTATAAATGATTTTGTCATCATCAAGACTGATCCGAGTCTACAGTATCTTATTTCTTTGAACTCTATTATTTTTATATAAAAAATGATTTTTGCTGCTTGTTAAATTTAGTTAATTAAAACCCAAAATACCTTAAAAGGTGATGATCGATCTGATTCCAACAAAATAAGACACTTGAGTCTGTGACTAAAAGTTTTAATAGTTATGAGTGATTTCGTACTTTTGATCACTGTAGTGCCTCCATCAGGCTGATCGGGGCAAGCCATTGTGACGCTGTAGACTGTGTCTCTAAGGCTTGTGGTTTGGTCTGCCTGATCACCACTTTTGAGTCAAGAATGCTGATCCTTGGACATTCTTCACAATTACAATGAGGTTTTGAACCCCTAAAAATAACCCTTGTCTGTGAAGTCTGGTAAAAAACTAGTTTTCAGTTTGAAGGCTATAGCAGAACTGTAACATTTGTGTCTATTAAACATATTGTTGTATAATTCTGTGAGTTGTTAGATTTAACAGCTTAGATTAATTAAAGTGCTGCCATTCAGCCAATGGAGATGACTGTTTCTACTCTCACTATCTCTGATAAGCTTCTCTGGACATCTGTTTTAACTGTCTATCGTTTCATCCTCACTGACATTTAGTTCATCAACCAAAGTGCAGAGAGAATTTGTTTTTGTGTGTTCATAACTAACATGAACTAACATTCTTTCATGACTTTCAGTCCAAAAAGCAACATGAAAGTCACTTTTCTATGCACAGTTATTTGTGTGTTTTTTTTTTTTTTTTTTTTTTTCCTGCAGTAAAAGTCATCACCTTTATTTATATAGCATCAAAGCAGCTTTACAGTGCTAAAAATATCCTTCCAGTTTCTTATTTTAGTGGTTGTTTTTTTGTACATTTTTTTTTAATGTTATTTTGTTTTTTTTTGTTTTTATTCAGTAAAACTGTTACTTTAGACACTCGCGTAATAAAAAACCCACATCATTCGATAACATGGTATTTTAATGGCATTCGCATCGCTGTAATCACCGGAGATCAGAGTGAAATCTGTTCAGTTGAGAGATTCAGAGACAGACTGAAGCTGGATCATCAGACTGGATCTCTGACCATCACAAACACTAGAACCACAGACTCTGGAGAATATAAACTACAGATCAGGAGCAGCAGATTCACCATCGTGAGGAGCTTCAGTGTTTCTGCTGCTAGTAAGTAAAATTAATTTATGATACTTAGTAATTATTTCCATATATGATCTCATATACGGTTTCATTATGTTTTTTTAGAAATTATGTGGGTTTATATTTGCTTAAATAAAAATGAACGTAACTTTATGGAACTGAACGTAACTTTTTCAGAAACTATCAAAAATATGCCAAAAAATTTAACAGGCTCTTCAAATATGCTTCATTCTTTGTTAATGTTTTTCAAAGATTCGTTTTCGCTAATCGTGGATTCTGAATGCATTGCCACAGATTTCGCTTACGCTTCGCAGTTTTTCGTTTGGGGTTTTGACCACTGATCTATATATGACTGGATCGCTCATCGCGTTCTAAACATAGACAGTAAAAGAAATGGACACAGCGACCCTGTTGGATTCAACAGAGACAAGTGAAGTCAATTAGAAGCACGCACTTCCTGGGGTCGAGCATACTGCGCAGACTCAAACTGAGCTTGATGACGTAAATGTCACGTGAGCAACCTGTCTGACAATTGTAAGTCTTCTAATCGCTGTGCCAAGAGAAATCTGAATCACCCACCAAATCTTGCAGACGTTGTTGAATGATTTTGTCCCGTGTCTTTTATGGACTCTCAATGGGCTTCTCCCTTGACTCCATGCCTCCACGTCCCCCCGATAGCCTCATAGGCAGTAAAAGATTGCCTGCGAGCTTCTCCTCCTGTCCATACGGTAATTTCTCTACTGTGCGACAGAGAGTCGCAGGTTATGACGCAATCGTTAGCCTATTTTTTACAAAAACTGCTTCTATGGGGGCATAACGTAAGATATAAGGTAATGGGGCCTATTATACATTTTTTTGTGTTTCTTTAGAAATAATGAATGGACAAATGGAGTCTTTAAACGCCTCAGATGTAAAGTTATTCGCTGTCAAAGTGACTCCAAAATGAATAGGAGTCAATGGAATGCTAACAGCAGGTGGGGGGTCCACTAGCCAATGGCAGCGCCCTGGGATGCTTCTTAAAATATGAAACCCTACCCCCCTGGTTCTAAACTGCCAGCAGGCAGTGAAGCCACCGGAAGTGTTCGATCCGCCATCTTACTAATCCCTACCGGGGACCGAGTCACATTCAAACCGCTGTCCTAAAATCACCCGATTTGAAGCAAATCAGTCAAACGGGACTAGTTTGTATGTAAATTAATGTTTACTTCAGATGTTATCTGCAGTGTTTACTGTCTTTTGGGTCAGGATAAGCGATATATTTAAATCGTTTAGCTGGGTGTGTCTGCTGCGCACTGATGGAGATGGTCCTCACTGCAGAACACAAGATCCAGGGAGCATGGTTGGATCCAGATCCAACTCCTCCCACCTTACATATACCTAAACCTACCCGTCTCCACCCCCTGATCCCTAAACCCACCAACCGCCACCCCTAAACCTACCCATCTCCACCCCTAAACCTACCCATCTCCACCCCCATCCCTACCAATCTCCACCCCCTAGATGGGGATCCAACCACGCCCCCTGGATCTTGTGTTCTGCAGTGAGGGGCTACTGCACTGATGACACAGGTAACGATCCAACACAAAATATAGCTTTTTTCTTTATGAACATAATTATTCAGGAATTATGAAACATGAATGTATTAGTATCAGAAATGAATTTGAATATATTACAATGAATAATACAATTATGTTGTTAATGTTGCTTTATGATGTAATGAAAAGCTTAATTTACTCTTGGAAATAAAGCTTTATGTCTTTAAATCCGTACTGTATATAGTCAGTTATTTCTCTGAATAAATTCAGATTTCAGAATGAGCACTTTGTCGTTTGTTTTATATGCTGAGGTCGTGTCCGTCTGATGTTTATCATGTTCATGATGTTCGCTACTGTAATGAACATAGGTTTTTAATAAGTAGGGGAAATTCCTGACACTTTACACAAATAACCGTTTACATGCCTAGGGTGTTTGCATTGTAATAATGTACAGAGATACTTCAGATTTATAAACGCTGACTTGTTAGATGATGGTTTTTCATTAAAATCATACAATTTCCTATTAATTCAATTGAACGTTTAAGCACACTAGGGATTACCAATATGGCGGCACGGCGGCTTCACTTTCATGACGTCATGAGCAATCCAGATATTATAGATCAGTGGTTTTGACACAAACCTCTCGTGGGGGCGGGCTTAACAGTGATCTTCTCTGATTGGATAGTGAGCTTTTGATGGACAGGTACTCTCTG
The DNA here is from genome assembly GCF_018340385.1 of Cyprinus carpio. Classification (NCBI taxonomy): domain Eukaryota; kingdom Metazoa; phylum Chordata; class Actinopteri; order Cypriniformes; family Cyprinidae; genus Cyprinus; species Cyprinus carpio. Next base: position 7,169,369 of record NC_056618.1, on the reverse strand, counting down.
ACCGGGTAGTACAGACGTCACTCAGTGGCGTGTTTGCAAAACGTCGTGATTTGTTTTACTAAATATGTAAATAATATTTGACCTTCGATCGTCTCAGTCTGTAAAGATGAGCTCTTGTCCTTCAAGGCAGCTTGAAGTAAGCTTGTGTTACAGATGTACAGTGTGCAGCAGTTTGTTCCGGGTTATTATTGTCATTCAGTAACACAAGCTTACTTCAAGCTGCCTTGAAGGACAAGAGATCATCTTTACAGACTGAGACGATCGAAGGCCAAATATTATTTACATATTTAGTAATACAAAGCACACATATTGCATACAGATCCCCTCAAAGTTTTCTTATCTGAAATCATGCCAATATTTTGTATTATTTTTTCACAATTGGTTTAGTAATGGGTTGTTATTAGTGAGTCAGTTATTTAATAATGATGGGACTTTATTTACGTTTACAGACTTTATCTCAAGATACAAAATACCTATTACATTAAAAGAATTCAAGGTGCTTAGTAGGGCCATTCCTGCAGGTGTACATATGTGTACAGACACTCTCTGTCTGTCCCCCTGGACCTGAACATACCTTTGTCGGCTCAGGTTTTTTTTCTAGGTTCTATAAAATTAGATCCTTGTTTTTAAAAGAGAATATTTCTACGCCTTATGTTATTTTCTACTGGAACAATATCTTTAATAATGTAAGTTGGACTCAAGTTTGGTCATTACCTCAAAAATGCTTCCTTACAAATAAGTTTAAGGAAATATCATATAAATTAATTCATAGAGTTTATCCAACAAAACAATTCCTACAAAAATTTTAAATTATCATATAATTAAAATGTATTTTAAAACTCTCTTTTTTGTGAATGCTTCACTAAAACAATTTCTCATTTGTTTCTTGTCCTGCCAATATACCCAGCATTTCTGGAATAATGTGGAGGTTTTTATTGCTGATAATATCTTAAAAACATTTTCATTATCTTATAAACGTGATTTTGGGTTATTATATCAAGGATCACTCTTTAAAGGATGTTGGTTTTATTATAAATTTTATTTTATGTTTATGTAAATTTCACATTCAAAAATGCAAGTTTTACAAAAAATACAAAAGGCTTATGGTGCTCGAAAAAGAGATTAAAATGATTGTAGATGTGATATCAAAATCTAAAAATAGTAAAGCAATTAAAACAATTCATATATGCTCCTCCTTTAACATTTTTACATAATAATAAAACAATAATAATAATAAATAATGGTGCTGACCTGCAAAGTATATTTTTCTGTATTAAAATTGATTAGTAATATCCTATGGAAATGTATGTATAAACACATATTTTTCTGTAAAAAGATGCTTATGTACCCTCTTCTTTTTTTTATTTCATTTTGTTTTGTACTGTTCCTTTTTTGTTGAGGCATGTGAAATGTGTTGTTATGTAGTGAGATATGGCACTGTACATGCTACTTGTTGACAATAAAGCATTTTAAAAAATAAATAAATTAAAAAAAATGTATTGCATACAAATCACCGCGAGAGCTTTCCAATATGCGCACCACTGAGTGACGTCAGTACTTCCAGTTCAGAGAGCACCTGTCCATCAAAAGCTCACTATCCAATCAGAGTAGATCACTGTTAAGCCCGCCCCCACGATAGGTTTGTGTCAAAACACCAAACGAAAGCTGCGAAGCGTAAGCGAAATCTGTGGCAATGCATTCAGAATCCACGATTACCGAAAACTAATCTTTGAAAAACATTAACAAAGAATGAAGCATATTTGAAGAGCCTGTTAAATTTGTGATACTGAGTTTCTTTTTTTTTTTCATTTTCTTTGTGTTTTTTTCTTCTTTTGTAATTGCATATTTTTTATATTTTCGTTACGGTCAGTTTTATAAAGTTACGTTCATTTTTTTTTTTGAAGCAAATATAATTCCATAGTATACAGTGGATAAAAAAAGTATACACCCCTTAAGACAGTAGGTTTTTTTTTTTAAGATTTAAACAAGTCTGTCTACTATGTTATCAAAGCTAATGGAAGTTTGATGAAATGGTGGGCGATTTTTTTTTTTTTTTTTTGGACAGTCAGTGTAGTCGACAGCACATCCCAAAGACTTTCAATGGGGTTAAAGTCAGGAATCTGTGGTGAAAGTCTCCCACAATTTAAGCCTGATGAATCTCAGCAGATAGTCCACAGCTAGCTGTGCATTAAATGGTTTGAATGTGCTCCTCAGTCAGAGACAGCACCTCCGCTTGTTGTGTGATCTCATCAATGTTTGTTTGTTCTGTTCCAAAGTTATATCTTAAATTCTGAGTTTTCTATTCCATTTGAGTGTTGTGAATAAAAAGACACTACTGTGACTAAATCCACCCCTTTATTTTGTTTATAAATAAATACAGCAGTCATTGTAAAATTATTATATATAAGGAGATTTTTCCTACCACTGAATTCCAATGGAATTCTTATATGTGACTCTGGCCCTGAGAGTCAATAAAAAAAAATAATAATAATATAAATAACATACATGTGACCCTGGAGCACAAAACCAGTCATGGGGTCATTTTTTTTAGGATATGGCAATATTTGGCTGAGATACAACTATTGGAAAATCTAGAATCTGAAGGTGCAAAAAAAAAAAAAAAAAAACATTACTGATCTACTTTTCTTAGAAACATTTTTACAGTAGGAAATTGACAAAATATTTTCATGGACATGGTTTTCTGTTTGACTTGTAATGAACTGTTGATTTCTTCTTCAGGTTATTCTGTTGATTCAGGCAGAGTATCAGTGATGGAGGGAGATTCAGTCACTCTACACACTGATGTTAAAACAAACCAACAAGAAGATATTAGATGGCGTTTTAATGACATTCTCATCGCTGAAATCACTGGAGATCAGAGTAAGATCTGTTCAGATGTTCAGTGTGATGAGAGATTCAGAGACAGACTGAAGCTGGATCATCAGACTGGATCTCTGACCATCACAAACATCACAATCACAGACTCTGGAGATTATACACTACAGATCAGGAGCAGCAGCATCCAGAGGAATGTCAGTGTTACTGTCACTGGTGAGTCATTATGTTTTAAGTCTTAAATCACATCATTAATGTGTTTTGTGATATTTTTGCAGTGATGTTCAGATGTGTTTTTTCCTCTTTTATATGAATTCACATAGATATAGTTTACAGAATAGATAATTCCTTCAAAAACACATTGAAGTGAAATTTTATTTAACTACAAGTTTAGTTCAGTATATAAATTCCCATCAGCTAGTTATAACTGTTTTAACTCACATCCACAGTTCTTTTATGTTGTGTTACTTAAAGTTACAAAGCATATGCAAATTTAATCAAGCAGTATAATTGCATAATCGCAGTATCCATCAGCATATTTTAGGAGATGAAATGAAGAGAAAGTCAGTGAAAGAGGGAGAAACTGTTACTTTAGACACTTATGTAATAAACAAACCAGACAATTTAATGTGGCATTTTAATGAAATTGTAATCACTGGAGATCAGTGTAAAATCTGTACAGATGTTCAGTGTGAATATTCAGAAGAGAGATTCAGGGACAGACTGACTCTGGATCATCAGACTGGATCTCTGACCATCACAAACACCAGAATCACAGACTCTGGAGTCTGGATATCTGAAAATCAAGAATAACAGAATCTGGGTATTTTGATATTATGAACTATGGAAGGCTGGCAGCAGAATGAGTATCATTTAGTCATTCAGTGAACTTTCCCTTGAGCAGTTTTACACTCATAGCTGTCAACATTGAACATTGAAAATAAGGGAGATTTCCCGGAATCCATCCCCAAAATAAGGGATTTTTTTTTTTTTACACGATTCTTACCCACAAACTTTAAAAAAGCACTAATCATTAACAGTCTAAAGAGTTTATAACTACACAATATATATTAAAGAATGACAGACCAATGGATATGTTAAAAGTGATTTATTTATGAACAAGGTAAACATTAATTACACATTTTCATTTGCTACAACATGTTTTAGCTTAATGTTGTGAGACAGAGTGAGAAAGAAACAGAGAGAAAGAGGCAGACAGAGAGAAAGAATGTGTTTAAGAGGCAGTTGAACAAATGCGTTATCGGAATTGAACGCATTTAGATTTTTCCAGGGAATGCCACGATTCCTAAAACCAGGAAAGAAAAGGAAAATGGAGCCACAATGTCTTTGATAAATACTGTATGTAAACTCAGAGTGTGAGGGAGAGACAGAGACAGTGTGTGTGTGTGTGTGTGTGAGTGTGTGAGAGAGAAAGAGACAGTGTGTGTGTGTGTGTGTGTGTGTGTGAGAGAGAGAGAGAGTGTGTGTGTGAGAAAGACAGTGTGTGTGTGTTTGTATGTGTGTGTGTGTGTGTGAGAGAGAGAGAGTGTGTGTGTGTTTGTGTGTGTGTGTGAGAGAGAGAGAGTGTGTGTGTGTGTGTGGTGTGGTGTGTGTGTGTGTGAGAGAGAGAGAGTGAGAGAGAGAGAGAGAGAGAGAGAGAGAGAGAGAGAGAGAGAGAGAGAGCGACCTTAGTGTTATGTCCAGCTTGTTGAACAAATTTTGCCCACATTGCATGGCTGCTTGTCAGGTAGTGGAAGGTGGTCTCCCATTTACTCAAATATCGGCATAATGTCCTCGGTTTTGGTTGGTGATTAATTCGGTGATTTTGGCCGTCGGCGTCCTGATCCATCATCGCACATCATCACACTCATCTACTGTACTCTCGAAGTTCACTTCCCGCTATTTTTTCCCTCTTCCTCCCTGCTCACAGTTTTCCTGATGCCACCGGGGTGGCGTTTGTGGAACTCAATTGAGACAAGTGAAGCCCATTTTTAGTGATTTTTAGCACTTCCGTTTCTGACGCGCAGACTCAAACTAAGCTTGATGACGTCAGCAACCTGTCTGACAGATGTAAACCTTCTAGTAGCTGTGCGTGCAAACTGCCATCGTTAATCTTGCAGAGACGGCGAGTTTTGAGCGGGGAGTTCTTTGGCGTGAGTGAGCAGGAGTAAGTATTCTGTTTAATTATTTTGTATTGTATTTTAAAATGTAACGCCAGTACGCCATATCTCTTGACGTCTCCCCGATTGCCTGCGAGCTTCTCCTCCTGTCTGTACGGTAATTTCTCTACTATGCGACAGAGAGTCGAGTGGTTATGACGCAATCGTTAGCCTATTTTTACAAAAAAACTGTTTCTACGGGGCCATAATGTAACATAGAAGGTAATGGAGCCCTTTATACATTGTCGTGTATCTTTAGAAATAAATAATGGACAAATGGAGTCTTTAAACGCCTCAGATGTAAAGTTATTCGCTGTCAAAGTGACGCAAAAATGAATGGGAGTCAATGGGATGCTAACGCAAGTGAAGTTCTGCTACAAGATGGCGGCACGCGGCCGACTTCAACTTCCGGTCGACTTCCTTGCCCCCTGCCTCACGCCCGCCGGCGCCGCTGCAACTGTCTTCTTCTTCGATAGTAGCCTAAGCTACTGTATACTGCCACCTGCTTTACTGGAGGTCTAGCAACCCAAGTGCAAGCCACTTCACAGACACAGATAGTTGCGTGTTCTGAGCTAACACAATCAGAGTGTAAAAATACGGGATATTTTACGGGAAAATACTAAAACGGGAAGACAGCGGGAAAAGAGCTAAAATACGTGAGAAACCCGGGAAAAAACGGGAGGGTTGACAGCTATGTTTACACTCCAGTTTGAAATGTTTAAATCAACACAGTAATTGTTTTCATGTTTTGAAAAAAAAAAAAGGAAAGATTAATAACTGAGGTAACCGAGAAATATCTGCATCCACACAAAACCAGTGAAACCGACTGAAAACGGCGTAGCATACATGGCAGATCAGTATGTGGCGCTGTAATTTTTGCCACAGAGATACACTAAAAATTAAGAAGAAGACTTGGAGCATGCACATAAACCTTGCACGCTGTATACAAACCATTGTTGTTCTTACGTGACGTAGCGGTGTCTGACTATGGTCGACACGTGGGGTGATGATCATAATTTCAAAAAATATATAGATGGCCCCGTCCACACAAAAAGCAAATACGGCGTTTTTAGATTTATCCACTCTGGGACCCGGTTTCAAAAAATAGCGGTTTCACCTTCCGAAAATGCCGGATTCGTGTGGACGAAACGCCCATCCGTTAAAAAAATTTGTGCGTATTCACAGAAACGCGTCTCCGTGTCAGCGACAGAGACACACACAGAGAGAAAGAGAGAGAGAGCTTGTGTGAATTAGGCTAACGTACCTCTGTGCGTCTCTAAACACTCTTCTGCTGCAGCGTCTCTAAACAGCGCTGTCTCCTCGCTAGTGAGAAATGTCATGTGTAGCCGTTTAGTTGCTACACGGGTAACTGATAAAATCGTCAGGGCAGTGCTGACAACACCTTTTTGTGCAAACTGCGTGACCGTTATTGTAATAAAATAGAATTGAGTTGTCCATAACTGTGTTTAATTCCAGGGCCCCGGGCTGGGGGAGGGCCCCGATGATGCCGGAAAATATTGTAATCGGATTTTATAATTCGTTGGCTGTCCCTTTAAAATTACGCTGTATTGCTTTGCTTTGAATGCACGTGCGGGCGTTGCAAGTCCTGCTCGAGAAGTGTCAGTCAAACCCTCTCACTCAATGAACCCTGCAATCATCAGTCACAGTGGGCATTATTTAATTGTCTGAAATCCAATAAAATTCATCATTGTCTGAAAGCATTGAGTTATTGGCCTGTATCGAACTCACGTGACATACTTACGTTGAATTCTTTATAAGATAATTGCCGCCTATTCTAATGATGACAATAACTAATCTAATAGCTAATCTAATGTGACAGAAATGTCTCGTATATATGAAAGTGGTTCGCAAAAAAGAAAAACAGCACAAGATAAAGTAGAACGTCAGAACAGTTTGTTAAAACAAATTCCGATACTAACATCATATTTTAACGCAGGCTTAGGGAAAGATGAAGATTCTGCATACATGTAATTAAATAGGCCTTATCATACTAACATAATGATTTAAATAAAGCACTCTTGTTACTATTAAAGTTGCGTATGGCTTCAGAAGCAAAAACTTAATTGCGCTTGATGTTCGTATTACTTCTTTAAAGCAAGATATTTGGGCACATTTCGTTTTTTTTTACTAAAAAAAATGCATGAATGAGAAAATCGTGTAGGACGTGCTTGATGTTAAAACTTTTTAATCGCAATAATAAGTCATGAAAAAGATCTCTGTACTCGTGTTGACTGACACACCCTAAGCCCGTGTGCAGAAAACCCTCACAGACATCATGCAAAACTGAATTAAATTGAGAATGATTCCATGACAAATGCATTTTTAACAGTCACTTGTTGCCACCTGGTGGGGTAACGTGTAATAGATTCAAACGGCCTAACAGTAAAAGGGGTGGAACCATAACTTTTAACGATTAATTATGCAGTTCCAATGGATGAAGGCAGGGCTCAACCCCCCAACAAAAAAATAATAAAAGTAAAAGACAAGAAAATGGCCCTATAAAATAAGCATAGATATTGTTTTCATTGTCTTTGTTACATTTAACCTCAATAATAGGTTAATGACAGCAAGCTACTAGATTAACTTATATTTTAAATATTGTTAGACAAATAAACAGTAAAAAATAGTTAAAAATAATCAAATTACGAGTAATAGCATAAATAAATACAACAGAACAAACATATAAATGAAATAAATGGTGCTTTTCAAGTTTTTCATGTAGGTTTAAACAGGAGATTTTTGAGGTACAGACATTGTAATCTAATGTATAACTATAGAATAGATTAAACTTTATTAAAAATGTATCAGTCAAGAGCAGTTATAGATGCATAAAAATGTTTTTAATGTTGAAAATATAAAACGTTAAATACTGTGGAATTATTAAAAAAATCAAGACATTTTAAACCTGAAATTAAACCCGCCAGTAGGTGGCAGCGAATCAATGTTAATGAGCAAATCATTGAGATTCAACCATTCATTCAAGCGGGCTGATTCACTCAGGAAGTGTTGCTCAGAGACGCGAAACAATTCTGTGGACTTTGGAACCATTTTCGTTTGCGAAATACAGCGAAACAGATGATTTGGTGTCTAAAATGTAGCCTAAGTCACTTCATATTAAGTTCTTGTTTATTAAACTGTACGCTGAATAAAATCATCACATTTGTAATCATGCTAATATTTGGAGAAAAAAACGGCACTCTTTGTGTAATATTGGTTAACATAGATATTAAATTATTAATTATATGAAATATATACAGGGGCATATTTGAATTCTGAGGCATTAAGACTAAATCACGTGCACACGTCTAACCTACTAGACTAACGTTATGTCATGTAGTGCATGCGTGCACAGAATGGGTGTGTTTTTGTTTGTTTTTTTGTAAAGTGAGATGCATACTCGATAATATCAGATCGTTTAAATCAACAATTACGATATCATAGACTACATATAACGCACACCCTACAGCACTGGCCCGATCGGGCAAGTGACCGTTCCGTCTACTGTCCCGAGCGTCATTCACACTAGCCTCGGGCAATCGGGCAGTCCTTATTGTCGAGCCCTGGAAGGGCCCCTCAAGAGGTAAAGCCCAGGGGCCCCTTATAGTCTTAATGCGGCCCTGGTGATTAGTAGTGTAGTGAAATACATTTTAAAAGTAACCTTCCCAGCCCTGCATAGTCTTACAATTATATATATAACAACATTTCATAGTTGTTCTGTTGAGGGTTGTTTTTCTGATGTTGATTTTTTGGGTTCTTTTGATTTGCGCTTGTTTGTGTGGTGAATTTGGATTGGGAGTATGAAAATTGCTGTTTTTATAATGAAGCTGATTTGGCTGCTGTAGGGTGGTTCCGCATCTAAATAAATGCATTTCTTGTCAAGAAAAAAATGGACAAAAACTGCGGTTTTGAGTGGGGTGGCCACGCTTTCGTTAGTGGTGGCCACCCTGTTAATACATTTGGTTGCTTTTAGCCTTACCCTGGAGTTGGTTCCCCCTCCGCTTATGCTTTGGAAATAAATCGCAGCACATTTCAGATGAAAAAAATGGGCCCTACAGGTATATTTCTGGAAATATCAAAGTTAGGAAATTTATGAGTGGTTCCCTGCATTATTACAGCAAAACCCGTGAATACAGTACTAAGCCGCTGCAATATTTGGCCGAGATACAGCTATTTGAAAATCTGGAATCTGAGGGTTATTAAAAAAAAAATTAATAAAAATATTGAGAAAATCGCCTTTAAAGTTGTCCAAATGAAGTTATTAGCAATGCATATGACTAATTAAAAAATGTTATCTATATTTTTACGGTAAGAAATTGACAAAATATTTTCATGGAACATGGTCTTTACGTAGGCTAATATTCTAATGTGGGTTTCTGTTTTTCAGTTTTTTTGTTTTTTTTTTGCATAAAAGAAAAATCGATAATTTTGGCCCATACAGGGTATTTTTGTCTATTGCTATAAATATACCCGTGGTATATATGACTGGTTTTGTGCTCCAGGGTCACATATGGTGTGGTAATACGACACTTTCTTGAAGTATTATTATAGATATTATTCATCTATGTAAAATGTATGACTTGTGTGGTGTTCATTAAAGGAGTAGGAGTAGTTATTATTTACTCATCCCTAAACCATCCAAGATGAATATTAATTTCTTTCTTCAACCAAAGAGAGAAGTGAAGGATTTTGAGGAAAACATCCCAATATAATAGAATGGACTTTGATATCATTGTCTGATCATTTGCATTAGATTTAGAAAATTCTGGAATGTTTTTCTTAATTTCTGTTAATGAATTAAAGTCATATTAATCTTGGAAGGCATGAGGATGAGTAAATAATCAGGAAATGTTCATTTTGAGGTAAACTATTCTTTTAAGATATATAAGATATTTATTCTTCTGCTGTTTGTTTGCATGTGTTACATCATGAATCCAGACATATTTGACTACTCACAATCTTTATGATCTGGATAATTTTTTTTATTTTTATTTTTTTATTTACAATCCTTTCCTGATTGTTTGGCTCATAATGAACTGTTCACTTCAGTTGTGTCTGGTGTTTGTGCAGGTGTGGTTCCTGATTGTTTGGCTCATTCACTCACTCTACACACTGGTGTTAATACAAACGAAGAGGAAGAGATTAGATGGTATTTTAATGACATCCTAATTGCTGAAATCACTGCTGATCTCCGTAAGATCTGTACTAATGACTGGTGTAAAGAGAGATTCAAAGACAGACTGTTTCTGGATCATATTAAATCTCTGGTCATCATGAACATCAGAACTGAAGATGCTGGAGAATATAAACTAATGATCAGTGGCAGCCTTGTAAAGATCTTCGATGTTTCTGTAACTTGTGAGTATAATTTCATATTGATACTATAAAAATATATCTGTCTTTTATCTCATATGTGTCCAGTTCCATCTGCAGCCATTTACTTTCATCTACTTTCAAGTCAAGACATTTGTGCATAAACTGATCAGTGTACACTGAATGTGATGTGAGTCACTTTTAGTTTCTGCTGAATTAATAGAATTGTAAAGAAAACATGTTATTTGTGCAGGAGATTCAAACAATAGGATTAAAAATAAAAAAAACCATATTCGTAGAAAAATGTGACATTGTATCTTAACATGGTGAAAAAAGAGCACAATTATCACACTTCATGCGTTTTCTCTGATTGGAAAGCTGTTTGATTGTGAAATGACCAGGTGTAAATGATCTCTGAAATGTTTTAGAGATGGATTTGAACGTATTCATTCTTAACCACTTCAGGAGGGGATTCCCTGTTGTTTTCTGTTTGACTTGTAATGAACTGTTGATTTCTTCTTCATGTTATTCTGTTGATTCAGGCAAAGTATCAGTGAAGGAGGGATATTCAGTCACTTTACACACTGATGTTGAAACAAACCAACAAGAAGAGATTAGATGGCGTTTTAATGGCATTATCATTGCTGAAATCAGTGGAGATCTCAGTTTTATCTGTACAGATGTTCAGTGTGATGATGATGCTGAGAGATTCAGAGACAGACTGAAGCTGGATCATCAGACTGGATCTCTGACCATCACAGACATCCAGAACCACAGACTCTGGAGATTATACACTATACATCATCAGGAGCAGCAGCATCCAGAGGAATGTCAGTGTTACTGTCACTGGTGAGTCATTATGTTTTAAGTCTTAAATCACATCATTAATGTGTTTTTGTGATATTTTTGCAGTGATGTTCAGATGTGTTTTTCCTCTTTTATATGAATTCACATAGATATAGTTTACAGAATAGATAATTCCTTCAAAAACAGTGAAGTGAAATTTAATTTAACTATAAGTTTAGTTCAGTATAATTGTAACCAGCCGGGGTAGTACATTAACGTTAGCTCAAATGATATATAGGGAATTTTAATAATTAATCAGGAATATGATTAATATATATATATATATCTCATATGACAGTTACATTAAAATTATTAAAGATGAAAAATAGGTCAATTGTATATATCAATAACTCATTACAAGGCACTGTAACTTACTCATTAATAATATGTCAATATTCCATTCTTAATATCAATTAACGTGATATCTTTTTACTGGGAATTAATGCAAATCAAACAGTGGTTTGTCCAGCAAACGGCCGTAAGATTAACTTATCAACTTTCAATAAAGTTATCACTTCTTATAATTCCAGGAAAAATAGTTTCTGGCCATGAAACCATTCTCCCGTCCTTATAAAATTTAGGTTATTGAAAAGTAACAAATAAGCTTTGTAGCTAAGATCAAACATTTCATTGACTTCGTGATGTGAGCATTTTAGACAGAAGCAATCATGAATATATATTGGATTTTAATAATTGAACTAATAATACATCAAACTACGATTCACACAGAGTAAATATGCGTATAACAATACAAACAGTAAAAACAAATGCAAGACAAAAACGGATAACAGATGAGAGAGAGATTGAAAGGGTGAGCGAGATAAGGTGAGAGAGAAATAGGGGGTATATATGAGTGTTAGAATAGTATGGCAAAATCACATACAGTAACCTTTTGAAAGACAAGGAATCAGATCACCTTGAAAAAGGGAATAGACAACATTAAGCAGCGTTTAAATATCTATAGAAAATAATACTTGCATGTGGGTATCTTTGTGCCTGCTAAAGACAAGCGTGCGTGTGTCGTTCTTTTGGAGCTGGGACATGTTCTCTCGTGTCTTCCGGGGCGAGCAGACTCGCGCGAAGTTTCAAAGGTTCAACGAACGGGAGTTACCAAAGAAATGATTCAGAGTTCGTCTACCTCGTGTAGGGAGAGGCGAATATGAGAATACAACTTAGTAAAGAAAAGAAAAGAAAAACGGAGATGAAAGCTCCCTAAGGAGCCATCGCGACAGACGTTCTCTCGGATGAAGTGCGACGAAACAAAGTGCCGACAAAACAAAGTTCAACGAGACAGTCTCTTATGAAGCGACTGGGTTCACGCCTCTGTTCGCCCGAACAACCAATGAACGTCCACGATCTGAAGCGGGGGAAAAAGTTCCTTTGTCTCTGGGGAGACACCCACTCGAGTGAGTTATGGTGTTTTCAGAATTCAGCAGTTATATTCCAGCAAGATGGTAATTCCAGAATAATACATTTTACTGTAATTTCCTATGTATGAGTGGTTCGGTCAAAGCAAGACGGTTAAACAGATACCAAGAATGACAGGTAAAGGTAGGAGAAACATAAAGTTACAATCATATGCAGAATTACACACATTTAAGGTTTGATTAACAGACAATAAAATTGCAGATACTCCAATTTGATATGGAAGACATCTAAGCACAGAAAGGAAATATAGTCAATACATTTAGAATACATTTACTTCCCTTTTTCCTTACAAGAATTCCTAGCAAGCTGGGCTTTTTCTGTTTCTCCCAGTTGGGTCATAAAGTTTTATGACCTGGTCAGAGGTAGGTTTATAAAATCATGACTCTATTTGAGAATATTAATTAGGAGAAACATTTCCAAGTTATAAATCAGAAAATCATAATCATCGCATAACAGCACTTGCCAGCTATGCAAAGCACAAACCTATCAAACACATCTTTGTAATGACTTACATGATGAGTGTAAAGAAACGTGTGTGTGTGTGTGTGTGTGTGTGTGAAAATCATAATCATCGCATATGTGTGTGTGTGTAAAGGTGCAGAGAGCTGCTCAAACGTGACTGTGGAATGTCTCGTCGTGCCGTGGGGGGGTCGTAAAGCAATTTAAACCCAGCCATGCTGGCACTAGGCCGGTCATTCAGCTTGCAGAGAGTTTGATTTACCTGCATGAGTTCAGGGGCTAAAAGCTTTGGGTTTTAGCCAAGGAATGCCAGGCCAGGCACTTGGTGTAAAAAGGTTTCATTTTATATGCCTGAATTCAAAATCTACAAGCGTTGGGTCTGCATTGTTTTAGATGTTCAACGAACCATGATTCATTAGTTCAGGCCAGGCACTGGAGTGTTACAAGCTCTTGGTGCATGAAGAAGATCTGTGAAGTTGCAAAGACTGAAGTCTCAAATCCAAAGAGATATTCTTTATAAAAGTTAATAGTCAAAAAACACCCCCCCCAACACGCCCCCCACATGTCTAAGTCACTATGTAGGAAGATTTGCATAACGCCGCCCAGATGTTCATGCAAAGAGAGAAGGTGTAACTTCAATTCTCGTTGTAGTCTTGTTGTTGCCGTCACCGTCATGTCGTATAGACGCTGTGTGTTTGGATGTGAAAGCGAAACTACTTTGTATGGCCTTCCAAAACGAGGACGATAGCCACTTCGTCATGTCTGGAGCTGATCCGTGCTGGTCGCTGAGGAAATACATCAACTTCGTGGAGTCCACCGTGGAAAAAAGTGGGGCCCGTCGTCACATGTGGTTATGTCCCCACTGGATGCAACAAATAATTTGTTTATAATGGCATTTCATGTTTTTGTCTCATCGCTCCCGGCCAGACAGGTCATCACAGTATAGTGAGGGCCATAACATTTCCATCACACCCTTGAGGAATTTGGCCAATCACAATGCACTTGATAACCGGCCAATCAGAGCACACCTCGCTTTCCAGAGCGATGAGTTTTATAAAAATTTAGTGTTTCAGAAGGTGGGGTATAGAGGAGAAAAAATTATGTACAGTATGTAGAAAATGTGTTTTTTGAACCTTAAAGCACATAAACACATTTCTTTACACCAAATAGACAAAATAATGTTATTTTTAGCTGCATCATATGACCCCTTTAAAAAAAAATCCTCATTAACTAGTTCTTAGTTTTAACAGTTTTTAACTCACATCCACAGTTCTTTTATGTTGTGAAGTTTGTTTTGTTGTTTTCAGCAAAAGGATCCTCCAGCAGCTGTTGGTTTGTGTTTCAGGTGTTTCTGCTGCTGAAGGAGATGAAATGAAGAGAAAGTCAGTGAAGGAGGGAGAATCTGTCACTTTAGACACTCACCTAAACAAACCAGGCAGTTTAATGTGGCATTTTAATGAAACTCGCATCGCTGTAATCACTAGAGCTCAGAGTAAGATCGGTACAGATGTCCAGTGTGAAGATGGTGATGAGAGATTCAGAGACAGACTGAAGCTGGACAATCAAACTTGATGTATGGAGATTAAGAGGAAGGGTAAAGGTGAATCTTGTGTTTGTTGAAGAGAGATTCAGAGGCAGGGTACAATCCGCGTCACCAGTGAAAAGAGCTTCAGTGTTACTGTCATTGGTGAGTATCATTTAGTCATTCAGTGAACTTTCCCTTGAGCAGTTTTACAATCCAGTTTGAAATGTTTAATCAACACAGTAAATATTTTCATTGTGGTTGACTTAAACCATGCCTTCCTCCCCTCACATCAGTGTTATCATCAGATTATCAGTTGCCCAGTTATAATAATGACTCCTATGTTCTCAGCTGACCGAACAGGAATATATTCTGCTGTTTCTGCTGTTTCTGCTGTTTCTGGTGTTCTGGTGTTCTTGGTTGCATCTGCTGTTTTTTAATTTACTTCTGCAAGTGCCATTCAAGAAGGAAATGTGAGTGTTATATACAGCTGATTTAACAAGATGTAAATTTGAGATTTGTGGAAATAATCTTTAAACAAAGGCTGTTTTTTTTTTATATACACATACCAGTTAATCAAAGTAATGTGTGTTAATTTTATTATTATTTTTCTACCAGACATCAGGACGCAGCGAAGTCATCAGGTGAGATACAATGTGAACTGAATCTTAAAAAATAAATAAATATTGCTTGAAAACACCAATATTTTTTTATAGAAACTCCGGTAATAACTGACTCTTCAAGACAGCACAGCTCTCATTCTGTTACACTTTATATTAAAAACAGTGGTGTGATTAAATGTTATGTTATCAGAGACAGACTAAGTACACAACTTCATTACTTGAGTGATAGTACAGATACTACTGGTCAAATTCTACTCCACTACAAGTGAAAGTTGTAAAGAAAGGTTTTAACTTAAGTAAAAGTACGAAAGTACATGCTTTTAAAAGTACTTAAGTATAAAGTAAAAAGTAGATGCATTGTTTTTTGTATTGTCACATTGTATACTTAAGGCTGATTTATATTTCTGCATCGTTGTCCGCATGTGCAGTACACATGCAAACTGTAGTTTCCACGGGCATGTTGCTGGTGGAACCCGCAGACCACGGCATTGGCAAAAGCTGAAATAGAAGCAGCTTATCGGGGAAGCATCAGCTGTGTAGGGTGGCAAATTAATCTCAAATTAATCTCAAATGACAGATCAATTATTAATTTTAATCTACACAAAACCTTGTACCATGGGAGGACAACTGTTTGTCACAGAAAACAAAGTGATGTAATGCTACATTTTATAATAAATAAGACACTTGTTCTTTGCTTTTTGTTTTTTGTAGCATTAAAATATATTAAAGTGCAAAAACACACAGACCTATCACAGCATTTACAGTCTGCGTAAATTTAATGCGTTGTGACATTTTTGGAGAGGTGCACGTCAGGCTACGCCACAGCCTGCACATACTGCGCACAACCTACGGCATAATTTTGACGCAGAGAAATATCATCAGCCTTTACAATACCTTATGCCATCAATGCAACCTACTGAATAAACTGATTAGCTTGTATTATCTTTGGAATTAAGAGCTTTTGTGTTACCAAACCTATAGAAATTGAACAACTGAATGAAGATATTCATATTTTTTTTATTATTTAACACTCATACAGCTACACTGAACTCATTTTAATACTGAACACTGAAAAGAAAACTTTTCAGAAAACTGGAACATACTCTCTCAGTATGGCCATGGGTGTGGAAGTTGTGCCAAAGAACCATATTTTTGAATTTTGCCATCAACTGATCAGTGTTCATAAAATGCTCATAAATCAGTTTTGAATTTTACATGTGGCTAGGGTTGTGTATTGTTTGAATTTTATCCATTCTGACTGATTCTGCTTATTGATTTCAATTTTTATCGATTCCCGGTTTAGATTCCAAAGTTGTAAAAAAGTGAAGTAAAACATTTTGACGTGTGATCATTTAACCAACTTATTGATCATTTGTTTGCAAAAAAAAATAAAAAATAAATGTATTTATTAAATAATGATCGGATTTCTATACTTCCTTGACCAGTTTTTAGCAGCAATTTACCATTAGGCCTGAGTAGTAAGATTTTTATATATATGTTAATAGCAGCCATTTTTTTGATGGATATATTAGCCTAACATTTTGTATTGCCATAGTTTAACTACAAATATTAAACTATAGTTACTATAATAAAACTGTTAAATTTGTGGTTACTGTAGTTTTACTACAAATAGCATAATTATGGTTACTTTAGTGAGAGAATAGTCAATTTGTGAAAACTGTGATTTTACCGCTAATACCAATAATAATAAAAATAATAACTAACTATAGTAAAAACATGGTTAATTTTCCAAAGAGATTTAATGAGTTTAACACATACACATGAGTTCACACAGAATAAAAACAAAATTTTCTTTGTCATGTAGATCAAGGTGTAGGTAATTTTTATTTACCATATAGCGATCATTTATCTTATATGATCATTGATCATTGCACTTGGCCTATGTAAGACATCACATACAGTTGTCTTTTTAAAATCAATGTGGTGAACACACAGATGATCGCACTACACTTTAAATGTGTCTTTTATATTTTATTTGCCATTTTAGAGCATGCGGTGCAGTAGTGCAGTTGTTTAGTTTGCAGGGAAGGTCCTGAGGTGCCAGTAGGGATGGGCATATCGATCCAAAGTATCAATATATCGATACTGATGTGAGTATCGAAAGTATCGATACTCGAACAAAAAATATTGATACCAATGTTTTTTTTTTTTTTATTTACCAGTGATTTTGTTTCTTTAACAAAAAAATAATGCATTGAATTTAACAAATAATCTATGTTAGCAAATGTTGTGTAGGATAGAACTATTTTCCTGCTCAACTGAACACACGCAAATGTTGCAAAACAGAACCAATCCATCACGGAGAGGGTTCACTCACTTCTGACAGTGCATTCAAACAGGGCTGTGTTTCCCAAAAGTGTAAGAAAGCATTGAAGCATTTGGGATTGGCAGCCCTGAACAATGCTTATCAGAGGAGAGAAAAAAAAAACACATATGGTTGAGTTATTTCACAATAAACAAATAGAAATTAGCCTATATAGTTTGTGCAATTACATTTATTGAAATTGAACGTTGAAAGATAATATTGATCATGCTCTGTTCTGTAATGTTAATATAAATCATAAACTGTCAAAAAAAGGTTGCATTTTATGCGTGCAACAGCCTGTCACTGGCAGTACGTTGAAAGATAATATTGATCATGCTCTAGTATTTTTAGATTTAAATCATGTGTAAAAACAAAAAAATATTTGACCATGTGTAAACAAAAATATAACCTAATAAGTTACAATTAAGGTGTATTAAAGAAATTTAAGTGGTTAGAAAAAAAAGGGTTCATTGAATCTGAAAATGCACACACTGGAAAAAACTCCTACATATAACGACTTTCTACTTGGGAACCTTAATATAAATGTATGTAGCGGAGTAAAAAGTATTATATTTGTGTATAATGTAGTGAAGTTAATTTAGTAAGTTTCCAGAAAAAAATATAAAGTACAGATACTCAAAAAGTGTACTTAAGTACAGTAATCAAGTAAATGTACTTTGTTACTGTCCACCTCTATGTTATAATATAATTGTAATCATTTATTACATTTTCCAATTTAATTTAACCATAAGGTATTATGGTGGTAAGTAAAAAAAAAAAAAAAAAAAAATACAAAATATTAATTTTAATATAAAAAAACATGTAACATTTATGTCAGTGACCATATTCCAGGATATTTACAAAAACCAATAAATAATTAAAATGTTTAGTAAATTAGCTTAATATTTATTTATCTGTTTTATTTATTTCTTTATTTTTTCTGTTTTTCTACAGGAAACTGGTGTTGAAGAATCATCCTCAAATCAGATTGAGCTTGTAGAGGCAAAGCCTCCTAATGAACTGTCGTCAAATCAGTCTGAGCTTGTAGTGACAAACACTCCTCATGAATCGTCATCAAATCAGACTGAGTCTGAGGCGGCCAGTGAGACATTAACATAACCCTGTTTTTTATTTTGATATTTTAATTGAAAAGAATCATTGAGAGGAGTTGTGAAACGAGAGAAGTGGATAAAGCAATCATTGCACAAAGAGAAATAGCTCAGATATAGCTTATTATATTACAGATTTAGAATTCAGCAGACTAAAGATAATTAGGTTTTAATTTATTAAAATATAGTTTTTTTTTCTCAAAAAAAAAAAATGTATGAGAAATATAATAAAAATTAGATTGAGCAAAAGTAATCATGATGATCAGTTAAACCATTGTGCAGCGTGACTAAATTTCATGTTTTCTTTTCTAAAATAGAAAACTAAAACTTAACTCCCCCAAAAAAGGGATAAGATAATTACCCAGATAGCAAAATACACTCGGGCCAGATCCGGCTAGTGTCTCGCCTGCCGGAGACTTTCCACTCGGCCCAACACGTCTGCCGCGCACTCGAGCCGGATGCCTGTCGACTCGCTGCCCGATTCCGAGTCAGTCGGGCTAGATGCCACGACCGTCAGCGAGCTGACACTACTGCATCCGAGCCGGTTCATTTTTAACCCCTTATCTACTTTACTCTTCACTAATCTTTCATTTAAAATTGATACGCAGGAAAAATGATTACTTTGATTTTAATTATTAATATATAAACGTCATTATGATGAATGCATTTTAAAAGTAAAGAACTCATTTGTTTAAGTTTGCATTTAGTGAAATTACCCTTGCATTTGTTTATACTTTAAAATATTTGTAATTGTTTGTTTGTGGGGTCATAGATTTGTGGCTAAAGTTTCAAATCCTGCAAGTGTTGATCCATGAAGTATCACCATAGTGTCTTTGATCAAAACGCTGGGAACTGGATCTCAGGAACTGAACCTGTAGTAACAGGAACTGCAATATCTGGACCAGAACAAAATGCCAAATAAGTGTTTTTTTTTTTTTTAATAAATAGTTTGTTATATATTAACTTCTAAATGTGTTACTTGAGACATGAAAGTTTGTTTACTGTAAGTCATTTTTACTGTTATAACACAAATATGCACTTTGTTATAATGTTCAGAGGTTTGCTACTTTACCCTGAATGTCTTCATTTGAAAAATTATACTTTCTTTGTCAATTGTTTTTCTTTTTTCCTTTGTAACTAAAGCTTTTTAGCTTTTTTAGCTGGAGTTATAAGTACAGTGAGATTTAGTAGGTGAAATTTATTATGGTTCTGCTTTTGTAAATGCTTTTAGAAATGTTATTTCAGTGTCACCCCTCACCAAATTCAGTTCTGCAACCTCAGCAGAAAACCAAAACGTGCCTTGCACACTTAGTGCAATATTTTTAGAAACATTTTTTTCCCTTTTGGTTTTCTTTTGCAGCATCCAAAGAAAATGTTTTTTTAAAGCCCTGTACAACTTTTGATACAATGTGTGTTGTATAAAGCACTGCATGGGGCTTTGTTAGTGCTGTTCATTGATTCGAGTAACTTTTTTGACATTTGAGTATAAAGTGTTTTATTTCTACAATATATGGTGTAAAAACGGTGCAACTGCAGTTGATTTTTCCTATTGGATGTTTGCGGTGGTACGTGACGTAAGCGGTGGCAGGTAACGTAAGCATTTTTCCAGCTCACCACGCCCTTGGTACGAGCCACCATGCCCTTGGCAGTATAAAACCATCTTGTTCTGTCAAAATCACTGTAGCAAGTATTGAAAATGATCAGGATAGAGTATTTCAGCATCTATTTAGCATGGCATTTATACTGCGGCGGCTAAATCCACGGTGGTAAAAAAGGACCTTTTGAATGTCTACTTACTGTGCGGCGGCTATTGTTAGAAGCATAGTTAGTAGCATAGTATTGCATCAGTTAGGATAGCTTCAAGTTAGCGTAGATTTATTTACAGTGGTCAGGATAGTACGTAGGTGTAGTGTTGCTGGTTGCAACAGCACTGCTGGACTGCATAGTTTTTTTCAGCAGACTTGAAAATTAGGCGCCAGTGGTTGCATGCACTTGGCCTGGAACTAGAATAGTAATTTACAAATTCATAAAATATATATTCTAATGTTGTGTATTCATCATATCTATGGGTGTGTCTGCTTTCGCAAAGACTTTCACCATTGGCTGTGGCTTCAGCCAATTGTTACTGACTTACATTTCAAAATAAAACTTTATAAATGAAACATTTTTAGTTCCTCTAAAATAAAAATATGCTATATAAATAAAAAAGTCTCCATCCATGAGAGCAGAGCCCAAATCTCGTGGTCAGTGGTGTTTGGACCCAAGTCCGAATCTCTTCATGATCTTTGATCCAATTTATGATGAAATAGGACGGACAAAGATTTTACTCTATCATTTTATTCCAAGCAACGGGGCCGTCCTGGGGCACGAAATTCGCAGGCTAGGAGGGGGTAGTGATGCTGGATGTAACTAAAAAGGTGCTACTGTCCATTGAGTCACATATCGCATAATCTTATTAACTGTTTATCTCCTGAACTGCAACTTTCTTTACCACGCTATTTAGTGCCAATCCTGCCATTCAGTCAATTTAACTGGTTAAGGTAAGGTGTGGGGTAGGTTTAGGGGTTAGCATTTTTTTTTCATAGTGTAGGAAACACTTTAAACTGACACAACCAATAAAAACTTCAGAATCAGCTGTGGGGCGGAGTTTGCACTGAAGTGGATTGTGGAAAATTTTTTGCATCAAGCTATTCAGTGCCAATCCTTCCGTGCAGCCAAATTTACTGGTTATGGTTAGGGGTCAGGTGTGGGTTAGGTTTAGGGGTTTTCATTTTTTTGTAGCATGCAGTTATACCCCTTCTCCCTAGAGCTGGAGTGTGCAAACTGCATTTTACGCGGGTTGCTTCTCCAACGCAATGGAGGTGGAACTGGGCTTCTTCACACAGCTCGCGCTGAAAAGCGACGCAGTGCCTTACTCGGAGACTGGCCCCATTCTCTCTTGCGCGGCTGCTTCGCTATGCGGGAGTTAAGACCGCAGTTGATATGGCTCAGGCCCTGTATAAAAATGAATAGCAGAACAGTAAAATGTTGTATATTAGATACATGCATCTACTGTGTGGGTTATTTATTGTCGGAAACCATTACACCAACATTACTGGACTGCAGTTTATTTCACTGTGAAGTGTGTTTGTGTTGTGTTTAGTGAAAGATTGTGAGATTCTCATTGTCAGGACAAAACAAATAAATAAATAAATAAAACGATGAAACGCTTCCCTCACAAACTACACACACAGCAACCAAATGCATCCAGATGAAGCGATCAAACCACATTTCTGTACAGATAAAACTGCAGTGTTCATTTAGTTTGAGTTCAATCGCAGACTTTGGTATTCTGAAACTCCAGTTGAAGCACATAAGAGTTTTCCTTGGTATTTTCTTAAGGAGAAACTGAAAGGATTCAGAGGATTGGATCAATGCTATATGAAATTCAAGTTATACACAATAATTATCGGATTTTACTTGTAGTGCATTGGGGAAAGTATAGGCTATCACCATTTTAGTGCAGTAATGACTGCAGGCCTCAAAAGCGCCAAGCGCCTCTCCTGCTGGAAGAACCGTCAAGAGGCCAAACATTCACAGAGTGTCTTCCAGTAATTACCTTCCTACATTTATCAAAAATGTATGCTTTGTATTATATTACCTCGGAATTAAATTAGGCCTAAACTAGTAAACACTGCAGGGAGGGTGTTTGTACAGCTGCCGAGGAAGTGACGGTTAGTTTGCAGCCTTTCTCTTTTCTGACTGCCGCAACCTGTTTTTATTCTTGTGGGCAGAAGTGGAAACGCTATCATGGATTTGTTTTACCATGCATTTTATTAGCTTCTTTGCTCATTTAAGTGCTATAAATACAGATTTCACGCACTCTTTTAGTTCTGCTTCTGTACATTTGTTTATTATGAAAATCATATTTTAGAATATTAATTGGTAGAACCATATGACATTAATTTTAAACATTCCATAGATTTTCTAGATGTGAAAGTTACGTTTTAGGGCCTGTGTCTATTTTATCATTAGTTCTCTAGCTGTTCCTCTCTGAGTACAGCAGCATCTATTTATAGCGCAATCGAGTTTCTCCTTTAAACACTAGACAGCGATGATGTGCTTGTGATATATTTGCTAAAGTCTCCAGTAGTGCATACTGACATGAAAACAAAAAAAGAACAAGCAGTAAATGGGGTCAATATTTAATAATCAAAACAGAACATTTTAGTTGAGATTCTGGATGCTGTACTATTTTTGAACCACTAAATTAAACTAATACAAAAACTAACAGCAAAAAGAAAAACAAAGAAAAGATGAAGCCAAAACATGTGATACAAAGAGCAAAAAAAAAAAACTGAGAGAGAAGAATGACATCCTGGCAGAGAATGACTGTGTGAGTCAGGGTCCTGTGTGAGAATCCATTCTGCTAGATAACTATCTGATCATCGTTTTTTTTGGGGACATTTTCATACACAGCATTCGACTTTGATTTCTGCAAGAAAAAACACAAACTCAATCAGGAATCTTTCTGATGCAACATAAAAATTAATAACAGACCAGCTTCTCCTATAAAATGATTAGCCTAAGTAATTCTACTTTAAAAATATCAGTTAGATCACTAAACGTAATTTTCCATAATTTTTACTCCAAAGTTTAAACCTGTGTGCGTGAAGCTTCTCGTTGTAGCCTGTGAATAATTTATTCTCAGTTATGAGTTATGAATGGTGAACAGAAACTGTCACTACATGACAGATTTGTACATCAGTGCTCGAGGCTACAGATGAAAAGCAAAGCTGGTGTTTAGGGGAGGTGTTTATATATATATTTATATATATGGTATATATAAACACATATGATTGTCTCAAGGGATTATAAGGAATATTTTGATTAACTCTCTTTCTTGAAATGATAAACATGTCAAAACACTGCTTTATTGTTTTTAGAATACAAATTTTAATCTACAAATACTCACGTTTCTGGAAACATTGCTACCGGAAAGATGCTAAGATGGAGCAGCAAGAGGAAATGACATCAAACATTTAGTTTAGCGCTTCACTTTTTAAACAGTTAAAACATCAAACAGCTTATTTAAGTTTTTCTCACTCACAGAACAGTCTTTTTTTTTTTTTTTTTTGTTTTTTCTTTTTTTTTATACACAGAAGTAACAGCAAAGATACTTGTCTCAGTACATCTACAACACGGGCCAATGAGACTGCTTTCTATTCATACTTCACTGATTCTCTC